>NW_025316697.1:600000-900000 GCF_910594005.1 Cervus elaphus | reverse complement strand
CTTACTCCACGTAGTGGCATACGGTTGATCCTCCTCTGATTTTCGCCCCTTGTGTTCTCCTCGTTTTTGTATTTTGCTTTTTCTTCTTGCTGCTCGTATTCTTCTCCTCTGTTTCTTCGCCTCGGGTTTTTCACACTTCTCTTGCTCCTCGTAGTGGCATACTGTTGATCCTCCTCTGATTTTCGCCCCTTGTGTTCTCCTCGTTTTTGTATTTTGCTTTTTTTTTCTTGCTCCTCTTATTCTTCTCCCCTGTTTCTTCGCCTTGGGTTTTTCACACTTCTCTTACTCCACGTAGTGCCACACTTTTGATCCTCCTCTGATTTTCGCCCCTTGTGTTCTCCTCGTTTTTGTATTTTGCTTTTTTTTTCTTGCTCCTTGTATTCTTCTCCCATGTTTCTTCGCCTCGGGTTTTTCACACTTCTCTTACTCCACGTAGTGCCACACTTTTGATCCTCCTCTGATTTTCGGCCCTTGTGTTCTCCTCGTTTTTGTATTTTGCTTTTTTTTTTCTTGCTCCTCGTATTCTTCTCCCCTGTTTCTTCGCCTCGGGTTTTTCACACTTCTCTTACTCCACCTAGTGCCACACTTTTGATCCTCCTCTGATTTTCGCCCCTTGTGTTCTCCTCGTTTTTGTATTTTGCTTTTTTTTTCTTGCTCCTCGTATTCTTCTCCCCTGTTTCTTCGCCTCGCGTTTTTCACACTTCTCTTACTCCACGTAGTGGCATACTGTTGATCCTCCTCTGATTTTCACCCCTTGTGTTCTCCTCGTTTTTGTATTTTGCTTTTTTTTCTTGCTCCTCGTATTCTTCTCCCCTGTTTCTTCGCCTCGGGTTTTTCACACTTCTCTTGCTCCTCGTAGTGGCATACTGTTGATCCTCCTCTGATTTTCGCCCCTTGTGTTCTCCTCGTTTTTGTATTTTGCTTTTTTTTTCTTGCTCCTCTTATTCTTCTCCCCTGTTTCTTCGCCTCGGGTTTTTCACACTTCTCTTACTTCACGTAGTGGCATACGGTTGATCCTCCTCTGATTTTCGCCCCTTGTGTTCTCCTCGTTTTTGTATTTTGCTTCTTTTTCTTGCTCCGCGTATTCTTCTCCTGTGTTTCTTCACCTCGGGTTTTTCACACTTCTCTTCCTCCACGTAGTGGCATACGGTTGATCCTCCTCTGATTTTCGCCCCTTGTGTTCTCCTCGTTTTTGTATTTTGCTTTTTTTTTCTTGCTCCTCGTATTCTTCTCCCCTGTTTCTTCACATCAGCTTTTTCACACTTCTCTTACTCCTCATAGTGGAATACTGTTGATCCTCCTCTGATTTTCGCCCCTTGTGTTCTCCTCGTTTTTGTATTTTGCTTTTTTTTTTCTTGCTCCTCGTATTCTTCTCCCCTGTTTCTTCGCCTCGGCTTTTTCACACTTCTCTTACTCCACGTAGTGCCACACTATTGATCCTCCTCTGATTTTCGCCCCTTGTGTTCTCCTCGTTTTTGTATTTTGCTTTTTTTTTCTTGCTCCTCGTATTCTTCTCCCCTGTTTCTTCGCCTCGGGTTTTTCACACTTCTCTTACTCCACGTAGTGGCATACGGTTGATCCTCCTCTGATTTTCGCCCCTTGTGTTCTCCTCGTTTTTGTATTTTGCTTTTTTTTCTTGCTCCTCGTATTCTTCTCCCCTGTTTCTTCGCCTCGGGTTTTTCACACTTCTCTTGCTCCTCGTAGTGGCATACTGTTGATCCTCCTCTGATTTTCGCCCCTTGTGTTCTCCTCGTTTTTGTATTTTGCTTTTTTTTTCTTGCTCCTCTTATTCTTCTCCCCTGTTTCTTCGCCTCGGGTTTTTCACACTTCTCTTACTCCACGTAGTGGCATACGGTTGATCCTCCTCTGATTTTCGCCCCTTGTGTTCTCCTCGTTTTTGTATTTTGCTTTTTTTTCTTGCTCCTCGTATTCTTCTCCTCTGTTTCTTCGCCTCGGGTTTTTCACACTTCTCTTGCTCCTCGTAGTGCCACACTTTTTATCCTCCTCTGATTTTCGCCCCTTGTGTTCTCGTTTTTGTATTTTGCTTTTTTTTTCTTGCTCCTCGTATTCTTCTCCCCTGTTTCTTCGCCTCGGGTTTTTCACACTTCTCTTACTCCACGTAGTGCCACACTTTTGATCCTCCTCTGATTTTCGCCCCTTGTGTTCTCCTCGTTTATGTATTTTGCTTTTTTTTTCTTGCTCCTCGTATTCTTCTCCCTTGTTTCTTCGCCTCGCGTTTTTCACACTTCTCTTACTCCATGTAGTGCCACACTTTTGATCCTCCTCTGATTTTCGCCCCTTGTGTTCTCCTCGTTTTTGTATTTTGCTTTTTTTTCTTGCTCCTCGTATTCTTCTCCCCTGTTTCTTCGCCTCGGGTTTTTCACACTTCTCTTACTCCACGTAGTGTCATACGGTTGATCCTCCTCTGATTTTCGCCCTTTGTGTTCTCCTCGTTTTTGTATTTTGCTTTTTTTTCTTGCTCCGCGTATTCTTCTCCTCTGTTTCTTCGCCTCGGGTTTTTCACACTTCTCTTGCTCCTCGTAGTGGCATACTGTTGATCCTCCTCTGATTTTCGCCCCTTGTGTTCTCCTCGTTTTTGTATTTTGCTTTTTTTCCCTTGCTCCTCTTATTCTTCTCCCCTGCTTCTTCGCCTCGGGTTTTTCACACTTCTCTTACTCCACGTAGTGCCACACTTTTGATCCTCCTCTGATTTTCGCCCCTTGTGTTCTCCTCGTTTTTGTATGTTACTTTTTTTTTCTTGCTCCTCGTATTCTTCTCCCCTGTTTCGTCGCCTCGGGTTTTTCACACTTCTCTTGCTCCTCGTAGTGGCATACTGTTGATCCTCCTCTGATTTTCGCCCCTTGTGTTCTCCTCCTTTTTGTATTTTGCTATCTTTTTCTTGCTCCTCGTATTCTTCTCCCCTGTTTCTTCGCCTCGGGTTTTTCACACTTCTCTTACTGCACGTAATGCCACACTTTTGATCCTCCTCTGATTTTCGCCCCTTGTGTTCTCCTCGTTTTTGTATTTTGCTTTTTTTTCTTGCTCCTCGTATTCTTCTCCCCTGTTTCTTCGCCTCGGGTTTTTCACACTTCTCTTACTCCACGTAGTGCCACAATTTTGATCCTCCTCTGATTTTCGCCCCTTGTGTTCTCCTCGTTTTTGTATTTTGCTTTTTTTCCCATGCTCCTCTTATTCTTCTCCCCTGCTTCTTCGCCTCGGGTTTTTCACACTTCTCTTACTCCACGTAGTGCCACACTTTGGATCCTCCTCTGATTTTCGCCCCTTGTGTTCTCCTCGTTTTTGTATTTTGCTTTTTTTTCTTGCTCCTCGTATTCTTCTCCCCTGTTTCTTCGCCTCGGGTTTTTCACACTTGTCTTACTCCACGTAGTGGCATACGGATGATCCTCCTCTGATTTTCGCCCTTTGTGTTCTCCTCGTTTTTGTATTTTGCTTTTTTTTCTTGCTCCGCATATTCTTCTCCTCTGTTTCTTCGCCTCGGGTTTTTCACACTTCTCTTGCTCCTCTTAGTGGCATACTGTTGATCCTCCTCTGATTTTCGCCCCTTGTGTTCTCCTCGTTTTTGTATTTTGCTTTTTTTTTCTTGCTCCTCGTATTCTTCTCCCCTGTTTCTTCACATCAGCTTTTTCACACTTCTCTTACTCCTCTTAGTGGCATACTGTTGATCCTCCTCTGATTTTCGCCCCTTGTGTTCTCCTCGTTTTTGTATTTTGCTTTTTTTTCTTGCTCCTCGTATTCTTCTCCCCTGTTTCTTCGCCTCGGGTTTTTCACACTTCTCTTACTCCACGTAGTGCCACACTTTTGATCCTCCTCTGATTTTCGCCCCTTGTGTTCTCCTCGATTTTGTATTTTGCTTTTTTTTCTTGCTCCTCGTATTCTTCTCCCCTGTTTCTTCACCTCGGGTTTTTCACACTTCTCTTACTCCACGTAGTGCCACAATTTTGATCCTCCTCTGATTTTCGCCCCTTGTGTTCTCCTCGTTTTTGTATTTTGCTTTTTTTTCATGCTCCTCGTATTCTTCTCCCCTGTTTCTTCGCCTCGGGTTTTTCACACTTCTCTTGCTCCTCGTAGTGGCATACTGTTGATCCTCCTCTGATTTTCGCCCCTTGTGTTCTCCTCGTTTTTGTATTTTGCTTTTTTTTTCTTGCTCCTCTTATTCTTTTCCCCTGTTTCTTCGCCTCGAGTTTTTCACACTTCTCTTACTCCACGTAGTGGCATACGGTTGATCCTCCTCTGATTTTCGCCCCTTGTGTTCTCCTCGTTTTTGTATTTTGCTTTTTCTTCTTGCTCCTCGTATTCTTCTCCCTTGTTTCTTCGCCTCGGGTTTTTCACACTTGTCTTACTCCACGTAGTGCCACACTTTTGATCCTCCTCTGATTTTCGCCCCTTGTGTTCTCCTCGTTTTTGTATTTTGCTTTTTTTTCTTGCTCCTCGTATTCTTCTCCCCTGTTTCTTCGCCTCGGGTTTTTCACACTTCTCTTACTCCACGTAGTGGCATACGGTTGATCCTCCTCTGATTTTCGCCCTTTGTGTTCTCCTCGTTTTTGTATTTTGCTTTTTTTTCTTGCTCCGCGTATTCTTCTCCTCTGTTTCTTCGCCTCGGGTTTTTCACACTTCTCTTGCTCCTCGTAGTGGCATACTGTTGATCCTCCTCTGATTTTCGCCCCTTGTGTTCTCCTCGTTTTTGTATTTTGCTTTTTTTTTCTTGCTCCTCGTATTCTTCTCCCCTGTTTCTTCACATCAGCTTTTTCACACTTCTCTTACTCCTCTTAGTGGAATACTGTTGATCCTCCTCTGATTTTCGCCCCTTGTGTTCTCCTCGTTTTTGTATTTTGCTTTTTTTTCTTGCTCCTCGTATTCTTCTCCCCTGTTTCTTCGCCTCGGGTTTTTCACACTTCTCTTACTCCACGTAGTGCCACACTTTTGATCCTCCTCTGATTTTCGCCCCTTGTGTTCTCCTCGATTTTGTATTTTGCTTTTTTTTCTTGCTCCTCGTATTCTTCTCCCCTGTTTCTTCACCTCGGGTTTTTCACACTTCTCTTACTCCACGTAGTGCCACAATTTTGATCCTCCTCTGATTTTCGCCCCTTGTTTTCTCCTCGTTTTTGTATTTTGCTTTTTTTTTCTTGCTCCTCTTATTCTTCTCCCCTGTTTGTTCGCCTCGGGTTTTTCACACTTCTCTTACTCCACGTAGTGGCATACGGTTGATCCTCCTCTGATTTTCGCCCCTTGTGTTCTCCTCGTTTTTGTATTTTGCTTTTTTTTTCTTGCTCCTCGTATTCTTCTCCCCTGTTTCTTCGCCTCGGGTTTTTCACACTTCTCTTACTCCACCTAGTGCCACACGTTTGATCCTCCTCTGATTTTCGCCCCTTGTGTTCTCCTCGTTTTTGTATTTTGCTTTTTTTTTCTTGCTCCTCGTATTCTTCTCCCCTGTTTCTTCGCCTCGGGTTTTTCACACTTCTCTTACTCCAGGTAGTGGCATACGGTTGATCCTCCTCTGATTTTCGCCCCTTGTGTTCTCCTCGTTTTTGTATTTTGCTTTTTTTTCTTGCTCCTCGTATTCTTCTCCCCTGTTTCTTCGCCTCGGGTTTTTCACACTTCTCTTGCTCCTCGTAGTGGCATACTGTTGATCCTCCTCTGATTTTCGCCCCTTGTGTTCTCCTCGTTTTTGTATTTTGCTTTTTTTTTCTTGCTCCTCTTATTCTTCTCCCCTGTTTCTTCACCTCGGGTTTTTCACACTTCTCTTACTCCACGTAGTGGCATACGGTTGATCCTCCTCTGATATTCGCCCCTTGTGTTCTCCTCGTTTTTGTATTTTGCTTTTTTTTCTTGCTCCTCGTATTCTTCTCCTCTGTTTCTTCGCCTCGGGTTTTTCACACTTCTCTTGCTCCTCGTAGTGCCACACTTTTGATCCTCCTCTGATTTTCGCCCCTTGTGTTCTCCTCGTTTTTGTATTTTGCTTTTTTTTTCTTGCTCCTCGTATTCTTCTCCCCTGTTTCTTCGCCTCGGGTTTTTCACACTTCTCTTACTCCACGTAGTGCCACACTTTTGATCCTCCTCTGATTTTCGCCCCTTGTGTTCTCCTCGATTTTGTATTTTGCTTTTTTTTCTTGCTCCTCGTATTCTTCTCCCCTGTTTCTTCACCTCGGGTTTTTCACACTTCTCTTACTCCACGTAGTGCCACAATTTTGATCCTCCTCTGATTTTCGCCCCTTGTTTTCTCCTCGTTTTTGTATTTTGCTTTTTTTTTCTTGCTCCTCTTATTCTTCTCCCCTGTTTGTTCGCCTCGGGTTTTTCACACTTCTCTTACTCCACGTAGTGGCATACGGTTGATCCTCCTCTGATTTTCGCCCCTTGTGTTCTCCTCGTTTTTGTATTTTGCTTTTTTTTTCTTGCTCCTCGTATTCTTCTCCCCTGTTTCTTCGCCTCGGGTTTTTCACACTTCTCTTACTCCACCTAGTGCCACACGTTTGATCCTCCTCTGATTTTCGCCCCTTGTGTTCTCCTCGTTTTTGTATTTTGCTTTTTTTTTCTTGCTCCTCGTATTCTTCTCCCCTGTTTCTTCGCCTCGGGTTTTTCACACTTCTCTTACTCCAGGTAGTGGCATACGGTTGATCCTCCTCTGATTTTCGCCCCTTGTGTTCTCCTCGTTTTTGTATTTTGCTTTTTTTTCTTGCTCCTCGTATTCTTCTCCCCTGTTTCTTCGCCTCGGGTTTTTCACACTTCTCTTGCTCCTCGTAGTGGCATACTGTTGATCCTCCTCTGATTTTCGCCCCTTGTGTTCTCCTCGTTTTTGTATTTTGCTTTTTTTTTCTTGCTCCTCTTATTCTTCTCCCCTGTTTCTTCACCTCGGGTTTTTCACACTTCTCTTACTCCACGTAGTGGCATACGGTTGATCCTCCTCTGATTTTCGCCCCTTGTGTTCTCCTCGTTTTTGTATTTTGCTTTTTTTTCTTGCTCCTCGTATTCTTCTCCTCTGTTTCTTCGCCTCGGGTTTTTCACACTTCTCTTGCTCCTCGTAGTGCCACACTTTTGATCCTCCTCTGATTTTCGCCCCTTGTGTTCTCCTCGTTTTTGTATTTTGCTTTTTTTTTCTTGCTCCTCGTATTCTTCTCCCCTGTTTCTTCGCCTCGGGTTTTTCACACTTCTCTTACTCCACGTAGTGCCACACTTTTGATCCTCCTCTGATTTTCGCCCCTTGTGTTCTCCTCGTTTATGTATTTTGCTTTTTTTTTCTTGCTCCTCGTATTCTTCTCCCTTGTTTCTTCGCCTCGGGTTTTTCACACTTCTCTTACTCCTCGTAGTGCCACACTTTTGATCCTCCTCTGATTTTCGCCCCTTGTGTTCTCCTCGTTTTTGTATTTTGCTTTTTTTTCTTGCTCCTCGTATTCTTCTCCCCTGTTTCTTCGCCTCGGGTTTTTCACACTTCTCTTGCTCCTCGTAGTGGCATACTGTTGATCCTCCTCTGATTTTCGCCCCTTGTGTTCTCCTCGTTTTTGTATTTTGCTTTTTTTTTTCTTGCTCCTCGTATTCTTCTCCCCTGTTTCTTCACATCAGCTTTTTCACACTTCTCTTACTCCTCGTAGTGGCATACTGTTGATCCTTCTCTGATTTTCGCCCCTTGTGTTCTCCTCGTTTTTGTATTTTGCTTTTTTTTTCTTGCTCCTCGTATTCTTCTCCCCTGTTTCTTCGCCTCGGGTTTTTCACATCTCTTACTCCACGTAGTGCCACACTTTGGATCCTCCTCTGATTTTCGCCCCTTGTGTTCTCCTCGTTTTTGTATTTTGCTTTTTTTTTCTTGCTCCTCATATTCTTCTCCCCTGTTTCTTCGCCTCGGGTTTTTCACACTTCTCTTACTCCATGTAGTGGCATACTGTTGATCCTCCTCTGATTTTCGCCCCTTGTGTTCTCCTCGTTTTTGTATTTTGCTTTTTTTTTCTTGGTCCTCGTATTCTTCTCCCCTGTTTCTTCACATCAGCTTTTTCACACTTCTCTTATTCCTCGTAGTGGCATACTGTTGATCCTTCTCTGATTTTCGCCCCTTGTGTTCTCCTCGTTTTTGTATTTTGCTTTTTTTTTCTTACTCCTCGTATTCTTCTCCCCTGTTACTTCGCCTCGCGTTTTTCACACTTTTCTTACTCCACCTAGTGCCACACTTTTGATCCTCCTCTGATTTTCGCCCCTTGTGTTCTCCTCGTTTTTGTATTTTGCTTTTTTTTTCTTGCTCCTCGTATTCTTCTCCCCTGTTTCTTCGCCTCGGGTTTTTCACACTTCTCTTACTCCACCTAGTGGCATACTGTTGATCCTCCTCTGATTTTCGCCCCTTGTGTTCTCCTCGTTTTTGTATTTTGCTTTTTTTTTCTTGCTCCTCGTATTCTTCTCCCCTGTTTCTTCGCCTCGTGTGTTTCCCACTTCTCTTGCTCCTCGTAGTGGCATACTGTTGATCCTCCTCTGATTTTCGCCCCTTGTGTTCTCCTCGTTTTTGTATTTTGCTTTTTTTTTCTTGCTCCTCGTATTCTTCTCCCCTGTTTCTTCGCCTCGGGTTTTTCACACTTCTCTTACTCCACCTAGTGCCACACGTTTGATCCTCCTCTGATTTTCGCCCCTTGTGTTCTCCTCGTTTTTGTATTTTGCTTTTTTTTTATTGCTCCTCGTATTCTTCTCCCCTGTTTCTTCGCCTCGGGTTTTTCACACTTCTCTTACTCCACGTAGTGGCATACTGTTGATCCTCCTCTGATTTTCGCCCCTTGTGTTCTCCTCGTTTTTGTATTTTGCTTTTTTTTCATGCTCCTCGTATTCTTCTCCCCTGTTTCTTCGCCTCGGGTTTTTCACACTTCTCTTACTTCACGTAGTGGCATACGGTTGATCCTCCTCTGATTTTCGCCCCTTGTGTTCTCCTCGTTTTTGTATTTTGCTTTTTTTTTCTTCCTCCTCTTATTCTTCTCCCCTGTTTCTTCACATCAGCTTTTTCACACTTCTCTTACTCCTCATAGTGGAATACTGTTGATCCTCCTCTGATTTTCGCCCCTTGTGTTCTCCTCGTTTTTGTATTTTGCTTTTTTTTTTCTTGCTCCTCGTATTCTTCTCCCCTGTTTCTTCGCCTCGGCTTTTTCACACTTCTCTTACTCCACGTAGTGCCACACTTTTGATCCTCCTCTGATTTTCGCCCCTTGTGTTCTCCTCGTTTTTGTATTTTGCTTTTTTTTTCTTGCTCCTCGTATTCTTCTCCCCTGTTTCTTCGCCTCGGGTTTTTCACACTTCTCTTACTCCACGTAGTGGCATACGGTTGATCCTCCTCTGATTTTCGCCCCTTGTGTTCTCCTCGTTTTTGTATTTTGCTTTTTTTTCTTGCTCCTCGTATTCTTCTCCCCTGTTTCTTCGCCTCGGGTTTTTCACACTTCTCTTGCTCCTCGTAGTGGCATACTGTTGATCCTCCTCTGATTTTCGCCCCTTGTGTTCTCCTCGTTTTTGTATTTTGCTTTTTTTTTCTTGCTCCTCTTATTCTTCTCCCCTGTTTCTTCGCCTCGGGTTTTTCACACTTCTCTTACTCCACGTAGTGGCATACGGTTGATCCTCCTCTGATTTTCGCCCCTTGTGTTCTCCTCGTTTTTGTATTTTGCTTTTTTTTCTTGCTCCTCGTATTCTTCTCCTCTGTTTCTTTGCCTCGGGTTTTTCACACTTCTCTTGCTCCTCGTAGTGCCACACTTTTGATCCTCCTCTGATTTTCGCCCCTTGTGTTCTCCTCGTTTTTGTATTTTGCTTTTTTTTTCTTGCTCCTCGTATTCTTCTCCCCTGTTTCTTCGCCTCCGGTTTTTCACACTTCTCTTACTCCCCGTAGTGCCACACTTTTGATCCTCCTCTGATTTTCGCCCCTTGTGTTCTCCTCGTTTATGTATTTTGCTTTTTTTTTCTTGCTCCTCGTATTCTTCTCCCTTGTTTCTTCGCCTCGGGTTTTTCACACTTCTCTTACTCCACGTAGTGCCACACTTTTGATCCTCCTCTGATTTTCGCCCCTTGTGTTCTCCTCGTTTTTGTATTTTGCTTTTTTTTCTTGCTCCTCGTATTCTTCTCCCCTGTTTCTTCGCCTCGGGTTTTTCACACTTCTCTTGCTCCTCGTAGTGGCATACTGTTGATCCTCCTCTGATTTTCGCCCCTTGTGTTCTCCTCGTTTTTGTATTTTGCTTTTTTTTTTCTTGCTCCTCGTATTCTTCTCCCCTGTTTCTTCACATCAGCTTTTTCACACTTCTCTTACTCCTCGTAGTGGCATACTGTTGATCCTACTCTGATTTTCGCCCCTTGTGTTCTCCTCGTTTTTGTATTTTGCTTTTTTTTTTCTTGCTCCTCGTATTCTTCTCCCCTGTTTCTTCGCCTCGGGTTTTTCACATCTCTTACTCCACGTAGTGCCACACTTTGGATCCTCCTCTGATTTTCGCCCCTTGTGTTCTCCTCGTTTTTGTATTTTGCTTTTTTTTTCTTGCTCCTCATATTCTTCTCCCCTGTTTCTTCGCCTCGGGTTTTTCACACTTCTCTTACTCCACGTAGTGGCATACTGTTGATCCTCCTCTGATTTTCGCCCCTTGTGTTCTCCTCGTTTTTGTATTTTGCTTTTTTTTTCTTGGTCCTCGTATTCTTCTCCCCTGTTTCTTCACATCAGCTTTTTCACACTTCTCTTATTCCTCGTAGTGGCATACTGCTGATCCTTCTCCGATTTTCGCCCCTTGTGTTCTCCTCGTTTTTGTATTTTGCTTTTTTTTTCTTGCTCCTCGTATTCTTCTCCCCTGTTACTTCGCCTCGGGTTTTTCACACTTTTCTTACTCCACCTAGTGCCACACTTTTGATCCTCCTCTGATTTTCGCCCCTTGTGTTCTCCTCGTTTTTGTATTTTGCTTTTTTTTTCTTACTCCTCGTATTCTTCTCCCCTGTTACTTCGCCTCGCGTTTTTCACACTTTTCTTACTCCACCTAGTGCCACACTTTTGATCCTCCTCTGATTTTCGCCCCTTGTGTTCTCCTCGTTTTTGTATTTTGCTTTTTTTTTCTTGCTCCTCGTATTCTTCTCCCCTGTTTCTTCGCCTCGGGTTTTTCACACTTCTCTTACTCCACCTAGTGGCATACTGTTGATCCTCCTCTGATTTTCGCCCCTTGTGTTCTCCTCGTTTTTGTATTTTGCTTTTTTTTTCTTGCTCCTCGTATTCTTCTCCCCTGTTTCTTCGCCTCGTGTGTTTCCCACTTCTCTTGCTCCTCGTAGTGGCATACTGTTGATCCTCCTCTGATTTTCGCCCCTTGTGTTCTCCTCGTTTTTGTATTTTGCTTTTTTTTTCTTGCTCCTCGTATTCTTCTCCCCTGTTTCTTCGCCTCGGGTTTTTCACACTTCTCTTTCTCCACCTAGTGCCACACTTTTGATCCTCCTCTGATTTTCGCCCCTTGTGTTCTCCTCGTTTTTGTATTTTGCTTTTTTTTTATTGCTCCTCGTATTCTTCTCCCCTGTTTCTTCGCCTCGGGTTTTTCACACTTCTCTTACTCCACGTAGTGGCATACTGTTGATCCTCCTCTGATTTTCGCCCCTTGTGTTCTCCTCGTTTTTGTATTTTGCTTTTTTTTCTTGCTCCTCGTATTCTTCTCCCCTGTTTCTTCGCCTCGGGTTTTTCACACTTCTCTTACTTCACGTAGTGGCATACGGTTGATCCTCCTCTGATTTTCGCCCCTTGTGTTCTCCTCGTTTTTGTATTTTGCTTTTTTTTTCTTGCTCCTCTTATTCTTCTCCCCTGTTTCTTCACATCAGCTTTTTCACACTTCTCTTACTCCTCATAGTGGAATACTGTTGATCCTCCTCTGATTTTCGCCCCTTGTGTTCTCCTCGTTTTTGTATTTTGCTTTTTTTTTTCTTGCTCCTCGTATTCTTCTCCCCTGTTTCTTCGCCTCGGCTTTTTCACACTTCTCTTACTCCACGTAGTGCCACACTTTTGATCCTCCTCTGATTTTCGCCCCTTGTGTTCTCCTCGTTTTTGTATTTTGCTTTTTTTTTCTTGCTCCTCGTATTCTTCTCCCCTGTTTCTTCGCCTCGGGTTTTTCACACTTCTCTTACTCCACGTAGTGGCATACGGTTGATCCTCCTCTGATTTTCGCCCCTTGTGTTCTCCTCGTTTTTGTCTTTTGCTTTTTTTTCTTGCTCCTCGTATTCTTCTCCCCTGTTTCTTCGCCTCGGGTTTTTCACACTTCTCTTGCTCCTCGTAGTGGCATACTGTTGATCCTCCTCTGATTTTCGCCCCTTGTGTTCTCCTCGTTTTTGTATTTTGCTTTTTTTTTCTTGCTCCTCTTATTCTTCTCCCCTGTTTCTTCGCCTCGGGTTTTTCACACTTCTCTTACTCCACGTAGTGGCATACGGTTGATCCTCCTCTGATTTTCGCCCCTTGTGTTCTCCTCGTTTTTGTATTTTGCTTTTTTTTCTTGCTCCTCGTATTCTTCTCCTCTGTTTCTTTGCCTCGGGTTTTTCACACTTCTCTTGCTCCTCGTAGTGCCACACTTTTGATCCTCCTCTGATTTTCGCCCCTTGTGTTCTCCTCGTTTTTGTATTTTGCTTTTTTTTTCTTGCTCCTCGTATTCTTCTCCCCTGTTTCTTCGCCTCCGGTTTTTCACACTTCTCTTACTCCACGTAGTGCCACACTTTTGATCCTCCTCTGATTTTCGCCCCTTGTGTTCTCCTCGTTTATGTATTTTGCTTTTTTTTTCTTGCTCCTCGTATTCTTCTCCCTTGTTTCTTCGCCTCGGGTTTTTCACACTTCTCTTACTCCACGTAGTGCCACACTTTTGATCCTCCTCTGATTTTCGCCCCTTGTGTTCTCCTCGTTTTTGTATTTTGCTTTTTTTTCTTGCTCCTCGTATTCTTCTCCCCTGTTTCTTCGCCTCGGGTTTTTCACACTTCTCTTGCTCCTCGTAGTGGCATACTGTTGATCCTCCTCTGATTTTCGCCCCTTGTGTTCTCCTCGTTTTTGTATTTTGCTTTTTTTTTTCTTGCTCCTCGTATTCTTCTCCCCTGTTTCTTCACATCAGCTTTTTCACACTTCTCTTACTCCTCGTAGTGGCATACTGTTGATCCTACTCTGATTTTCGCCCCTTGTGTTCTCCTCGTTTTTGTATTTTGCTTTTTTTTTTCTTGCTCCTCGTATTCTTCTCCCCTGTTTCTTCGCCTCGGGTTTTTCACATCTCTTACTCCACGTAGTGCCACACTTTGGATCCTCCTCTGATTTTCGCCCCTTGTGTTCTCCTCGTTTTTGTATTTTGCTTTTTTTTTCTTGCTCCTCATATTCTTCTCCCCTGTTTCTTCGCCTCGGGTTTTTCACACTTCTCTTACTCCACGTAGTGGCATACTGTTGATCCTCCTCTGATTTTCGCCCCTTGTGTTCTCCTCGTTTTTGTATTTTGCTTTTTTTTTCTTGGTCCTCGTATTCTTCTCCCCTGTTTCTTCACATCAGCTTTTTCACACTTCTCTTATTCCTCGTAGTGGCATACTGCTGATCCTTCTCCGATTTTCGCCCCTTGTGTTCTCCTCGTTTTTGTATTTTGCTTTTTTTTTCTTGCTCCTCGTATTCTTCTCCCCTGTTACTTCGCCTCGGGTTTTTCACACTTTTCTTACTCCACCTAGTGCCACACTTTTGATCCTCCTCTGATTTTCGCCCCTTGTGTTCTCCTCGTTTTTGTATTTTGCTTTTTTTTTCTTGCTCCTCGTATTCTTCTTCCCTGTTTCTTCGCCTCGGGTTTTTCACACTTCTCTTACTCCACCTAGTGGCATACTGTTGATCCTCCTCTGATTTTCGCCCCTTGTGTTCTCCTCGTTTTTGTATTTTGCTTTTTTTTTCTTGCTCCTCGTATTCTTCTCCCCTGTTTCTTCGCCTCGTGTGTTTCCCACTTCTCTTGCTCCTCGTAGTGGCATACTGTTGATCCTCCTCTGATTTTCGCCCCTTGTGTTCTCCTCGTTTTTGTATTTTGCTTTTTTTTTCTTGCTCCTCGTATTCTTCTCCCCTGTTTCTTCGCCTCGGGTTTTTCACACTTCTCTTACTCCACCTAGTGCCACACTTTTGATCCTCCTCTGATTTTCGCCCCTTGTGTTCTCCTCGTTTTTGTATTTTGCTTTTTTTTTATTGCTCCTCGTATTCTTCTCCCCTGTTTCTTCGCCTCGGGTTTTTCACACTTCTCTTACTCCACGTAGTGGCATACTGTTGATCCTCCTCTGATTTTCGCCCCTTGTGTTCTCCTCGTTTTTGTATTTTGCTTTTTTTTCATGCTCCTCGTATTCTTCTCCCCTGTTTCTTCGCCTCGGGTTTTTCACACTTCTCTTGCTCCTCGTAGTGGCATACTGTTGATCCTCCTCTGATTTTCGCCCCTTGTGTTCTCCTCGTTTTTGTATTTTGCTTTTTTTTTCTTCCTCCCCTTATTCTTCTCCCCTGTTTCTTCGCCTCGGGTTTTTCACACTTCTCTTACTCCACGTAGTGGCATACGGTTGATCCTCCTCTGATTTTCGCCCCTTGTGTTCTCCTCGTTTTTGTATTTTGCTTTTTTTTTCTTGCTCCTCGTATTCTTCTCCCCTGTTTCTTCACATCAGCTTTTTCACACTTCTCTTACTCCTCATAGTGGAATACTGTTGATCCTCCTCTGATTTTCGCCCCTTGTGTTCTCCTCGTTTTTGTATTTTGCTTTTTTTTTTCTTGCTCCTCGTATTCTTCTCCCCTGTTTCTTCGCCTCGGCTTTTTCACACTTCTCTTACTCCACGTAGTGCCACACTTTTGATCCTCCTCTGATTTTCGCCCCTTGTGTTCTCCTCGTTTTTGTATTTTGCTTTTTTTTTCTTGCTCCTCGTATTCTTCTCCCCTGTTTCTTCGCCTCGGGTTTTTCACACTTCTCTTACTCCACGTAGTGGCATACGGTTGATCCTCCTCTGATTTTCGCCCCTTGTGTTCTCCTCGTTTTTGTATTTTGCTTTTTTTTCTTGCTCCTCGTATTCTTCTCCCCTGTTTCTTCGCCTCGGGTTTTTCACACTTCTCTTGCTCCTCGTAGTGGCATACTGTTGATCCTCCTCTGATTTTCGCCCCTTGTGTTCTCCTCGTTTTTGTATTTTGCTTTTTTTTTCTTGCTCCTCTTATTCTTCTCCCCTGTTTCTTCGCCTCGGGTTTTTCACACTTCTCTTACTCCACGTAGTGGCATACGGTTGATCCTCCTCTGATTTTCGCCCCTTGTGTTCTCCTCGTTTTTGTATTTTGCTTTTTTTTCCTGCTCCTCGTATTCTTCTCCTCTGTTTCTTCGCCTCGGGTTTTTCACACTTCTCTTGCTCCTCGTAGTGCCACACTTTTGATCCTCCTCTGATTTTCGCCCCTTGTGTTCTCCTCGTTTTTGTATTTTGCTTTTTTTTTCTTGCTCCTCGTATTCTTCTCCCCTGTTTCTTCGCCTCGGGTTTTTCACACTTCTCTTACTCCACGTAGTGCCACACTTTTGATCCTCCTCTGATTTTCGCCCCTTGTGTTCTCCTCGTTTATGTATTTTGCTTTTTTTTTCTTGCTCCTCGTATTCTTCTCCCTTGTTTCTTCGCCTCGGGTTTTTCACACTTCTCTTACTCCACGTAGTGC
Organism: Cervus elaphus; assembly: GCF_910594005.1. Taxonomy (NCBI): domain Eukaryota; kingdom Metazoa; phylum Chordata; class Mammalia; order Artiodactyla; family Cervidae; genus Cervus; species Cervus elaphus. The sequence continues at coordinate 884,366 of NW_025316697.1, read as the reverse complement.
CACACTTTTGATCCTCCTCTGATTTTCGCCCCTTGTGTTCTCCTCGTTTTTGTATTTTGCTTTTTTTTCTTGCTCCTCGTATTCTTCTCCCCTGTTTCTTCGCCTCGGGTTTTTCACACTTCTCTTGCTCCTCGTAGTGGCATACTGTTGATCCTCCTCTGATTTTCGCCCCTTGTGTTCTCCTCGTTTTTGTATTTTGCTTTTTTTTTTCTTGCTCCTCGTATTCTTCTCCCCTGTTTCTTCACATCAGCTTTTTCACACTTCTCTTACTCCTCGTAGTGGCATACTGTTGATCCTACTCTGATTTTCGCCCCTTGTGTTCTCCTCGTTTTTGTATTTTGCTTTTTTTTTCTTGCTCCTCGTATTCTTCTCCCCTGTTTCTTCGCCTCGGGTTTTTCACATCTCTTACTCCACGTAGTGCCACACTTTGGATCCTCCTCTGATTTTCGCCCCTTGTGTTCTCCTCGTTTTTGTATTTTGCTTTTTTTTTCTTGCTCCTCATATTCTTCTCCCCTGTTTCTTCGCCTCGGGTTTTTCACACTTCTCTTACTCCACGTAGTGGCATACTGTTGATCCTCCTCTGATTTTCGCCCCTTGTGTTCTCCTCGTTTTTGTATTTTGCTTTTTTTTTCTTGGTCCTCGTATTCTTCTCCCCTGTTTCTTCACATCAGCTTTTTCACACTTCTCTTATTCCTCGAAGTGGCATACTGTTGATCCTTCTCTGATTTTCGCCCCTTGTGTTCTCCTCGTTTTTGTATTTTGCTTTTTTTTTCTTGCTCCTCGTATTCTTCTCCCCTGTTACTTCGCCTCGGGTTTTTCACACTTTTCTTACTCCACCTAGTACCACACTTTTGATCCTCCTCTGATTTTCGCCCCTTGTGTTCTCCTCGTTTTTGTATTTTGCTTTTTTTTTCTTGCTCCTCGTATTCTTCTCCCCTGTTTCTTCGCCTCGGGTTTTTCACACTTCTGTTACTCCACCTAGTGGCATACTGTTGATCCTCCTCTGATTTTCGCCCCTTGTGTTCTCCTCGTTTTTGTATTTTGCTTTTTTTTTCTTGCTCCTCGTATTCTTCTCCCCTGTTTCTTCGCCTCGTGTTTTTCCCACTTCTCTTGCTCCTCGTAGTGGCATACTGTTGATCCTCCTCTGATTTTCGCCCCTTGTGTTCTCCTCGTTTTTGTATTTTGCTTTTTTTTTCTTGCTCCTCGTATTCTTCTCCCCTGTTTCTTCGCCTCGGGTTTTTCACACTTCTCTTACTCCACCTAGTGCCACACTTTTGATCCTCCTCTGATTTTCGCCCCTTGTGTTCTCCTCGTTTTTGTATTTTGCTTTTTTTTTCTTGCTCCTCGTATTCTTCTCCCCTGTTTGTTCGCCTCGGGTTTTTCACACTTCTCTTACTCCACGTAGTGGCATACTGTTGATCCTCCTCTGATTTTCGCCCCTTGTGTTCTCCTCGTTTTTGTATTTTGCTTTTTTTTCATGCTCCTCGTATTCTTCTCCCCTGTTTCTTCGCCTCGGGTTTTTCACACTTCTCTTGCTCCTCGTAGTGGCATACTGTTGATCCTCCTCTGATTTTCGCCCCTTGTGTTCTCCTCGTTTTTGTATTTTGCTTTTTTTTTCTTCCTCCTCTTATTCTTCTCCCCTGTTTCTTCGCCTCGGGTTTTTCACACTTCTCTTACTCCACGTAGTGGCATACGGTTGATCCTCCTCTGATTTTCGCCCCTTGTGTTCTCCTCGTTTTTGTATTTTGCTTTTTCTTCTTGCTGCTCGTATTCTTCTCCTCTGTTTCTTCGCCTCGGGTTTTTCACACTTCTCTTGCTCCTCGTAGTGGCATACTGTTGATCCTCCTCTGATTTTCGCCCCTTGTGTTCTCGTTTTTGTATTTTGCTTTTTTTTTCTTGCTCCTTGTATTCTTCTCCCCTGTTTCTTCGCCTTGGGTTTTTCACACTTCTCTTACTCCACGTAGTGCCACACTTTTGATCCTCCTCTGATTTTCACCCCTTGTGTTCTCCTCGTTTTTGTATTTTGCTTTTTTTTTATTGCTCCTCGTATTCTTCTCCCCTGTTTCTTCGCCTCGGGTTTTTCACACTTCTCTTACTCCACGTAGTGGCATACTGTTGATCCTCCTCTGATTTTCGCCCCTTGTGTTCTCCTCGTTTTTGTATTTTGCTTTTTTTTCATGCTCCTCGTATTCTTCTCCCCTGTTTCTTCGCCTCGGGTTTTTCACACTTCTCTTGCTCCTCGTAGTGGCATACTGTTGATCCTCCTCTGATTTTCGCCCCTTGTGTTCTCCTCGTTTTTGTATTTTGCTTTTTTTTTCTTCCTCCTCTTATTCTTCTCCCCTGTTTCTTCGCCTCGGGTTTTTCACACTTCTCTTACTCCACGTAGTGGCATACGGTTGATCCTCCTCTGATTTTCGCCCCTTGTGTTCTCCTCGTTTTTGTATTTTGCTTTTTTTTCTTGCTCCTCGTATTCTTCTCCCCTGTTTCTTCGCCTCGGGTTTTTCACACTTCTCTTGCTCCTCGTAGTGCCACACTTTTGATCCTCCTCTGATTTTCGCCCCTTGTGTTCTCCTCGTTTTTGTATTTTGCTTTTTTTTTCTTGCTCCTCGTATTCTTCTCCCCTGTTTCTTCGCCTCGGGTTTTTCACACTTCTCTTACTCCACGTAGTGCCACACTTTTGATCCTCCTCTGATTTTCGCCCCTTGTGTTCTCCTCGTTTTTGTATTTTGCTTTTTTTTTCTTGCTCCTCGTATTCTTCTCCCTTGTTTCTTCGCCTCGGGTTTTTCACACTTCTCTTACTCCACGTAGTGCCACACTTTTGATCCTCCTCTGATTTTCGCCCCTTGTGTTCTCCTCGTTTTTGTATTTTGCTTTTTTTTCTTGCTCCTCGTATTCTTCTCCCCTGTTTCTTCGCCTCGGGTTTTTCACACTTCTCTTGCTCCTCGTAGTGGCATACTGTTGATCCTCCTCTGATTTTCGCCCCTTGTGTTCTCCTCGTTTTTGTATTTTGCTTTTTTTTTTCTTGCTCCTCGTATTCTTCTCCCCTGTTTCTTCACATCAGCTTTTTCACACTTCTCTTACTCCTCGTAGTGGCATACTGTTGATCCTACTCTGATTTTCGCCCCTTGTGTTCTCCTCGTTTTTGTATTTTGCTTTTTTTTTCTTGCTCCTCGTATTCTTCTCCCCTGTTTCTTCGCCTCGGGTTTTTCACATCTCTTACTCCACGTAGTGCCACACTTTGGATCCTCCTCTGATTTTCGCCCCTTGTGTTCTCCTCGTTTTTGTATTTTGCTTTTTTTTTCTTGCTCCTCATATTCTTCTCCCCTGTTTCTTCGCCTCGGGTTTTTCACACTTATCTTACTCCACGTAGTGGCATACTGTTGATCCTCCTCTGATTTTCGCCCCTTGTGTTCTCCTCGTTTTTGTATTTTGCTTTTTTTTTCTTGGTCCTCGTATTCTTCTCCCCTGTTTCTTCACATCAGCTTTTTCACACTCCTCTTATTCCTCGAAGTGGCATACTGTTGATCCTTCTCTGATTTTCGCCCCTTGTGTTCTCCTCGTTTTTGTATTTTGCTTTTTTTTTCTTGCTCCTCGTATTCTTCTCCCCTGTTACTTCGCCTCGGGTTTTTCACACTTTTCTTACTCCACCTATTGCCACACTTTTGATCCTCCTCTGATTTTCGCCCCTTGTGTTCTCCTCGTTTTTGTATTTTGCTTTTTTTTTCTTGCTCCTCGTATTCTTCTCCCCTGTTTCTTCGCCTCGGGTTTTTCACACTTCTGTTACTCCACCTAGTGGCATACTGTTGATCCTCCTCTGATTTTCGCCCCTTGTGTTCTCCTCGTTTTTGTATTTTGCTTTTTTTTTCTTGCTCCTCGTATTCTTCTCCCCTGTTTCTTCGCCTCGTGTGTTTCCCACTTCTCTTGCTCCTCGTAGTGGCATACTGTTGATCCTCCTCTGATTTTCGCCCCTTGTGTTCTCCTCGTTTTTGTATTTTGCTTTTTTTTTCTTGCTCCTCGTATTCTTCTCCCCTGTTTCTTCGCCTCGGGTTTTTCACACTTCTCTTACTCCACCTAGTGCCACACTTTTGATCCTCCTCTGATTTTCGCCCCTTGTGTTCTCCTCGTTTTTGTATTTTGCTTTTTTTTTCTTGCTCCTCATATTCTTCTCCCCTGTTTCTTCGCCTCGGGTTTTTCACACTTCTCTTACTCCACGTAGTGGCATACTGTTGATCCTCCTCTGATTTTCGCCCCTTGTGTTCTCCTCGTTTTTGTATTTTGCTTTTTTTTCATGCTCCTCGTATTCTTCTCCCCTGTTTCTTCGCCTCGGGTTTTTCACACTTCTCTTGCTCCTCGTAGTGGCATACTGTTGATCCTCCTCTGATTTTCGCCCCTTGTGTTCTCCTCGTTTTTGTATTTTGCTTTTTTTTTCTTCCTCCTCTTATTCTTCTCCCCTGTTTCTTCGCCTCGGGTTTTTCACACTTCTCTTACTCCACGTAGTGGCATACGGTTGATCCTCCTCTGATTTTCGCCCCTTGTGTTCTCCTCGTTTTTGTATTTTGCTTTTTCTTCTTGCTGCTCGTATTCTTCTCCTCTGTTTCTTCGCCTCGGGTTTTTCACACTTCTCTTGCTCCTCGTAGTGGCATACTGTTGATCCTCCTCTGATTTTCGCCCCTTGTGTTCTCGTTTTTGTATTTTGCTTTTTTTTTCTTGCTCCTTGTATTCTTCTCCCCTGTTTCTTCGCCTTGGGTTTTTCACACTTCTCTTACTCCACGTAGTGCCACACTTTTGATCCTCCTCTGATTTTCGCCCCTTGTGTTCTCCTCGTTTTTGTATTTTGCTTTTTTTTTCTTGCTCCTTGTATTCTTCTCCCATGTTTCTTCGCCTCGGGTTTTTCACACTTCTCTTACTCCACGTAGTGCCACACTTTTGATCCTCCTCTGATTTTCGGCCCTTGTGTTCTCCTCGTTTTTGTATTTTGCTTTTTTTTTTCTTGCTCCTCGTATTCTTCTCCCCTGTTTCTTCGCCTCGGGTTTTTCACACTTCTCTTACTCCACGTAGTGCCACACTTTTGATCCTCCTCTGATTTTCGCCCCTTGTGTTCTCCTCGTTTTTGTATTTTGCTTTTTTTTTCTTGCTCCTCGTATTCTTCTCCCCTGTTTCTTCGCCTCGCGTTTTTCACACTTCTCTTACTCCACGTAGTGGCATACTGTTGATCCTCCTCTGATTTTCGCCCCTTGTGTTCTCCTCGTTTTTGTATTTTGCTTTTTTTTCTTGCTCCTCGTATTCTTCTCCCCTGTTTCTTCGCCTCGGGTTTTTCACACTTCTCTTGCTCCTCGTAGTGGCATACTGTTGATCCTCCTCTGATTTTCGCCCCTTGTGTTCTCCTCGTTTTTGTATTTTGCTTTTTTTTTCTTGCTCCTCTTATTCTTCTCCCCTGTTTCTTCGCCTCGGGTTTTTCACACTTCTCTTACTTCACGTAGTGGCATACGGTTGATCCTCCTCTGATTTTCGCCCCTTGTGTTCTCCTCGTTTTTGTATTTTGCTTCTTTTTCTTGCTCCGCGTATTCTTCTCCTGTGTTTCTTCACCTCGGGTTTTTCACACTTCTCTTCCTCCACGTAGTGGCATACGGTTGATCCTCCTCTGATTTTCGCCCCTTGTGTTCTCCTCGTTTTTGTATTTTGCTTTTTTTTTCTTGCTCCTCGTATTCTTCTCCCCTGTTTCTTCACATCAGCTTTTTCACACTTCTCTTACTCCTCATAGTGGAATACTGTTGATCCTCCTCTGATTTTCGCCCCTTGTGTTCTCCTCGTTTTTGGATTTTGCTTTTTTTTCTTGCTCCTCGTATTCTTCTCCCCTGTTTCTTCGCCTCGGGTTTTTCACACTTCTCTTGCTCCTCGTAGTGGCATACTGTTGATCCTCCTCTGATTTTCGCCCCTTGTGTTCTCCTCGTTTTTGTATTTTGCTTTTTTTTTCTTGCTCCTCTTATTCTTCTCCCCTGTTTCTTCGCCTCGGGTTTTTCACACTTCTCTTACTCCACGTAGTGGCATACGGTTGATCCTCCTCTGATTTTCGCCCCTTGTGTTCTCCTCGTTTTTGTATTTTGCTTTTTTTTCTTGCTCCTCGTATTCTTCTCCTCTGTTTCTTCGCCTCGGGTTTTTCACACTTCTCTTGCTCCTCGTAGTGCCACACTTTTGATCCTCCTCTGATTTTCGCCCCTTGTGTTCTCCTCGTTTTTGTATTTTGCTTTTTTTTTCTTGCTCCTCGTATTCTTCTCCCCTGTTTCTTCGCCTCGGGTTTTTCACACTTCTCTTACTCCACGTAGTGCCACACTTTTGATCCTCCTCTGATTTTCGCCCCTTGTGTTCTCCTCGTTTTTGTATTTTGCTTTTTTTTTCTTGCTCCTCGTATTCTTCTCCCTTGTTTCTTCGCCTCGCGTTTTTCACACTTCTCTTACTCCACGTAGTGCCACACTTTTGATCCTCCTCTGATTTTCGCCCCTTGTGTTCTCCTCGTTTTTGTATTTTGCTTTTTTTTCTTGCTCCTCGTATTCTTCTCCCCTGTTTCTTCGCCTCGGGTTTTTCACACTTCTCTTACTCCACATAGTGTCATACGGTTGATCCTCCTCTGATTTTCGCCCTTTGTGTTCTCCTCGTTTTTGTATTTTGCTTTTTTTTCTTGCTCCGCGTATTCTTCTCCCCTGTTTCTTCGCCTCGGGTTTTTCACACTTCTCTTACTGCACGTAATGCCACACTTTTGATCCTCCTCTGATTTTCGCCCCTTGTGTTCTCCTCGTTTTTGTATTTTGCTTTTTTTTCTTGCTCCTCGTATTCTTCTCCCCTGTTTCTTCGCCTCGGGTTTTTCACACTTCTCTTACTCCACGTAGTGCCACAATTTTGATCCTCCTCTGATTTTCGCCCCTTGTGTTCTCCTCGTTTTTGTATTTTGCTTTTTTTCCCATGCTCCTCTTATTCTTCTCCCCTGCTTCTTCGCCTCGGGTTTTTCACACTTCTCTTACTCCACGTAGTGCCACACTTTGGATCCTCCTCTGATTTTCGCCCCTTGTGTTCTCCTCGTTTTTGTATTTTGCTTTTTTTTTCTTGCTCCTCGTATTCTTCTCCCCTGTTTCTTCGCCTCGGGTTTTTCACACTTCTCTTACTCCACGTAGTGCCACACTTTTGATCTTCCTCTGATTTTCGCCCCTTGTGTTCTCCTCGTTTTTGTATTTTGCTTTTTTTTCTTGCTCCTCGTATTCTTCTCCCCTGTTTCTTCGCCTCGGGTTTTTCACACTTCTCTTGCTCCTCGTAGTGGCATACTGTTGATCCTCCTCTGATTTTCGCCACTTGTGTTCTCCTCGTTTTTGTATTTTGCTTTTTTTTTTCTTGCTCCTCGTATTCTTCTCCCCTGTTTCTTCACATCAGCTTTTTCACACTTCTCTTATTCCTCGTAGTGGCATACTGTTGATCCTTCTCTGATTTTCGCCCCTTGTGTTCTCCTCGTTTTTGTATTTTGCTTTTTTTTTCTTGCTCCTCGTATTCTTCTCCCCTGTTACTTCGCCTCGGGTTTTTCACATCTCTTACTCCACGTAGTGCCACACTTTGGATCCTCCTCTGATTTTCGCCCCTTGTGTTCTCCTCGTTTTTGTATTTTGCTTTTTTTTTCTTGCTCCTCGTATTCTTCTCCCCTGTTTCTTCGCCTCGGGTTTTTCACACTTCTCTTACTCCACGTAGTGGCATACTGTTGATCCTCCTCTGATTTTCGCCCCTTGTGTTCTCCTCGTTTTTGTATTTTGCTTTTTTTTCATGCTCCTCGTATTCTTCTCCCCTGTTTCTTCGCCTCGGGTTTTTCACACTTCTCTTGCTCCTCGTAGTGGCATACTGTTGATCCTCCTCTGATTTTCGCCCCTTGTGTTCTCCTCGTTTTTGTATTTTGCTTTTTTTTTCTTGCTCCTCTTATTCTTCTCCCCTGTTTCTTCGCCTCGGGTTTTTCACACTTCTCTTACTCCACGTAGTGGCATACGGTTGATCCTCCTCTGATTTTCGCCCCTTGTGTTCTCCTCGTTTTTGTATTTTGCTTTTTCTTCTTGCTCCTCGTATTCTTCTCCCTTGTTTCTTCGCCTCGGGTTTTTCACACTTCTCTTACTCCACGTAGTGCCACACTTTTGATCCTCCTCTGATTTTCGCCCCTTGTGTTCTCCTCGTTTTTGTATTTTGCTTTTTTTTCTTGCTCCTCGTATTCTTCTCCCCTGTTTCTTCGCCTCGGGTTTTTCACACTTCTCTTACTCCACGTAGTGGCATACGGTTGATCCTCCTCTGATTTTCGCCCTTTGTGTTCTCCTCGTTTTTGTATTTTGCTTTTTTTTCTTGCTCCGCGTATTCTTCTCCTCTGTTTCTTCGCCTCGGGTTTTTCACACTTCTCTTGCTCCTCGTAGTGGCATACTGTTGATCCTCCTCTGATTTTCGCCCCTTGTGTTCTCCTCGTTTTTGTATTTTGCTTTTTTTTTCTTGCTCCTCGTATTCTTCTCCCCTGTTTCTTCACATCAGCTTTTTCACACTTCTCTTACTCCACGTAGTGCCACACTTTTGATCCTCCTCTGATTTTCGCCCCTTGTGTTCTCCTCGTTTTTGTATTTTGCTTTTTTTTCTTGCTCCTCGTATTCTTCTCCCCTGTTTCTTCGCCTCGGGTTTTTCACACTTCTCTTACTCCACGTAGTGCCACACTTTTGATCCTCCTCTGATTTTCGCCCCTTGTGTTCTCCTCGATTTTGTATTTTGCTTTTTTTTCTTGCTCCTCGTATTCTTCTCCCCTGTTTCTTCGCCTCCCGTTTTTCACACTTCTCTTACTCCACGTAGTGCCACAATTTTGATCCTCCTCTGATTTTCGCCCCTTGTGTTCTCCTCGTTTTTGTATTTTACTTTTTTTTCATGCTCCTCGTATTCTTCTCCCCTGTTTCTTCGCCTCGGGTTTTTCACACTTCTCGTGCTCCTCGTAGTGGCATACTGTTGATCCTCCTCTGATTTTCGCCCCTTGTGTTCTCCTCGTTTTTGTATTTTGCTTTTTTTTTCTTGCTCCTCTTATTCTTCTCCCCTGTTTCTTCGCCTCGAGTTTTTCACACTTCTCTTACTCCACGTAGTGGCATACGGTTGATCCTCCTCTGATTTTCGCCCCTTGTGTTCTCCTCGTTTTTGTATTTTGCTTTTTCTTCTTGCTCCTCGTATTCTTCTCCCTTGTTTCTTCGCCTCGGGTTTTTCACACTTGTCTTACTCCACGTAGTGCCACACTCTTGATCCTCCTCTGATTTTCGCCCCTTGTGTTCTCCTCGTTTTTGTATTTTGCTTTTTTTTCTTGCTCCTCGTATTCTTCTCCCCTGTTTCTTCGCCTCGGGTTTTTCACACTTCTCTTACTCCACGTAGTGGCATACGGTTGATCCTCCTCTGATTTTCGCCCTTTGTGTTCTCCTCGTTTTTGTATTTTGCTTTTTTTTCTTGCTCCGCGTATTCTTCTCCTCTGTTTCTTCGCCTCGGGTTTTTCACACTTCTCTTGCTCCTCGTAGTGGCATACTGTTGATCCTCCTCTGATTTTCGCCCCTTGTGTTCTTCTCGTTTTTGTATTTTGCTTTTTTTTTCTTGCTCCTCGTATTCTTCTCCCCTGTTTCTTCACATCAGCTTTTTCACACTTCTCTTACTCCTCTTAGTGGCATACTGTTGATCCTCCTCTGATTTTCGCCCCTTGTGTTCTCCTCGTTTTTGTATTTTGCTTTTTTTTCTTGCTCCTCGTATTCTTCTCCCCTGTTTCTTCGCCTCGGGTTTTTCACACTTCTCTTACTCCACGTAGTGCCACACTTTTGATCCTCCTCTGATTTTCGCCCCTTGTGTTCTCCTCGATTTTGTATTTTGCTTTTTTTTCTTGCTCCTCGTATTCTTCTCCCCTGTTTCTTCACCTCGGGTTTTTCACACTTCTCTTACTCCACGTAGTGCCACAATTTTGATCCTCCTCTGATTTTCGCCCCTTGTTTTCTCCTCGTTTTTGTATTTTGCTTTTTTTTTCTTGCTCCTCTTATTCTTCTCCCCTGTTTGTTCGCCTCGGGTTTTTCACACTTCTCTTACTCCACGTATTGGCATACGGTTGATCCTCCTCTGATTTTCGCCCCTTGTGTTCTCCTCGTTTTTGTATTTTGCTTTTTTTTTCTTGCTCCTCGTATTCTTCTCCCCTGTTTCTTCGCCTCGGGTTTTTCACACTTCTCTTACTCCACCTAGTGCCACACGTTTGATCCTCCTCTGATTTTCGCCCCTTGTGTTCTCCTCGTTTTTGTATTTTGCTTTTTTTTTCTTGCTCCTCGTATTCTTCTCCCCTGTTTCTTCGCCTCGGGTTTTTCACACTTCTCTTACTCCAGGTAGTGGCATACGGTTGATCCTCCTCTGATTTTCGCCCCTTGTGTTCTCCTCGTTTTTGTTTTTTGCTTTTTTTTCTTGCTCCTCGTATTCTTCTCCCCTGTTTCTTCGCCTCGGGTTTTTCACACTTCTCTTGCTCCTCGTAGTGGCATACTGTTGATCCTCCTCTGATTTTCGCCCCTTGTGTTCTCCTCGTTTTTGTATTTTGCTTTTTTTTTCTTCCTCCTCTTATTTTTCTCCCCTGTTTCTTCACCTCGGGTTTTTCACACTTCTCTTACTCCACGTAGTGGCATACGGTTGATCCTCCTCTGATTTTCGCCCCTTGTGTTCTCCTCGTTTTTGTATTTTGCTTTTTTTTCTTGCTCCTCGTATTCTTCTCCTCTGTTTCTTCGCCTCGGGTTTTTCACACTTCTCTTGCTCCTCGTAGTGCCACACTTTTGATCCTCCTCTGATTTTCGCCCCTTGTGTTCTCCTCGTTTTTGTATTTTGCTTTTTTTTTCTTGCTCCTCGTATTCTTCTCCCCTGTTTCTTCGCCTCGGGTTTTTCACACTTCTCTTACTCCACGTAGTGCCACACTTTTGATCCTCCTCTGATTTTCGCCCCTTGTGTTCTCCTCGTTTATGTATTTTGCTTTTTTTTTCTTGCTCCTCGTATTCTTCTCCCTTGTTTCTTCGCCTCGGGTTTTTCACACTTCTCTTACTCCACGTAGTGCCACACTTTTGATCCTCCTCTGATTTTCGCCCCTTGTGTTCTCCTCGTTTTTGTATTTTGCTTTTTTTTCTTGCTCCTCGTATTCTTCTCCCCTGTTTCTTCGCCTCGGGTTTTTCACACTTCTCTTGCTCCTCGTAGTGGCATACTGTTGATCCTCCTCTGATTTTCGCCCCTTGTGTTCTCCTCGTTTTTGTATTTTGCTTTTTTTTTTCTTGCTCCTCGTATTCTTCTCCCCTGTTTCTTCACATCAGCTTTTTCACACTTCTCTTACTCCTCGTAGTGGCATACTGTTGATCCTACTCTGATTTTCGCCCCTTGTGTTCTCCTCGTTTTTGTATTTTGCTTTTTTTTTCTTGCTCCTCGTATTCTTCTCCCCTGTTTCTTCGCCTCGGGTTTTTCACATCTCTTACTCCACGTAGTGCCACACTTTGGATCCTCCTCTGATTTTCGCCCCTTGTGTTCTCCTCGTTTTTGTATTTTGCTTTTTTTTTCTTGCTCCTCATATTCTTCTCCCCTGTTTCTTCGCCTCGGGTTTTTCACACTTCTCTTACTCCACGTAGTGGCATACTGTTGATCCTCCTCTGATTTTCGCCCCTTGTGTTCTCCTCGTTTTTGTATTTTGCTTTTTTTTTCTTGGTCCTCGTATTCTTCTCCCCTGTTTCTTCACATCAGCTTTTTCACACTTCTCTTATTCCTCGTAGTGGCATACTGTTGATCCTTCTCTGATTTTCGCCCCTTGTGTTCTCCTCGTTTTTGTATTTTGCTTTTTTTTTCTTGCTCCTCGTATTCTTCTCCCCTGTTTCTTCGCCTCGGGTTTTTCACACTTCTCTTACTCCACCTAGTGGCATACTGTTGATCCTACTCTGATTTTCGCCCCTTGTGTTCTCCTCGTTTTTGTATTTTGCTTTTTTTTTCTTGCTCCTCGTATTCTTCTCCCCTGTTACTTCGCCTCGGGTTTTTCACACTTTTCTTACTCCACCTAGTGCCACACTTTTGATCCTCCTCTGATTTTCGCCCCTTGTGTTCTCCTCGTTTTTGTATTTTGCTTTTTTTTTCTTGCTCCTCGTATTCTTCTCCCCTGTTTCTTCGCCTCGGGTTTTTCACACTTCTCTTACTCCACCTAGTGGCATACTGTTGATCCTCCTCTGATTTTCGCCCCTTGTGTTCTCCTCGTTTTTGTATTTTGCTTTTTTTTTCTTGCTCCTCGTATTCTTCTCCCCTGTTTCTTCGCCTCGTGTTTTTCCCACTTCTCTTGCTCCTCGTAGTGGCATACTGTTGATCCTCCTCTGATTTTCGCCCCTTGTGTTCTCCTCGTTTTTGTATTTTGCTTTTTTTTTCTTGCTCCTCGTATTCTTCTCCCCTGTTTCTTCGCCTCGGGTTTTTCACACTTCTCTTACTCCACCTAGTGCCACACTTTTGATCCTCCTCTGATTTTCGCCCCTTGTGTTCTCCTCGTTTTTGTATTTTGCTTTTTTTTTATTGCTCCTCGTATTCTTCTCCCCTGTTTCTTCGCCTCGGGTTTTTCACACTTCTCTTACTCCACGTAGTGGCATACTGTTGATCCTCCTCTGATTTTCGCCCCTTGTGTTCTCCTCGTTTTTGTATTTTGCTTTTTTTTCATGCTCCTCGTATTCTTCTCCCCTGTTTCTTCGCCTCGGGTTTTTCACACTTCTCTTGCTCCTCGTAGTGGCATACTGTTGATCCTCCTCTGATTTTCGCCCCTTGTGTTCTCCTCGTTTTTGTATTTTGCTTTTTTTTTCTTCCTCCTCTTATTCTTCTCCCCTGTTTCTTCGCCTCGGGTTTTTCACACTTCTCTTACTCCACGTAGTGGCATACGGTAGATCCTCCTCTGATTTTCGCCCCTTGTGTTCTCCTCGTTTTTGTATTTTGCTTTTTTTTTCTTGCTCCTCGTATGCTTCTCCCCTGTTTCTTCACATCAGCTTTTTCACACTTCTCTTACTCCTCATAGTGGAATACTGTTGATCCTCCTCTGATTTTCGCCCCTTGTGTTCTCCTCGTTTTTGTATTTTGCTTTTTTTTTTCTTGCTCCTCGTATTCTTCTCCCCTGTTTCTTCGCCTCGGCTTTTTCACACTTCTCTTACTCCACGTAGTGCCACACTTTTGATCCTCCTCTGATTTTCGCCCCTTGTGTTCTCCTCGTTTTTGTATTTTGCTTTTTTTTTCTTGCTCCTCGTATTCTTCTCCCCTGTTTCTTCGCCTCGGGTTTTTCACACTTCTCTTACTCCACGTAGTGGCATACGGTTGATCCTCCTCTGATTTTCGCCCCTTGTGTTCTCCTCGTTTTTGTATTTTGCTTTTTTTTTTCTTGCTCCTCGTATTCTTCTCCCCTGTTTCTTCGCCTCGGGTTTTTCACACTTCTCTTACTCCACGTAGTGTCATACGGTTGATCCTCCTCTGATTTTCGCCCTTTGTGTTCTCCTCCTTTTTGTATTTTGCTTTTTTTTCTTGCTCCGCGTATTCTTCTCCTCTGTTTCTTCGCCTCGGGTTTTTCACACTTCTCTTGCTCCTCGTAGTGGCATACTGTTGATCCTCCTCTGATTTTCGCCCCTTGTGTTCTCCTCGTTTTTGTATTTTGCTTTTTTTTTCTTGCTCCTCGTATTCTTCTCCCCTGTTTCTTCGCCTCGGGTTTTTCACACTTCTCTTACTCCACGTAGTGGCATACGGTTCATCCTCCTCTGATTTTCGCCCCTTGTGTTCTCCTCGTTTTTGTATTTTGCTTTTTTTCCCTTGCTCCTCTTATTCTTCTCCCCTGCTTCTTCGCCTCGGGTTTTTCACACTTCTCTTACTCCACGTAGTGCCACACTTTTGATCCTCCTCTGATTTTCGCCCCTTGTGTTCTCCTCGTTTTTGTATTTTGCTTTTTTTTTCTTGCTCCTCGTATTCTTCTCCCCTGTTTCTTCACATCAGCTTTTTCACACTTCTCTTACTCCTCATAGTGGAATACGGTTGATCCTCCTCTGATTTTCGGCCCTTGTGTTCTCCTCGTTTTTGTATTTTGCTTTTTTTTTTCTTGCTCCTCGTATTCTTCTCCCCTGTTTCTTCGCCTCGGGTTTTTCACACTTCTCTTACTCCACGTAGTGCCACACTTTTGATCCTCCTCTGATTTTCGCCCCTTGTGTTCTCCTCGTTTTTGTATTTTGCTTTTTTTTTCTTGCTCCTCGTATTCTTCTCCCCTGTTTCTTCGCCTCGGGTTTTTCACACTTCTCTTACTCCACGTAGTGGCATACTGTTGATCCTCCTCTGATTTTCGCCCCTTGTGTTCTCCTCGTTTTTGTATTTTGCTTTTTTTTCTTGCTCCTCGTATTCTTCTCCCCTGTTTCTTCGCCTCGGGTTTTTCACACTTCTCTTACTCCACGTAGTGCCACACTTTTGATCCTCCTCTGATTTTCGCCCCTTGTGTTCTCCTCGATTTTGTATTTTGCTTTTTTTTCTTGCTCCTCGTATTCTTCTCCCCTGTTTCTTCACCTCGGGTTTTTCACACTTCTCTTACTCCACGTAGTGCCACAATTTTGATCCTCCTCTGATTTTCGCCCCTTGTTTTCTCCTCGTTTTTGTATTTTGCTTTTTTTTTCTTGCTCCTCTTATTCTTCTCCCCTGTTTGTTCGCCTCGGGTTTTTCACACTTCTCTTACTCCACGTAGTGGCATACGGTTGATCCTCCTCTGATTTTCGCCCCTTGTGTTCTCCTCGTTTTTGTATTTTGCTTTTTTTTTCTTGCTCCTCGTATTCTTCTCCCCTGTTTCTTCGCCTCGGGTTTTTCACACTTCTCTTACTCCACCTAGTGCCACACGTTTGATCCTCCTCTGATTTTCGCCCCTTGTGTTCTCCTCGTTTTTGTATTTTGCTTTTTTTTTCTTGCTCCTCGTATTCTTCTCCCCTGTTTCTTCGCCTCGGGTTTTTCACACTTCTCTTACTCCAGGTAGTGGCATACGGTTGATCCTCCTCTGATTTTCGCCCCTTGTGTTCTCCTCGTTTTTGTATTTTGCTTTTTTTTCTTGCTCCTCGTATTCTTCTCCCCTGTTTCTTCGCCTCGGGTTTTTCACACTTCTCTTGCTCCTCGTAGTGGCATACTGTTGATCCTCCTCTGATTTTCGCCCCTTGTGTTCTCCTCGTTTTTGTATTTTGCTTTTTTTTTCTTCCTCCTCTTATTCTTCTCCCCTGTTTCTTCACCTCGGGTTTTTCACACTTCTCTTACTCCACGTAGTGGCATACGGTTGATCCTCCTCTGATTTTCGCCCCTTGTGTTCTCCTCGTTTTTGTATTTTGCTTTTTTTTCTTGCTCCTCGTATTCTTCTCCTCTGTTTCTTCGCCTCGGGTTTTTCACACTTCTCTTGCTCCTCGTAGTGCCACACTTTTGATCCTCCTCTGATTTTCGCCCCTTGTGTTCTCCTCGTTTTTGTATTTTGCTTTTTTTTTCTTGCTCCTCGTATTCTTCTCCCCTGTTTCTTCGCCTCGGGTTTTTCACACTTCTCTTACTCCACGTAGTGCCACACTTTTGATCCTCCTCTGATTTTCGCCCCTTGTGTTCTCCTCGTTTATGTATTTTGCTTTTTTTTTCTTGCTCCTCGTATTCTTCTCCCTTGTTTCTTCGCCTCGGGTTTTTCACACTTCTCTTACTCCACGTAGTGCCACACTTTTGATCCTCCTCTGATTTTCGCCCCTTGTGTTCTCCTCGTTTTTGTATTTTGCTTTTTTTTCTTGCTCCTCGTATTCTTCTCCCCTGTTTCTTCGCCTCGGGTTTTTCACACTTCTCTTGCTCCTCGTAGTGGCATACTGTTGATCCTCCTCTGATTTTCGCCCCTTGTGTTCTCCTCGTTTTTGTATTTTGCTTTTTTTTTTCTTGCTCCTCGTATTCTTCTCCCCTGTTTCTTCACATCAGCTTTTTCACACTTCTCTTACTCCTCGTAGTGGCATACTGTTGATCCTACTCTGATTTTCGCCCCTTGTGTTCTCCTCGTTTTTGTATTTTGCTTTTTTTTTCTTGCTCCTCGTATTCTTCTCCCCTGTTTCTTCGCCTCGGGTTTTTCACATCTCTTACTCCACGTAGTGCCACACTTTGGATCCTCCTCTGATTTTCGCCCCTTGTGTTCTCCTCGTTTTTGTATTTTGCTTTTTTTTTCTTGCTCCTCATATTCTTCTCCCCTGTTTCTTCGCCTCGGGTTTTTCACACTTCTCTTACTCCACGTAGTGGCATACTGTTGATCCTCCTCTGATTTTCGCCCCTTGTGTTCTCCTCGTTTTTGTATTTTGCTTTTTTTTTCTTGGTCCTCGTATTCTTCTCCCCTGTTTCTTCACATCAGCTTTTTCACACTTCTCTTATTCCTCGTAGTGGCATACTGTTGATCCTTCTCTGATTTTCGCCCCTTGTGTTCTCCTCGTTTTTGTATTTTGCTTTTTTTTTCTTGCTCCTCGTATTCTTCTCCCCTGTTTCTTCGCCTCGGGTTTTTCACACTTCTCTTACTCCACCTAGTGGCATACTGTTGATCCTACTCTGATTTTCGCCCCTTGTGTTCTCCTCGTTTTTGTATTTTGCTTTTTTTTTCTTGCTCCTCGTATTCTTCTCCCCTGTTACTTCGCCTCGGGTTTTTCACACTTTTCTTACTCCACCTAGTGCCACACTTTTGATCCTCCTCTGATTTTCGCCCCTTGTGTTCTCCTCGTTTTTGTATTTTGCTTTTTTTTTCTTGCTCCTCGTATTCTTCTCCCCTGTTTCTTCGCCTCGGGTTTTTCACACTTCTCTTACTCCACCTAGTGGCATACTGTTGATCCTCCTCTGATTTTCGCCCCTTGTGTTCTCCTCGTTTTTGTATTTTGCTTTTTTTTTCTTGCTCCTCGTATTCTTCTCCCCTGTTTCTTCGCCTCGTGTGTTTCCCACTTCTCTTGCTCCTCGTAGTGGCATACTGTTGATCCTCCTCTGATTTTCGCCCCTTGTGTTCTCCTCGTTTTTGTATTTTGCTTTTTTTTTCTTGCTCCTCGTATTCTTCTCCCCTGTTTCTTCGCCTCGGGTTTTTCACACTTCTCTTACTCCACCTAGTGCCACACTTTTGATCCTCCTCTGATTTTCGCCCCTTGTGTTCTCCTCGTTTTTGTATTTTGCTTTTTTTTTATTGCTCCTCGTATTCTTCTCCCCTGTTTCTTCGCCTCGGGTTTTTCACACTTCTCTTACTCCACGTAGTGGCATACTGTTGATCCTCCTCTGATTTTCGCCCCTTGTGTTCTCCTCGTTTTTGTATTTTGCTTTTTTTTCATGCTCCTCGTATTCTTCTCCCCTGTTTCTTCGCCTCGGGTTTTTCACACTTCTCTTGCTCCTCGTAGTGGCATACTGTTGATCCTCCTCTGATTTTCGCCCCTTGTGTTCTCCTCGTTTTTGTATTTTGCTTTTTTTTTCTTCCTCCTCTTTTTCTTCTCCCCTGTTTCTTCGCCTCGGGTTTTTCACACTTCTCTTACTCCACGTAGTGGCATACGGTAGATCCTCCTCTGATTTTCGCCCCTTGTGTTCTCCTCGTTTTTGTATTTTGCTTTTTTTTTCTTGCTCCTCGTATGCTTCTCCCCTGTTTCTTCACATCAGCTTTTTCACACTTCTCTTACTCCTCATAGTGGAATACTGTTGATCCTCCTCTGATTTTCGCCCCTTGTGTTCTCCTCGTTTTTGTATTTTGCTTTTTTTTTTCTTGCTCCTCGTATTCTTCTCCCCTGTTTCTTCGCCTCGGCTTTTTCACACTTCTCTTACTCCACGTAGTGCCACACTTTTGATCCTCCTCTGATTTTCGCCCCTTGTGTTCTCCTCGTTTTTGTATTTTGCTTTTTTTTTCTTGCTCCTCGTATTCTTCTCCCCTGTTTCTTCGCCTCGGGTTTTTCACACTTCTCTTACTCCACGTAGTGGCATACGGTTGATCCTCCTCTGATTTTCGCCCCTTGTGTTCTCCTCGTTTTTGTATTTTGCTTTTTTTTTTCTTGCTCCTCGTATTCTTCTCCCCTGTTTCTTCGCCTCGGGTTTTTCACACTTCTCTTACTCCACGTAGTGTCATACGGTTGATCCTCCTCTGATTTTCGCCCTTTGTGTTCTCCTCCTTTTTGTATTTTGCTTTTTTTTCTTTCTCCGCGTATTCTTCTCCTCTGTTTCTTCGCCTCGGGTTTTTCACACTTCTCTTGCTCCTCGTAGTGGCATACTGTTGATCCTCCTCTGATTTTCGCCCCTTGTGTTCTCCTCGTTTTTGTATTTTGCTTTTTTTTTCTTGCTCCTCGTATTCTTCTCCCCTGTTTCTTCGCCTCGGGTTTTTCACACTTCTCTTACTCCACGTAGTGGCATACGGTTCATCCTCCTCTGATTTTCGCCCCTTGTGTTCTCCTCGTTTTTGTATTTTGCTTTTTTTCCCTTGCTCCTCTTATTCTTCTCCCCTGCTTCTTCGCCTCGGGTTTTTCACACTTCTCTTACTCCACGTAGTGCCACACTTTTGATCCTCCTCTGATTTTCGCCCCTTGTGTTCTCCTCGTTTTTGTATTTTGCTTTTTTTTTCTTGCTCCTCGTATTCTTCTCCCCTGTTTCTTCACATCAGCTTTTTCACACTTCTCTTACTCCTCGTAGTGGAATACGGTTGATCCTCCTCTGATTTTCGGCCCTTGTGTTCTCCTCGTTTTTGTATTTTGCTTTTTTTTTTCTTGCTCCTCGTATTCTTCTCCCCTGTTTCTTCGCCTCGGGTTTTTCACACTTCTCTTACTCCACGTAGTGCCACACTTTTGATCCTCCTCTGATTTTCGCCCCTTGTGTTCTCCTCGTTTTTGTATTTTGCTTTTTTTTTCTTGCTCCTCGTATTCTTCTCCCCTGTTTCTTCGCCTCGGGTTTTTCACACTTCTCTTACTCCACGTAGTGGCATACTGTTGATCCTCCTCTGATTTTCGCCCCTTGTGTTCTCCTCGTTTTTGTATTTTGCTTTTTTTTCTTGCTCCTCGTATTCTTCTCCCCTGTTTCTTCGCCTCGGGTTTTTCACACTTCTCTTGCTCCTCGTAGTGGCATACTGTTGATCCTCCTCTGATTTTCGCCCCTTGTGTTCTCCTCGTTTTTGTATTTTGCTTTTTTTTTCTTGCTCCTCTTATTCTTCTCCCCTGTTTCTTCGCCTCGGGTTTTTCACACTTCTCTTACTTCACGTAGTGGCATACGGTTGATCCTCCTCTGATTTTCGCCCCTTGTGTTCTCCTCGTTTTTGTATTTTGCTTCTTTTTCTTGCTCCGCGTATTCTTCTCCTGTGTTTCTTCACCTCGGGTTTTTCACACTTCTCTTCCTCCACGTAGTGGCATACGGTTGATCTTCCTCTGATTTTCGCCCCTTGTGTTCTCCTCGTTTTTGTATTTTGCTTTTTTTTTCTTGCTCCTCGTATTCTTCTCCCCTGTTTCTTCACATCAGCTTTTTCACACTTCTCTTACTCCTCATAGTGGAATACTGTTGATACTCCTCTGATTTTCGCCCCTTGTGTTCTCCTCGTTTTTGTATTTTGCTTTTTTTTTTCTTGCTCCTCGTATTCTTCTCCCCTGTTTCTTCGCCTCGGCTTTTTCACACTTCTCTTACTCCACGTAGTGCCACACTTTTGATCCTCCTCTGATTTTCGCCCCTTGTGTTCTCCTCATTTTTGTATTTTGCTTTTTTTTTCTTGCTCCTCGTATTCTTCTCCCCTGTTTCTTCGCCTCGGGTTTTTCACACTTCTCTTACTCCACGTAGTGGCATATGGTTGATCCTCCTCTGATTTTCGCCCCTTGTGTTCTCCTCGTTTTTGTATTTTGCTTTTTTTTCTTGCTCCTCGTATTCTTCTCCCCTGTTTCTTCGCCTCGGGTTTTTCACACTTCTCTTGCTCCTCGTAGTGGCATACTGTTGATCCTCCTCTGATTTTCGCCCCTTGTGTTCTCCTCGTTTTTGTATTTTGCTTTTTTTTTCTTGCTCCTCTTATTCTTCTCCCCTGTTTCTTCGCCTCGGGTTTTTCACACTTCTCTTACTCCACGTAGTGGCATACGGTTGATCCTCCTCTGATTTTCGCCCCTTGTGTTCTCCTCGTTTTTGTATTTTGCTTTTTTTTCTTGCTCCTCGTATTCTTCTCCTCTGTTTCTTTGCCTCGGGTTTTTCACACTTCTCTTGCTCCTCGTAGTGCCACACTTTTGATCCTCCTCTGATTTTCGCCCCTTGTGTTCTCCTCGTTTTTGTGTTTTGCTTTTTTTTTCTTGCTCCTCGTATTCTTCTCCCCTGTTTCTTCGCCTCGGGTTTTTCACACTTCTCTTACTCCACGTAGTGCCACACTTTTGATCCTCCTCTGATTTTCGCCCCTTGTGTTCTCCTCGTTTATGTATTTTGCTTTTTTTTTCTTGCTCCTCGTATTCTTCTCCCTTGTTTCTTCGCCTCGGGTTTTTCACACTTCTCTTACTGCACGTAGTGCCACACTTTTGATCCTCCTCTGATTTTCGCCCCTTGTGTTCTCCTCGTTTTTGTATTTTGCTTTTTTTTCTTGCTCCTCGTATTCTTCTCCCCTGTTTCTTCGCCTCGGGTTTTTCACACTTCTCTTTCTCCTCGTAGTGGCATACTGTTGATCCTCCTCTGATTTTCGCCCCTTGTGTTCTCCTCGTTTTTGTATTTTGCTTTTTTTTTTCTTGCTCCTCGTATTCTTCTCCCCTGTTTCTTCACATCAGCTTTTTCACACTTCTCTTACTCCTCGTAGTGGCATACTGTTGATCCTACTCTGATTTTCGCCCCTTGTGTTCTCCTCGTTTTTGTATTTTGCTTTTTTTTTCTTGCTCCTCGTATTCTTCTCCCCTGTTTCTTCGCCTCGGGTTTTTCACATCTCTTACTCCACGTAGTGCCACACTTTGGATCCTCCTCTGATTTTCGCCCCTTGTGTTCTCCTCGTTTTTGTATTTTGCTTTTTTTTTCTTGCTCCTCATATTCTTCTCCCCTGTTTCTTCGCCTCGGGTTTTTCACACTTCTCTTACTCCACGTAGTGGCATACTGTTGATCCTCCTCTGATTTTCGCCCCTTGTGTTCTCCTCGTTTTTGTATTTTGCTTTTTTTTTCTTGGTCCTCGTATTCTTCTCCCCTGTTTCTTCACATCAGCTTTTTCACACTTCTCTTATTCCTCGTAGTGGCATACTGCTGATCCTTCTCCGATTTTCGCCCCTTGTGTTCTCCTCGTTTTTGTATTTTGCTTTTTTTTTCTTGCTCCTCGTATTCTTCTCCCCTGTTACTTCGCCTCGGGTTTTTCACACTTTTCTTACTCCACCTAGTGCCACACTTTTGATCCTCCTCTGATTTTCGCCCCTTGTGTTCTCCTCGTTTTTGTATTTTGCTTTTTTTTTCTTGCTCCTCGTATTCTTCTTCCCTGTTTCTTCGCCTCGGGTTTTTCACACTTCTCTTACTCCACCTAGTGGCATACTGTTGATCCTCCTCTGATTTTCGCCCCTTGTGTTCTCCTCGTTTTTGTATTTTGCTTTTTTTTTCTTGCTCCTCGTATTCTTCTCCCCTGTTTCTTCGCCTCGTGTGTTTCCCACTTCTCTTGCTCCTCGTAGTGGCATACTGTTGATCCTCCTCTGATTTTCGCCCCTTGTGTTCTCCTCGTTTTTGTATTTTGCTTTTTTTTTCTTGCTCCTCGTATTCTTCTCCCCTGTTTCTTCGCCTCGGGTTTTTCACACTTCTCTTACTCCACCTAGTGCCACACTTTTGATCCTCCTCTGATTTTCGCCCCTTGTGTTCTCCTCGTTTTTGTATTTTGCTTTTTTTTTATTGCTCCTCGTATTCTTCTCCCCTGTTTCTTCGCCTCGGGTTTTTCACACTTCTCTTACTCCACGTAGTGGCATACTGTTGATCCTCCTCTGATTTTCGCCCCTTGTGTTCTCCTCGTTTTTGTATTTTGCTTTTTTTTCATGCTCCTCGTATTCTTCTCCCCTGTTTCTTCGCCTCGGGTTTTTCACACTTCTCTTGCTCCTCGTAGTGGCATACTGTTGATCCTCCTCTGATTTTCGCCCCTTGTGTTCTCCTCGTTTTTGTATTTTGCTTTTTTTTTCTTCCTCCTCTTATTCTTCTCCCCTGTTTCTTCGCCTCGGGTTTTTCACACTTCTCTTACTCCACGTAGTGGCATACGGTTGATCCTCCTCTGATTTTCGCCCCTTGTGTTCTCCTCGTTTTTGTATTTTGCTTTTTTTTTCTTGCTCCTCGTATTCTTCTCCCCTGTTTCTTCACATCAGCTTTTTCACACTTCTCTTACTCCTCATAGTGGAATACTGTTGATCCTCCTCTGATTTTCGCCCCTTGTGTTCTCCTCGTTTTTGTATTTTGCTTTTTTTTTTCTTGCTCCTCGTATTCTTCTCCCCTGTTTCTTCGCCTCGGCTTTTTCACACTTCTCTTACTCCACGTAGTGCCACACTTTTGATCCTCCTCTGATTTTCGCCCCTTGTGTTCTCCTCGTTTTTGTATTTTGCTTTTTTTTTCTTGCTCCTCGTATTCTTCTCCCCTGTTTCTTCGCCTCGGGTTTTTCACACTTCTCTTACTCCACGTAGTGGCATACGGTTGATCCTCCTCTGATTTTCGCCCCTTGTGTTCTCCTCGTTTTTGTATTTTGCTTTTTTTTCTTGCTCCTCGTATTCTTCTCCCCTGTTTCTTCGCCTCGGGTTTTTCACACTTCTCTTGCTCCTCGTAGTGGCATACTGTTGATCCTCCTCTGATTTTCGCCCCTTGTGTTCTCCTCGTTTTTGTATTTTGCTTTTTTTTTCTTGCTCCTCTTATTCTTCTCCCCTGTTTCTTCGCCTCGGGTTTTTCACACTTCTCTTACTCCACGTAGTGGCATACGGTTGATCCTCCTCTGATTTTCGCCCCTTGTGTTCTCCTCGTTTTTGTATTTTGCTTTTTTTTCTTGCTCCTCGTATTCTTCTCCTCTGTTTCTTCGCCTCGGGTTTTTCACACTTCTCTTGCTCCTCGTAGTGCCACACTTTTGATCCTCCTCTGATTTTCGCCCCTTGTGTTCTCCTCGTTTTTGTATTTTGCTTTTTTTTTCTTGCTCCTCGTATTCTTCTCCCCTGTTTCTTCGCCTCGGGTTTTTCACACTTCTCATACTCCACGTAGTGCCACACTTTTGATCCTCCTCTGATTTTCGCCCCTTGTGTTCTCCTCGTTTATGTATTTTGCTTTTTTTTTCTTGCTCCTCGTATTCTTCTCCCTTGTTTCTTCGCCTCGGGTTTTTCACACTTCTCTTACTCCACGTAGTGCCACACTTTTGATCCTCCTCTGATTTTCGCCCCTTGTGTTCTCCTCGTTTTTGTATTTTGCTTTTTTTTCTTACTCCTCGTATTCTTCTCCCCTGTTTCTTCGCCTCGGGTTTTTCACACTTCTCTTGCTCCTCGTAGTGGCATACTGTTGATCCTCCTCTGATTTTCGCCCCTTGTGTTCTCCTCGTTTTTGTATTTTGCTTTTTTTTTTCTTGCTCCTCGTATTCTTCTCCCCTGTTTCTTCACATCAGCTTTTTCACACTTCTCTTACTCCTCGTAGTGGCATACTGTTGATCCTACTCTGATTTTCGCCCCTTGTGTTCTCCTCGTTTTTGTATTTTGCTTTTTTTTTCTTGCTCCTCGTATTCTTCTCCCCTGTTTCTTCGCCTCGGGTTTTTCACATCTCTTACTCCACGTAGTGCCACACTTTGGATCCTCCTCTGATTTTCGCCCCTTGTGTTCTCCTCGTTTTTGTATTTTGCTTTTTTTTTCTTGCTCCTCATATTCTTCTCCCCTGTTTCTTCGCCTCGGGTTTTTCACACTTCTCTTACTCCACGTAGTGGCATACTGTTGATCCTCCTCTGATTTTCGCCCCTTGTGTTCTCCTCGTTTTTGTATTTTGCTTTTTTTTTCTTGGTCCTCGTATTCTTCTCCCCTGTTTCTTCACATCAGCTTTTTCACACTTCTCTTATTCCTCGAAGTGGCATACTGTTGATCCTTCTCTGATTTTCGCCCCTTGTGTTCTCCTCGTTTTTGTATTTTGCTTTTTTTTTCTTGCTCCTCGTATTCTTCTCCCCTGTTACTTCGCCTCGGGTTTTTCACACTTTTCTTACTCCACCTAGTGCCACACTTTTGATCCTCCTCTGATTTTCGCCCCTTGTGTTCTCCTCGTTTTTGTATTTTGCTTTTTTTTTCTTGCTCCTCGTATTCTTCTCCCCTGTTTCTTCGCCTCGGGTTTTTCACACTTCTGTTACTCCACCTAGTGGCATACTGTTGATCCTCCTCTGATTTTCGCCCCTTGTGTTCTCCTCGTTTTTGTATTTTGCTTTTTTTTTCTTGCTCCTCGTATTCTTCTCCCCTGTTTCTTCGCCTCGTGTGTTTCCCACTTCTCTTTCTCCTCGTAGTGGCATACTGTTGATCCTCCTCTGATTTTCGCCCCTTGTGTTCTCCTCGTTTTTGTATTTTGCTTTTTTTTTCTTGCTCCTCGTATTCTTCTCCCCTGTTTCTTCGCCTCGGGTTTTTCACACTTCTCTTACTCCACCTAGTGCCACACTTTTGATCCTCCTCTGATTTTCGCCCCTTGTGTTCTCCTCGTTTTTGTATTTTGCTTTTTTTTAATTGCTCCTCGTATTCTTCTCCCCTGTTTCTTCGCCTCGGGTTTTTCACACTTCTCTTACTCCACGTAGTGGCATACTGTTGATCCTCCTCTGATTTTCGCCCCTTGTGTTCTCCTCGTTTTTGTATTTTGCTTTTTTTTCATGCTCCTCGTATTCTTCTCCCCTGTTTCTTCGCCTCGGGTTTTTCACACTTCTCTTGCTCCTCGTAGTGGCATACTGTTGATCCTCCTCTGATTTTCGCCCCTTGTGTTCTCCTCGTTTTTGTATTTTGCTTTTTTTTTCTTCCTCCTCTTATTCTTCTCCCCTGTTTCTTCGCCTCGGGTTTTTCACACTTCTCTTACTCCACGTAGTGGCATACGGTTGATCCTCCTCTGATTTTCGCCCCTTGTGTTCTCCTCGTTTTTGTATTTTGCTTTTTCTTCTTGCTGCTCGTATTCTTCTCCTCTGTTTCTTCGCCTCGGGTTTTTCACACTTCTCTTGCTCCTCGTAGTGGCATACTGTTGATCCTCCTCTGATTTTCGCCCCTTGTGTTCTCGTTTTTGTATTTTGCTTTTTTTTTCTTGCTCCTTGTATTCTTCTCCCCTGTTTCTTCGCCTTGGGTTTTTCACACTTCTCTTACTCCACGTAGTGCCACACTTTTGATCCTCCTCTGATTTTCGCCCCTTGTGTTCTCCTCGTTTTTGTATTTTGCTTTTTTTTTATTGCTCCTCGTATTCTTCTCCCCTGTTTCTTCGCCTCGGGTTTTTCACACTTCTCTTACTCCACGTAGTGGCATACTGTTGATCCTCCTCTGATTTTCGCCCCTTGTGTTCTCCTCGTTTTTGTATTTTGCTTTTTTTTCATGCTCCTCGTATTCTTCTCCCCTGTTTCTTCGCCTCGGGTTTTTCACACTTCTCTTGCTCCTCGTAGTGGCATACTGTTGATCCTCCTCTGATTTTCGCCCCTTGTGTTCTCCTCGTTTTTGTATTTTGCTTTTTTTTTCTTCCTCCTCTTATTCTTCTCCCCTGTTTCTTCGCCTCGGGTTTTTCACACTTCTCTTACTCCACGTAGTGGCATACGGTTGATCCTCCTCTGATTTTCGCCCCTTGTGTTCTCCTCGTTTTTGTATTTTGCTTTTTTTTCTTGCTCCTCGTATTCTTCTCCTCTGTTTCTTCGCCTCGGGTTTTTCACACTTCTCTTGCTCCTCGTAGTGCCACACTTTTGATCCTCCTCTGATTTTCGCCCCTTGTGTTCTCCTCGTTTTTGTATTTTGCTTTTTTTTTCTTGCTCCTCGTATTCTTCTCCCCTGTTTCTTCGCCTCGGGTTTTTCACACTTCTCTTACTCCACGTAGTGCCACACTTTTGATCCTCCTCTGATTTTCGCCCCTTGTGTTCTCCTCGTTTATGTATTTTGCTTTTTTTTTCTTGCTCCTCGTATTCTTCTCCCTTGTTTCTTCGCCTCGGGTTTTTCACACTTCTCTTACTCCACGTAGTGCCACACTTTTGATCCTCCTCTGATTTTCGCCCCTTGTGTTCTCCTCGTTTTTGTATTTTGCTTTTTTTTCTTGCTCCTCGTATTCTTCTCCCCTGTTTCTTCGCCTCGGGTTTTTCACACTTCTCTTGCTCCTCGTAGTGGCATACTGTTGATCCTCCTCTGATTTTCGCCCCTTGTGTTCTCCTCGTTTTTGTATTTTGCTTTTTTTTTTCTTGCTCCTCGTATTCTTCTCCCCTGTTTCTTCACATCAGCTTTTTCACACTTCTCTTACTCCTCGTAGTGGCATACTGTTGATCCTACTCTGATTTTCGCCCCTTGTGTTCTCCTCGTTTTTGTATTTTGCTTTTTTTTTCTTGCTCCTCGTATTCTTCTCCCCTGTTTCTTCGCCTCGGGTTTTTCACATCTCTTACTCCACGTAGTGCCACACTTTGGATCCTCCTCTGATTTTCGCCCCTTGTGTTCTCCTCGTTTTTGTATTTTGCTTTTTTTTTCTTGCTCCTCATATTCTTCTCCCCTGTTTCTTCGCCTCGGGTTTTTCACACTTCTCTTACTCCACGTAGTGGCATACTGTTGATCCTCCTCTGATTTTCGCCCCTTGTGTTCTCCTCGTTTTTGTATTTTGCTTTTTTTTTCTTGGTCCTCGTATTCTTCTCCCCTGTTTCTTCACATCAGCTTTTTCACACTCCTCTTATTCCTCGAAGTGGCATACTGTTGATCCTTCTCTGATTTTCGCCCCTTGTGTTCTCCTCGTTTTTGTATTTTGCTTTTTTTTTCTTGCTCCTCGTATTCTTCTCCCCTGTTACTTCGCCTCGGGTTTTTCACACTTTTCTTACTCCACCTAGTGCCACACTTTTGATCCTCCTCTGATTTTCGCCCCTTGTGTTCTCCTCGTTTTTGTATTTTGCTTTTTTTTTCTTGCTCCTCGTATTCTTCTCCCCTGTTTCTTCGCCTCGGGTTTTTCACACTTCTGTTACTCCACCTAGTGGCATACTGTTGATCCTCCTCTGATTTTCGCCCCTTGTGTTCTCCTCGTTTTTGTATTTTGCTTTTTTTTTCTTGCTCCTCGTATTCTTCTCCCCTGTTTCTTCGCCTCGTGTGTTTCCCACTTCTCTTGCTCCTCGTAGTGGCATACTGTTGATCCTCCTCTGATTTTCGCCCCTTGTGTTCTCCTCGTTTTTGTATTTTGCTTTTTTTTTCTTGCTCCTCGTATTCTTCTCCCCTGTTTCTTCACCTCGGGTTTTTCACACTTCTCTTACTCCACCTAGTGCCACACTTTTGATCCTCCTCTGATTTTCGCCCCTTGTGTTCTCCTCGTTTTTGTATTTTGCTTTTTTTTAATTGCTCCTCGTATTCTTCTCCCCTGTTTCTTCGCCTCGGGTTTTTCACACTTCTCTTACTCCACGTAGTGGCATACTGTTGATCCTCCTCTGATTTTCGCCCCTTGTGTTCTCCTCGTTTTTGTATTTTGCTTTTTTTTCATGCTCCTCGTATTCTTCTCCCCTGTTTCTTCGCCTCGGGTTTTTCACACTTCTCTTGCTCCTCGTAGTGGCATACTGTTGATCCTCCTCTGATTTTCGCCCCTTGTGTTCTCCTCGTTTTTGTATTTTGCTTTTTTTTTCTTCCTCCTCTTATTCTTCTCCCCTGTTTCTTCGCCTCGGGTTTTTCACACTTCTCTTACTCCACGTAGTGGCATACGGTTGATCCTCCTCTGATTTTCGCCCCTTGTGTTCTCCTCGTTTTTGTATTTTGCTTTTTCTTCTTGCTGCTCGTATTCTTCTCCTCTGTTTCTTCGCCTCGGGTTTTTCACACTTCTCTTGCTCCTCGTAGTGGCATACTGTTGATCCTCCTCTGATTTTCGCCCCTTGTGTTCTCGTTTTTGTATTTTGCTTTTTTTTTCTTGCTCCTTGTATTCTTCTCCCCTGTTTCTTCGCCTTGGGTTTTTCACACTTCTCTTACTCCACGTAGTGCCACACTTTTGATCCTCCTCTGATTTTCGCCCCTTGTGTTCTCCTCGTTTTTGTATTTTGCTTTTTTTTTCTTGCTCCTTGTATTCTTCTCCCATGTTTCTTCGCCTCGGGTTTTTCACACTTCTCTTACTCCACGTAGTGCCACACTTTTGATCCTCCTCTGATTTTCGGCCCTTGTGTTCTCCTCGTTTTTGTATTTTGCTTTTTTTTTTCTTGCTCCTCGTATTCTTCTCCCCTGTTTCTTCGCCTCGGGTTTTTCACACTTCTCTTACTCCACGTAGTGCCACACTTTTGATCCTCCTCTGATTTTCGCCCCTTGTGTTCTCCTCGTTTTTGTATTTTGCTTTTTTTTTCTTGCTCCTCGTATTCTTCTCCCCTGTTTCTTCGCCTCGCGTTTTTCACACTTCTCTTACTCCACGTAGTGGCATACTGTTGATCCTCCTCTGATTTTCGCCCCTTGTGTTCTCCTCGTTTTTGTATTTTGCTTTTTTTTCTTGCTCCTCGTATTCTTCTCCCCTGTTTCTTCGCCTCGGGTTTTTCACACTTCTCTTGCTCCTCGTAGTGGCATACTGTTGATCCTCCTCTGATTTTCGCCCCTTGTGTTCTCCTCGTTTTTGTATTTTGCTTTTTTTTTCTTGCTCCTCTTATTCTTCTCCCCTGTTTCTTCGCCTCGGGTTTTTCACACTTCTCTTACTTCACGTAGTGGCATACGGTTGATCCTCCTCTGATTTTCGCCCCTTGTGTTCTCCTCGTTTTTGTATTTTGCTTCTTTTTCTTGCTCCGCGTATTCTTCTCCTGTGTTTCTTCACCTCGGGTTTTTCACACTTCTCTTCCTCCACGTAGTGGCATACGGTTGATCCTCCTCTGATTTTCGCCCCTTGTGTTCTCCTCGTTTTTGTATTTTGCTTTTTTTTTCTTGCTCCTCGTATTCTTCTCCCCTGTTTCTTCACATCAGCTTTTTCACACTTCTCTTACTCCTCATAGTGGAATACTGTTGATCCTCCTCTGATTTTCGCCCCTTGTGTTCTCGTTTTTGTATTTTGCTTTTTTTTCTTGCTCCTCGTATTCTTCTCCCCTGTTTCTTCGCCTCGGGTTTTTCACACTTCTCTTGCTCCTCGTAGTGGCATACTGTTGATCCTCCTCTGATTTTCGCCCCTTGTGTTCTCCTCGTTTTTGTATTTTGCTTTTTTTTTCTTGCTCCTCTTATTCTTCTCCCCTGTTTCTTCGCCTCGGGTTTTTCACACTTCTCTTACTCCACGTAGTGGCATACGGTTGATCCTCCTCTGATTTTCGCCCCTTGTGTTCTCCTCGTTTTTGTATTTTGCTTTTTTTTCTTGCTCCTCGTATTCTTCTCCTCTGTTTCTTCGCCTCGGGTTTTTCACACTTCTCTTGCTCCTCGTAGTGCCACACTTTTGATCCTCCTCTGATTTTCGCCCCTTGTGTTCTCCTCGTTTTTGTATTTTGCTTTTCTTTTCTTGCTCCTCGTATTCTTCTCCCCTGTTTCTTCGCCTCGGGTTTTTCACACTTCTCTTACTCCACGTAGTGCCACACTTTTGATCCTCCTCTGATTTTCGCCCCTTGTGTTCTCCTCGTTTATGTATTTTGCTTTTTTTTTCTTGCTCCTCGTATTCTTCTCCCTTGTTTCTTCGCCTCGCGTTTTTCACACTTCTCTTACTCCACGTAGTGCCACACTTTTGATCCTCCTCTGATTTTCGCCCCTTGTGTTCTCCTCGTTTTTGTATTTTGCTTTTTTTTCTTGCTCCTCGTATTCTTCTCCCCTGTTTCTTCGCCTCGGGTTTTTCACACTTCTCTTACTCCACATAGTGTCATACGGTTGATCCTCCTCTGATTTTCGCCCTTTGTGTTCTCCTCGTTTTTGTATTTTGCTTTTTTTTCTTGCTCCGCGTATTCTTCTCCTCTGTTTCTTCGCCTCGGGTTTTTCACACTTCTCTTGCTCCTCGTAGTGGCATACTGTTGATCCTCCTCTGATTTTCGCCCCTTGTGTTCTCCTCGTTTTTGTATTTTGCTTTTTTTTTCTTGCTCCTCGTATTCTTCTCCCCTGTTTCTTCGCCTCGGGTTTTTCACACTTCTCTTACTCCACGTAGTGGCATACGGTTGATCCTCCTCTGATTTTCGCCCCTTGTGTTCTCCTCGTTTTTGTATTTTGCTTTTTTTCCCTTGCTCCTCTTATTCTTCTCCCCTGCTTCTTCGCCTCGGGTTTTTCACACTTCTCTTACTCCACGTAGTGCCACACTTTTGATCCTCCTCTGATTTTCGCCCCTTGTGTTCTCCTCGTTTTTGTATGTTACTTTTTTTTTCTTGCTCCTCGTATTCTTCTCCCCTGTTTCGTCGCCTCGGGTTTTTCACACTTCTCTTGCTCCTCGTAGTGGCATACTGTTGATCCTCCTCTGATTTTCGCCCCTTGTGTTCTCCTCCTTTTTGTATTTTGCTATCTTTTTCTTGCTCCTCGTATTCTTCTCCCCTGTTTCTTCGCCTCGGGTTTTTCACACTTCTCTTACTGCACGTAATGCCACACTTTTGATCCTCCTCTGATTTTCGCCCCTTGTGTTCTCCTCGTTTTTGTATTTTGCTTTTTTTTCTTGCTCCTCGTATTCTTCTCCCCTGTTTCTTCGCCTCGGGTTTTTCACACTTCTCTTACTCCACGTAGTGCCACAATTTTGATCCTCCTCTGATTTTCGCCCCTTGTGTTCTCCTCGTTTTTGTATTTTGCTTTTTTTCCCATGCTCCTCTTATTCTTCTCCCCTGCTTCTTCGCCTCGGGTTTTTCACACTTCTCTTACTCCACGTAGTGCCACACTTTGGATCCTCCTCTGATTTTCGCCCCTTGTGTTCTCCTCGTTTTTGTATTTTGCTTTTTTTTTCTTGCTCCTCGTATTCTTCTCCCCTGTTTCTTCGCCTCGGGTTTTTCACACTTCTCTTACTCCACGTAGTGCCACACTTTTGATCTTCCTCTGATTTTCGCCCCTTGTGTTCTCCTCGTTTTTGTATTTTGCTTTTTTTTCTTTCTCCTCGTATTCTTCTCCCCTGTTTCTTCGCCTCGGGTTTTTCACACTTCTCTTGCTCCTCGTAGTGGCATACTGTTGATCCTCCTCTGATTTTCGCCACTTGTGTTCTCCTCGTTTTTGTATTTTGCTTTTTTTTTTCTTGCTCCTCGTATTCTTCTCCCCTGTTTCTTCACATCAGCTTTTTCACACTTCTCTTATTCCTCGTAGTGGCATACTGTTGATCCTTCTCTGATTTTCGCCCCTTGTGTTCTCCTCGTTTTTGTATTTTGCTTTTTTTTTCTTGCTCCTCGTATTCTTCTCCCCTGTTACTTCGCCTCGGGTTTTTCACATCTCTTACTCCACGTAGTGCCACACTTTGGATCCTCCTCTGATTTTCGCCCCTTGTGTTCTCCTCGTTTTTGTATTTTGCTTTTTTTTTCTTGCTCCTCGTATTCTTCTCCCCTGTTTCTTCGCCTCGGGTTTTTCACACTTCTCTTACTCCACGTAGTGCCATACTGTTGATCCTCCTCTGATTTTCGCCCCTTGTGTTCTCCTCGTTTTTGTATTTTGCTTTTTTTTCATGCTCCTCGTATTCTTCTCCCCTGTTTCTTCGCCTCGGGTTTTTCACACTTCTCTTGCTCCTCGTAGTGGCATACTGTTGATCCTCCTCTGATTTTCGCCCCTTGTGTTCTCCTCGTTTTTGTATTTTGCTTTTTTTTTCTTGCTCCTCTTATTCTTTTCCCCTGTTTCTTCGCCTCGGGTTTTTCACACTTCTCTTACTCCACGTAGTGGCATACGGTTGATCCTCCTCTGATTTTCGCCCCTTGTGTTCTCCTCGTTTTTGTATTTTGCTTTTTCTTCTTGCTCCTCGTATTCTTCTCCCTTGTTTCTTCGCCTCGGGTTTTTCACACTTCTCTTACTCCACGTAGTGCCACACTTTTGATCCTCCTCTGATTTTCGCCCCTTGTGTTCTCCTCGTTTTTGTATTTTGCTTTTTTTTCTTGCTCCTCGTATTCTTCTCCCCTGTTTCTTCGCCTCGGGTTTTTCACACTTCTCTTACTCCACGTAGTGGCATACGGTTGATCCTCCTCTGATTTTCGCCCTTTGTGTTCTCCTCGTTTTTGTATTTTGCTTTTTTTTCTTGCTCCGCGTATTCTTCTCCTCTGTTTCTTCGCCTCGGGTTTTTCACACTTCTCTTGCTCCTCGTAGTGGCATACTGTTGATCCTCCTCTGATTTTCGCCCCTTGTGTTCTCCTCGTTTTTGTATTTTGCTTTTTTTTTCTTGCTCCTCGTATTCTTCTCCCCTGTTTCTTCACATCAGCTTTTTCACACTTCTCTTACTCCTCTTAGTGGCATACTGTTGATCCTCCTCTGATTTTCGCCCCTTGTGTTCTCCTCGTTTTTGTATTTTGCTTTTTTTTCTTGCTCCTCGTATTCTTCTCCCCTGTTTCTTCGCCTCGGGTTTTTCACACTTCTCTTACTCCACGTAGTGCCACACTTTTGATCCTCCTCTGATTTTCGCCCCTTGTGTTCTCCTCGATTTTGTATTTTGCTTTTTTTTCTTGCTCCTCGTATTCTTCTCCCCTGTTTCTTCACCTCGGGTTTTTCACACTTCTCTTACTCCACGTAGTGCCACAATTTTGATCCTCCTCTGATTTTCGCCCCTTGTGTTCTCCTCGTTTTTGTATTTTACTTTTTTTTCATGCTCCTCGTATTCTTCTCCCCTGTTTCTTCGCCTCGGGTTTTTCACACTTCTCGTGCTCCTCGTAGTGGCATACTGTTGATCCTCCTCTGATTTTCGCCCCTTGTGTTCTCCTCGTTTTTGTATTTTGCTTTTTTTTTCTTGCTCCTCTTATTCTTCTCCCCTGTTTCTTCGCCTCGAGTTTTTCACACTTCTCTTACTCCACGTAGTGGCATACGGTTGATCCTCCTCTGATTTTCGCCCCTTGTGTTCTCCTCGTTTTTGTATTTTGCTTTTTCTTCTTGCTCCTCGTATTCTTCTCCCTTGTTTCTTCGCCTCGGGTTTTTCACACTTCTCTTACTCCACGTAGTGCCACACTCTTGATCCTCCTCTGATTTTCGCCCCTTGTGTTCTCCTCGTTTTTGTATTTTGCTTTTTTTTCTTGCTCCTCGTATTCTTCTCCCCTGTTTCTTCACCTCGGGTTTTTCACACTTCTCTTACTCCACGTAGTGGCATACGGTTGATCCTCCTCTGATTTTCGCCCTTTGTGTTCTCCTCGTTTTTGTATTTTGCTTTTTTTTCTTGCTCCGCGTATTCTTCTCCTCTGTTTCTTCGCCTCGGGTTTTTCACACTTCTCTTGCTCCTCGTAGTGGCATACTGTTGATCCTCCTCTGATTTTCGCCCCTTGTGTTCTTCTCGTTTTTGTATTTTGCTTTTTTTTTCTTGCTCCTCGTATTCTTCTCCCCTGTTTCTTCACATCAGCTTTTTCACACTTCTCTTACTCCTCTTAGTGGCATACTGTTGATCCTCCTCTGATTTTCGCCCCTTGTGTTCTCCTCGTTTTTGTATTTTGCTTTTTTTTCTTGCTCCTCGTATTCTTCTCCCCTGTTTCTTCGCCTCGGGTTTTTCACACTTCTCTTACTCCACGTAGTGCCACACTTTTGATCCTCCTCTGATTTTCGCCCCTTGTGTTCTCCTCGATTTTGTATTTTGCTTTTTTTTCTTGCTCCTCGTATTCTTCTCCCCTGTTTCTTCACCTCGGGTTTTTCACACTTCTCTTACTCCACGTAGTGCCACAATTTTGATCCTCCTCTGATTTTCGCCCCTTGTTTTCTCCTCGTTTTTGTATTTTGCTTTTTTTTTCTTGCTCCTCTTATTCTTCTCCCCTGTTTGTTCGCCTCGGGTTTTTCACACTTCTCTTACTCCACGTAGTGGCATACGGTTGATCCTCCTCTGATTTTCGCCCCTTGTGTTCTCCTCGTTTTTGTATTTTGCTTTTTTTTTCTTGCTCCTCGTATTCTTCTCCCCTGTTTCTTCGCCTCGGGTTTTTCACACTTCTCTTACTCCACCTAGTGCCACACGTTTGATCCTCCTCTGATTTTCGCCCCTTGTGTTCTCCTCGTTTTTGTATTTTGCTTTTTTTTTCTTGCTCCTCGTATTCTTCTCCCCTGTTTCTTCGTCTCGGGTTTTTCACACTTCTCTTACTCCAGGTAGTGGCATACGGTTGATCCTCCTCTGATTTTCGCCCCTTGTGTTCTCCTCGTTTTTGTATTTTGCTTTTTTTTCTTGCTCCTCGTATTCTTCTCCCCTGTTTCTTCGCCTCGGGTTTTTCACACTTCTCTTGCTCCTCGTAGTGGCATACTGTTGATCCTCCTCTGATTTTCGCCCCTTGTGTTCTCCTCGTTTTTGTATTTTGCTTTTTTTTTTTTCCTCCTCTTATTCTTCTCCCCTGTTTCTTCACCTCGGGTTTTTCACACTTCTCTTACTCCACGTAGTGGCATACGGTTGATCCTCCTCTGATTTTCGCCCCTTGTGTTCTCCTCGTTTTTGTATTTTGCTTTTTTTTCTTGCTCCTCGTATTCTTCTCCTCTGTTTCTTCGCCTCGGGTTTTTCACACTTCTCTTGCTCCTCGTAGTGCCACACTTTTGATCCTCCTCTGATTTTCGCCCCTTGTGTTCTCCTCGTTTTTGTATTTTGCTTTTTTTTTCTTGCTCCTCGTATTCTTCTCCCCTGTTTCTTCGCCTCGGGTTTTTCACACTTCTCTTACTCCACGTAGTGCCACACTTTTGATCCTCCTCTGATTTTCGCCCCTTGTGTTCTCCTCGTTTATGTATTTTGCTTTTTTTTTCTTGCTCCTCGTATTCTTCTCCCTTGTTTCTTCGCCTCGGGTTTTTCACACTTCTCTTACTCCACGTAGTGCCACACTTTTGATCCTCCTCTGATTTTCGCCCCTTGTGTTCTCCTCGTTTTTGTATTTTGCTTTTTTTTCTTGCTCCTCGTATTCTTCTCCCCTGTTTCTTCGCCTCGGGTTTTTCACACTTCTCTTGCTCCTCGTAGTGGCATACTGTTGATCCTCCTCTGATTTTCGCCCCTTGTGTTCTCCTCGTTTTTGTATTTTGCTTTTTTTTTTCTTGCTCCTCGTATTCTTCTCCCCTGTTTCTTCACATCAGCTTTTTCACACTTCTCTTACTCCTCGTAGTGGCATACTGTTGATCCTACTCTGATTTTCGCCCCTTGTGTTCTCCTCGTTTTTGTATTTTGCTTTTTTTTTCTTGCTCCTCGTATTCTTCTCCCCTGTTTCTTCGCCTCGGGTTTTTCACATCTCTTACTCCACGTAGTGCCACACTTTGGATCCTCCTCTGATTTTCGCCCCTTGTGTTCTCCTCGTTTTTGTATTTTGCTATTTTTTTCTTGCTCCTCATATTCTTCTCCCCTGTTTCTTCGCCTCGGGTTTTTCACACTTCTCTTACTCCACGTAGTGGCATACTGTTGATCCTCCTCTGATTTTCGCCCCTTGTGTTCTCCTCGTTTTTGTATTTTGCTTTTTTTTTCTTGGTCCTCGTATTCTTCTCCCCTGTTTCTTCACATCAGCTTTTTCACACTTCTCTTATTCCTCGTAGTGGCATACTGTTGATCCTTCTCTGATTTTCGCCCCTTGTGTTCTACTCGTTTTTGTATTTTGCTTTTTTTTTCTTGCTCCTCGTATTCTTCTCCCCTGTTTCTTCGCCTCGGGTTTTTCACACTTCTCTTACTCCACCTAGTGGCATACTGTTGATCCTACTCTGATTTTCGCCCCTTGTGTTCTCCTCGTTTTTGTATTTTGCTTTTTTTTTCTTGCTCCTCGTATTCTTCTCCCCTGTTTCTTCGCCTCGGGTTTTTCACACTTTTCTTACTCCACCTAGTGCCACACTTTTGATCCTCCTCTGATTTTCGCCCCTTGTGTTCTCCTCGTTTTTGTATTTTGCTTTTTTTTTCTTGCTCCTCGTATTCTTCTCCCCTGTTTCTTCGCCTCGGGTTTTTCACACTTCTCTTACTCCACCTAGTGGCATACTGTTGATCCTCCTCTGATTTTCGCCCCTTGTGTTCTCCTCGTTTTTGTATTTTGCTTTTTTTTTCTTGCTCCTCGTATTCTTCTCCCCTGTTTCTTCGCCTCGTGTGTTTCCCACTTCTCTTGCTCCTCGTAGTGGCATACTGTTGATCCTCCTCTGATTTTCGCCCCTTGTGTTCTCCTCGTTTTTGTATTTTGCTTTTTTTTTCTTGCTCCTCGTATTCTTCTCCCCTGTTTCTTCGCCTCGGGTTTTTCACACTTCTCTTACTCCTCCTAGTGCCACACTTTTGATCCTCCTCTGATTTTCGCCCCTTGTGTTCTCCTCGTTTTTGTATTTTGCTTTTTTTTTATTGCTCCTCGTATTCTTCTCCCCTGTTTCTTCGCCTCGGGTTTTTCACACTTATCTTACTCCACGTAGTGGCATACTGTTGATCCTCCTCTGATTTTCGCCCCTTGTGTTCTCCTCGTTTTTGTATTTTGCTTTTTTTTCATGCTCCTCGTATTCTTCTCCCCTGTTTCTTCGCCTCGGGTTTTTCACACTTCTCTTGCTCCTCGTAGTGGCATACTGTTGATCCTCCTCTGATTTTCGCCCCTTGTGTTCTCCTCGTTTTTGTATTTTGCTTTTTTTTTCTTCCTCCTCTTATTCTTCTCCCCTGTTTCTTCGCCTCGGGTTTTTCACACTTCTCTTACTCCACGTAGTGGCATACGGTAGATCCTCCTCTGATTTTCGCCCCTTGTGTTCTCCTCGTTTTTGTATTTTGCTTTTTTTTTCTTGCTCCTCGTATGCTTCTCCCCTGTTTCTTCACATCAGCTTTTTCACACTTCTCTTACTCCTCATAGTGGAATACTGTTGATCCTCCTCTGATTTTCGCCCCTTGTGTTCTCCTCGTTTTTGTATTTTGCTTTTTTTTTTCTTGCTCCTCGTATTCTTCTCCCCTGTTTCTTCGCCTCGGCTTTTTCACACTTCTCTTACTCCACGTAGTGCCACACTTTTGATCCTCCTCTGATTTTCGCCCCTTGTGTTCTCCTCGTTTTTGTATTTTGCTTTTTTTTTCTTGCTCCTCGTATTCTTCTCCCCTGTTTCTTCGCCTCGGGTTTTTCACACTTCTCTTACTCCACGTAGTGGCATACGGTTGATCCTCCTCTGATTTTCGCCCCTTGTGTTCTCCTCGTTTTTGTATTTTGCTTTTTTTTTTCTTGCTCCTCGTATTCTTCTCCCCTGTTTCTTCGCCTCGGGTTTTTCACACTTCTCTTACTCCACGTAGTGTCATACGGTTGATCCTCCTCTGATTTTCGCCCTTTGTGTTCTCCTCCTTTTTGTATTTTGCTTTTTTTTTCTTGCTCCGCGTATTCTTCTCCTCTGTTTCTTCGCCTCGGGTTTTTCACACTTCTCTTGCTCCTCGTAGTGGCATACTGTTGATCCTCCTCTGATTTTCGCCCCTTGTGTTCTCCTCGTTTTTGTATTTTGCTTTTTTTTTCTTGCTCCTCGTATTCTTCTCCCCTGTTTCTTCGCCTCGGGTTTTTCACACTTCTCTTACTCCACGTAGTGGCATACGGTTCATCCTCCTCTGATTTTCGCCCCTTGTGTTCTCCTCGTTTTTGTATTTTGCTTTTTTTCCCTTGCTCCTCTTATTCTTCTCCCCTGCTTCTTCGCCTCGGGTTTTTCACACTTCTCTTACTCCACGTAGTGCCACACTTTTGATCCTCCTCTGATTTTCGGCCCTTGTGTTCTCCTCGTTTTTGTATTTTGCTTTTTTTTTTCTTGCTCCTCGTATTCTTCTCCCCTGTTTCTTCGCCTCGGCTTTTTCACACTTCTCTTACTCCACGTAGTGCCACACTTTTGATCCTCCTCTGATTTTCGCCCCTTGTGTTCTCCTCGTTTTTGTATTTTGCTTTTTTTTTCTTGCTCCTCTTATTCTTCTCCCCTGTTTCTTCGCCTCGGGTTTTTCACACTTCTCTTACTTCATGTAGTGGCATACGGTTGATCCTCCTCTGATTTTCGCCCCTTGTGTTCTCCTCGTTTTTGTATTTTGCTTCTTTTTCTTGCTCCGCGTATTCTTCTCCTGTGTTTCTTCACCTCGGGTTTTTCACACTTCTCTTCCTCCACGTAGTGGCATACGGTTGATCCTCCTCTGATTTTCGCCCCTTGTGTTCTCCTCGTTTTTGTATTTTGCTTTTTTTTTCTTGCTCCTCGTATTCTTCTCCCCTGTTTCTTCACATCAGCTTTTTCACACTTCTCTTACTCCTCATAGTGGAATACTGTTGATCCTCCTCTGATTTTCGCCCCTTGTGTTCTCCTCGTTTTTGTATTTTGCTTTTTTTTTTCTTGCTCCTCGTATTCTTCTCCCCTGTTTCTTCGCCTCGGCTTTTTCACACTTCTCTTACTCCACGTAGTGCCACACTTTTGATCCTCCTCTGATTTTCGCCCCTTGTGTTCTCCTCGTTTTTGTATTTTGCTTTTTTTTTCTTGCTCCTCGTATTCTTCTCCCCTGTTTCTTCGCCTCGGGTTTTTCACACTTCTCTTACTCCACGTAGTGGCATACGGTTGATCCTCCTCTGATTTTCGCCCCTTGTGTTCTCCTCGTTTTTGTATTTTGCTTTTTTTTCTTGCTCCTCGTATTCTTCTCCCCTGTTTCTTCGCCTCGGGTTTTTCACACTTCTCTTGCTCCTCGTAGTGGCATACTGTTGATCCTCCTCTGATTTTCGCCCCTTGTGTTCTCCTCGTTTTTGTATTTTGCTTTTTTTTTCTTGCTCCTCTTATTCTTCTCCCCTGTTTCTTCGCCTCGGGTTTTTCACACTTCTCTTACTCCACGTAGTGGCATACTGTTGATCCTCCTCTGATTTTCGCCCCTTGTGTTCTCCTCGTTTTTGTATTTTGCTTTTTTTTTCTTCCTCCTCTTATTCTTCTCCCCTGTTTCTTCGCCTCGGGTTTTTCACACTTCTCTTACTCCACGTAGTGGCATAAGGTTGATCCTCCTCTGATTTTCGCCCCTTGTGTTCTCCTCGTTTTTGTATTTTGCTTTTTCTTCTTGCTGCTCGTATTCTTCTCCTCTGTTTCTTCGCCTCGGGTTTTTCACACTTCTCTTGCTCCTCGTAGTGGCATACTGTTGATCCTCCTCTGATTTTCGCCCCTTGTGTTCTCCTCGTTTTTGTATTTTGCTTTTTTTTTCTTGCTCCTTGTATTCTTCTCACCTGTTTCTTCGCCTTGGGTTTTTCACACTTCTCTTACTCCACGTAGTGCCACACTTTTGATCCTCCTCTGATTTTCCCCCCTTGTGTTCTCCTCGTTTTTGTATTTTGCTTTTTTTTTCTTGCTCCTTGTATTCTTCTCACCTGTTTCTTCGCCTCGGGTTTTTCACACTTCTCTTACTCCACGTAGTGCCACACTTTTGATCCTCCTCTGATTTTCGGCCCTTGTGTTCTCCTCGTTTTTGTATTTTGCTTTTTTTTTTCTTGCTCCTCGTATTCTTCTCCCCTGTTTCTTCGCCTCGGGTTTTTCACACTTCTCTTACTCCACGTAGTGCCACACTTTTGATCCTCCTCTGATTTTCGCCCCTTGTGTTCTCCTCGTTTATGTATTTTGCTTTTTTTTTCTTGCTCCTCGTATTCTTCTCCCCTGTTTCTTCGCCTCGGGTTTTTCACACTTCTCTTACTCCACGTAGTGGCATACTGTTGATCCTCCTCTGATTTTCGCCCCTTGTGTTCTCCTCGTTTTTGTATTTTGCTTTTTTTTCTTGCTCCTCGTATTCTTCTCCCCTGTTTCTTCGCCTCGGGTTTTTCACACTTCTCTTGCTCCTCGTAGTGGCATACTGTTGATCCTCCTCTGATTTTCGCCCCTTGTGTTCTCCTCGTTTTTGTATTTTGCTTTTTTTTTCTTGCTCCTCTTATTCTTCTCCCCTGTTTCTTCGCCTCGGGTTTTTCACACTTCTCTTACTTCACGTAGTGGCATACGGTTGATCCTCCTCTGATTTTCGCCCCTTGTGTTCTCCTCGTTTTTGTATTTTGCTTCTTTTTCTTGCTCCGCGTATTCTTCTCCCCTGTTTCTTCGCCTCGGGTTTTTCACACTTCTCTTACTCCACGTAGTGGCATACGGTTGATCCTCCTCTGATTTTCGCCCCTTGTGTTCTCCTCGTTTTTGTATTTTGCTTTTTTTTCTTGCTCCTCGTATTCTTCTCCTCTGTTTCTTTGCCTCGGGTTTTTCACACTTCTCTTGCTCCTCGTAGTGCCACACTTTTGATCCTCCTCTGATTTTCGCCCCTTGTGTTCTCCTCGTTTTTGTATTTTGCTTTTTTTTTCTTGCTCCTCGTATTCTTCTCCCCTGTTTCTTCGCCTCGGGTTTTTCACACTTCTCTTACTCCACGTAGTGCCACACTTTTGATCCTCCTCTGATTTTCGCCCCTTGTGTTCTCCTCGTTTATGTATTTTGCTTTTTTTTTCTTGCTCCTCGTATTCTTCTCCCTTGTATCTTCGCCTCGGGTTTTTCACACTTCTCTTACTCCACGTAGTGCCACACTTTTGATCCTCCTCTGATTTTCGCCCCTTGTGTTCTCCTCGTTTTTGTATTTTGCTTTTTTTTCTTGCTCCTCGTATTCTTCTCCCCTGTTTCTTCGCCTCGGGTTTTTCACACTTCTCTTGCTCCTCGTAGTGGCATACTGTTGATCCTCCTCTGATTTTCGCCCCTTGTGTTCTCCTCGTTTTTGTATTTTGCTTTTTTTTTTCTTGCTCCTCGTATTCTTCTCCCCTGTTTCTTCACATCAGCTTTTTCACACTTCTCTTACTCCTCGTAGTGGCATACTGTTGATCCTACTCTGATTTTCGCCCCTTGTGTTCTCCTCGTTTTTGTATTTTGCTTTTTTTTTCTTGCTCCTCGTATTCTTCTCCCCTGTTTCTTCGCCTCGGGTTTTTCACATCTCTTACTCCACGTAGTGCCACACTTTGGATCCTCCTCTGATTTTCGCCCCTTGTGTTCTCCTCGTTTTTGTATTTTGCTTTTTTTTTCTTGCTCCTCATATTCTTCTCCCCTGTTTCTTCGCCTCGGGTTTTTCACACTTCTCTTACTCCACGTAGTGGCATACTGTTGATCCTCCTCTGATTTTCGCCCCTTGTGTTCTCCTCGTTTTTGTATTTTGCTTTTTTTTTCTTGGTCCTCGTATTCTTCTCCCCTGTTTCTTCACATCAGCTTTTTCACACTTCTCTTATTCCTCGTAGTGGCATACTGCTGATCCTTCTCTGATTTTCGCCCCTTGTGTTCTCCTCGTTTTTGTATTTTGCTTTTTTTTTCTTGCTCCTCGTATTCTTCTCCCCTGTTTCTTCGCCTCGGGTTTTTCACACTTTTCTTACTCCACCTAGTGCCACACTTTGGATCCTCCTCTGATTTTCGCCCCTTGTGTTCTCCTCGTTTTTGTATTTTGCTTTTTTTTTCTTGCTCCTCGTATTCTTCTTCCCTGTTTCTTCGCCTCGGGTTTTTCACACTTCTCTTACTCCACCTAGTGGCATACTGTTGATCCTCCTCTGATTTTCGCCCCTTGTGTTCTCCTCGTTTTTGTATTTTGCTTTTTTTTTCTTGCTCCTCGTATTCTTCTCCCCTGTTTCTTCGCCTCGTGTGTTTCCCACTTCTCTTGCTCCTCGTAGTGGCATACTGTTGATCCTCCTCTGATTTTCGCCCCTTGTGTTCTCCTCGTTTTTGTATTTTGCTTTTTTTTTCTTGCTCCTCGTATTCTTCTCCCCTGTTTCTTCGCCTCGGGTTTTTCACACTTCTCTTACTCCACCTAGTGCCACACTTTTGATCCTCCTCTGATTTTCGCCCCTTGTGTTCTCCTCGTTTTTGTATTTTGCTTTTTTTTTATTGCTCCTCGTATTCTTCTCCCCTGTTTCTTCACCTCGGGTTTTTCACACTTCTCTTACTCCACGTAGTGGCATACTGTTGATCCTCCTCTGATTTTCGCCCCTTGTGTTCTCCTCGTTTTTGTATTTTGCTTTTTTTTCATGCTCCTCGTATTCTTCTCCCCTGTTTCTTCGCCTCGGGTTTTTCACACTTCTCTTGCTCCTCGTAGTGGCATACTGTTGATCCTCCTCTGATTTTCGCCCCTTGTGTTCTCCTCGTTTTTGTATTTTGCTTTTTTTTTCTTCCTCCTCTTATTCTTCTCCCCTGTTTCTTCGCCTCGGGTTTTTCACACTTCTCTTACTCCACGTAGTGGCATACGGTTGATCCTCCTCTGATTTTCGCCCGTTGTGTTCTCCTCGTTTTTGTATTTTGCTTTTTTTTTCTTGCTCCTCGTATTCTTCTCCCCTGTTTCTTCACATCAGCTTTTTCACACTTCTCTTACTCCTCATAGTGGAATACTGTTGATCCTCCTCTGATTTTCGCCCCTTGTGTTCTCCTCGTTTTTGTATTTTGCTTTTTTTTTTCTTGCTCCTCGTATTCTTCTCCCCTGTTTCTTCGCCTCGGCTTTTTCACACTTCTCTTACTCCACGTAGTGCCACACTTTTGATCCTCCTCTGATTTTCGCCCCTTGTGTTCTCCTCGTTTTTGTATTTTGCTTTTTTTTTCTTGCTCCTCGTATTCTTCTCCCCTGTTTCTTCGCCTCGGGTTTTTCACACTTCTCTTACTCCACGTAGTGGCATACGGTTGATCCTCCTCTGATTTTCGCCCCTTGTGTTCTCCTCGTTTTTGTATTTTGCTTTTTTTTCTTGCTCCTCGTATTCTTCTCCCCTGTTTCTTCGCCTCGGGTTTTTCACACTTCTCTTGCTCCTCGTAGTGGCATACTGTTGATCCTCCTCTGATTTTCGCCCCTTGTGTTCTCCTCGTTTTTGTATTTTGCTTTTTTTTTCTTGCTCCTCTTATTCTTCTCCCCTGTTTCTTCGCCTCGGGTTTTTCACACTTCTCTTACTCCACGTAGTGGCATACGGTTGATCCTCCTCTGATTTTCGCCCCTTGTGTTCTCCTCGTTTTTGTATTTTGCTTTTTTTTCTTTCTCCTCGTATTCTTCTCCTCTGTTTCTTCGCCTCGGGTTTTTCACACTTCTCTTGCTCCTCGTAGTGCCACACTTTTGATCCTCCTCTGATTTTCGCCCCTTGTGTTCTCCTCGTTTTTGTATTTTGCTTTTTTTTTCTTGCTCCTCGTATTCTTCTCCCCTGTTTCTTCGCCTCGGCTTTTTCACACTTCTCTTACTCCACGTAGTGCCACACTTTTGATCCTCCTCTGATTTTCGCCCCTTGTGTTCTCCTCGTTTATGTATTTTGCTTTTTTTTTCTTGCTCCTCGTATTCTTCTCCCTTGTTTCTTCGCCTCGGGTTTTTCACACTTCTCTTACTCCACGTAGTGCCACACTTTTGATCCTCCTCTGATTTTCGCCCCTTGTGTTCTCCTCGTTTTTGTATTTTGCTTTTTTTTCTTGCTCCTCGTATTCTTCTCCCCTGTTTCTTCGCCTCGGGTTTTTCACACTTCTCTTGCTCCTCGTAGTGGCATACTGTTGATCCTCCTCTGATTTTCGCCCCTTGTGTTCTCCTCGTTTTTGTATTTTGCTTTTTTTTTTCTTGCTCCTCGTATTCTTCTCCCCTGTTTCTTCACATCAGCTTTTTCACACTTCTCTTACTCCTCGTAGTGGCATACTGTTGATCCTACTCTGATTTTCGCCCCTTGTGTTCTCCTCGTTTTTGTATTTTGCTTTTTTTTTCTTGCTCCTCGTATTCTTCTCCCCTGTTTCTTCGCCTCGGGTTTTTCACATCTCTTACTCCACGTAGTGCCACACTTTGGATCCTCCTCTGATTTTCGCCCCTTGTGTTCTCCTCGTTTTTGTATTTTGCTTTTTTTTTCTTGCTCCTCATATTCTTCTCCCCTGTTTCTTCGCCTCGGGTTTTTCACACTTCTCTTACTCCACGTAGTGGCATACTGTTGATCCTCCTCTGATTTTCGCCCCTTGTGTTCTCCTCGTTTTTGTATTTTGCTTTTTTTTTCTTGGTCCTCGTATTCTTCTCCCCTGTTTCTTCACATCAGCTTTTTCACACTTCTCTTATTCCTCGAAGTGGCATACTGTTGATCCTTCTCTGATTTTCGCCCCTTGTGTTCTCCTCGTTTTTGTTTTTTGCTTTTTTTTTCTTGCTCCTCGTATTCTTCTCCCCTGTTACTTCGCCTCGGGTTTTTCACACTTTTCTTACTCCACCTAGTGCCACACTTTTGATCCTCCTCTGATTTTCGCCCCTTGTGTT
The DNA here is from genome assembly GCF_910594005.1 of Cervus elaphus. Classification (NCBI taxonomy): domain Eukaryota; kingdom Metazoa; phylum Chordata; class Mammalia; order Artiodactyla; family Cervidae; genus Cervus; species Cervus elaphus. The sequence continues at coordinate 840,014 of NW_025316697.1, read as the reverse complement.
CTCCTCGTTTTTGTATTTTGCTTTTTTTTTCTTGCTCCTCGTATTCTTCTCCCCTGTTTCTTCGCCTCGGGTTTTTCACACTTCTGTTACTCCACCTAGTGGCATACTGTTGATCCTCCTCTGATTTTCGCCCCTTGTGTTCTCCTCGTTTTTGTATTTTGCTTTTTTTTTCTTGCTCCTCGTATTCTTCTCCCCTGTTTCTTCGCCTCGTGTGTTTCCCACTTCTCTTGCTCCTCGTAGTGGCATACTGTTGATCCTCCTCTGATTTTCGCCCCTTGTGTTCTCCTCGTTTTTGTATTTTGCTTTTTTTTTCTTGCTCCTCGTATTCTTCTCCCCTGTTTCTTCGCCTCGGGTTTTTCACACTTCTCTTACTCCACCTAGTGCCACACTTTTGATCCTCCTCTGATTTTCGCCCCTTGTGTTCTCCTCGTTTATGTATTTTGCTTTTTTTTAATTGCTCCTCGTATTCTTCTCCCCTGTTTCTTCGCCTCGGGTTTTTCACACTTCTCTTACTCCACGTAGTGGCATACTGTTGATCCTCCTCTGATTTTCGCCCCTTGTGTTCTCCTCGTTTTTGTATTTTGCTTTTTTTTCATGCTCCTCGTATTCTTCTCCCCTGTTTCTTCGCCTCGGGTTTTTCACACTTCTCTTGCTCCTCGTAGTGGCATACTGTTGATCCTCCTCTGATTTTCGCCCCTTGTGTTCTCCTCGTTTTTGTATTTTGCTTTTTTTTTCTTCCTCCTCTTATTCTTCTCCCCTGTTTCTTCGCCTCGGGTTTTTCACACTTCTCTTACTCCACGTAGTGGCATACGGTTGATCCTCCTCTGATTTTCGCCCCTTGTGTTCTCCTCGTTTTTGTATTTTGCTTTTTCTTCTTGCTGCTCGTATTCTTCTCCTCTGTTTCTTCGCCTCGGGTTTTTCACACTTCTCTTGCTCCTCGTAGTGGCATACTGTTGATCCTCCTCTGATTTTCGCCCCTTGTGTTCTCGTTTTTGTATTTTGCTTTTTTTTTCTTGCTCCTTGTATTCTTCTCCCCTGTTTCTTCGCCTTGGGTTTTTCACACTTCTCTTACTCCACGTAGTGCCACACTTTTGATCCTCCTCTGATTTTCGCCCCTTGTGTTCTCCTCGTTTTTGTATTTTGCTTTTTTTTTCTTGCTCCTTGTATTCTTCTCCCATGTTTCTTCGCCTCGGGTTTTTCACACTTCTCTTACTCCACGTAGTGCCACACTTTTGATCCTCCTCTGATTTTCGGCCCTTGTGTTCTCCTCGTTTTTGTATTTTGCTTTTTTTTTTCTTGCTCCTCGTATTCTTCTCCCCTGTTTCTTCGCCTCGGGTTTTTCACACTTCTCTTACTCCACGTAGTGCCACACTTTTGATCCTCCTCTGATTTTCGCCCCTTGTGTTCTCCTCGTTTTTGTATTTTGCTTTTTTTTTCTTGCTCCTCGTATTCTTCTCCCCTGTTTCTTCGCCTCGCGTTTTTCACACTTCTCTTACTCCACGTAGTGGCATATTGTTGATCCTCCTCTGATTTTCGCCCCTTGTGTTCTCCTCGTTTTTGTATTTTGCTTTTTTTTCTTGCTCCTCGTATTCTTCTCCCCTGTTTCTTCGCCTCGGGTTTTTCACACTTCTCTTGCTCCTCGTAGTGGCATACTGTTGATCCTCCTCTGATTTTCGCCCCTTGTGTTCTCCTCGTTTTTGTATTTTGCTTTTTTTTTCTTGCTCCTCTTATTCTTCTCCCCTGTTTCTTCGCCTCGGGTTTTTCACACTTCTCTTACTTCACGTAGTGGCATACGGTTGATCCTCCTCTGATTTTCGCCCCTTGTGTTCTCCTCGTTTTTGTATTTTGCTTCTTTTTCTTGCTCCGCGTATTCTTCTCCTGTGTTTCTTCACCTCGGGTTTTTCACACTTCTCTTCCTCCACGTAGTGGCATACGGTTGATCCTCCTCTGATTTTCGCCCCTTGTGTTCTCCTCGTTTTTGTATTTTGCTTTTTTTTTCTTGCTCCTCGTATTCTTCTCCCCTGTTTCTTCACATCAGCTTTTTCACACTTCTCTTACTCCTCATAGTGGAATACTGTTGATCCTCCTCTGATTTTCGCCCCTTGTGTTCTCCTCGTTTTTGTATTTTGCTTTTTTTTTTCTTGCTCCTCGTATTCTTCTCCCCTGTTTCTTCGCCTCGGCTTTTTCACACTTCTCTTACTCCACGTAGTGCCACACTTTTGATCCTCCTCTGATTTTCGCCCCTTGTGTTCTCCTCGTTTTTGTATTTTGCTTTTTTTTTCTTGCTCCTCGTATTTTTCTCCCCTGTTTCTTCGCCTCGGGTTTTTCACACTTCTCTTACTCCACGTAGTGGCATACGGTTGATCCTCCTCTGATTTTCGCCCCTTGTGTTCTCCTCGTTTTTGTATTTTGCTTTTTTTTCTTGCTCCTCGTATTCTTCTCCCCTGTTTCTTCGCCTCGGGTTTTTCACACTTCTCTTGCTCCTCGTAGTGGCATACTGTTGATCCTCCTCTGATTTTCGCCCCTTGTGTTCTCCTCGTTTTTGTATTTTGCTTTTTTTTTCTTGCTCCTCTTATTCTTCTCCCCTGTTTCTTCGCCTCGGGTTTTTCACACTTCTCTTACTCCACGTAGTGGCATACGGTTGATCCTCCTCTGATTTTCGCCCCTTGTGTTCTCCTCGTTTTTGTATTTTGCTTTTTTTTCTTGCTCCTCGTATTCTTCTCCTCTGTTTCTTCGCCTCGGGTTTTTCACACTTCTCTTGCTCCTCGTAGTGCCACACTTTTGATCCTCCTCTGATTTTCGCCCCTTGTGTTCTCCTCGTTTTTGTATTTTGCTTTTTTTTTCTTGCTCCTCGTATTCTTCTCCCCTGTTTCTTCGCCTCGGGTTTTTCACACTTCTCTTACTCCACGTAGTGCCACACTTTTGATCCTCCTCTGATTTTCGCCCCTTGTGTTCTCCTCGTTTATGTATTTTGCTTTTTTTTTCTTGCTCCTCGTATTCTTCTCCCTTGTTTCTTCGCCTAGCGTTTTTCACACTTCTCTTACTCCACGTAGTGCCACACTTTTGATCCTCCTCTGATTTTCGCCCCTTGTGTTCTCCTCGTTTTTGTATTTTGCTTTTTTTTCTTGCTCCTCGTATTCTTCTCCCCTGTTTCTTCGCCTCGGGTTTTTCACACTTCTCTTACTCCACATAGTGTCATACGGTTGATCCTCCTCTGATTTTCGCCCTTTGTGTTCTCCTCGTTTTTGTATTTTGCTTTTTTTTCTTGCTCCGCGTATTCTTCTCCTCTGTTTCTTCGCCTCGGGTTTTTCACACTTCTCTTGCTCCTCGTAGTGGCATACTGTTGATCCTCCTCTGATTTTCGCCCCTTGTGTTCTCCTCGTTTTTGTATTTTGCTTTTTTTTTCTTGCTCCTCGTATTCTTCTCCCCTGTTTCTTCGCCTCGGGTTTTTCACACTTCTCTTACTCCACGTAGTGGCATACGGTTGATCCTCCTCTGATTTTCGCCCCTTGTGTTCTCCTCGTTTTTGTATTTTGCTTTTTTTCCCTTGCTCCTCTTATTCTTCTCCCCTGCTTCTTCGCCTCGGGTTTTTCACACTTCTCTTACTCCACGTAGTGCCACACTTTTGATCCTCCTCTGATTTTCGCCCCTTGTGTTCTCCTCGTTTTTGTATGTTACTTTTTTTTTCTTGCTCCTCGTATTCTTCTCCCCTGTTTCGTCGCCTCGGGTTTTTCACACTTCTCTTGCTCCTCATAGTGGCATACTGTTGATCCTCCTCTGATTTTCGCCCCTTGTGTTCTCCTCCTTTTTGTATTTTGCTATCTTTTTCTTGCTCCTCGTATTCTTCTCCCCTGTTTCTTCGCCTCGGGTTTTTCACACTTCTCTTACTGCACGTAATGCCACACTTTTGATCCTCCTCTGATTTTCGCCCCTTGTGTTCTCCTCGTTTTTGTATTTTGCTTTTTTTTCTTGCTCCTCGTATTCTTCTCCCCTGTTTCTTTGCCTCGGGTTTTTCACACTTCTCTTACTCCACGTAGTGCCAGAATTTTGATCCTCCTCTGATTTTCGCCCCTTGTGTTCTCCTCGTTTTTGTATTTTGCTTTTTTTCCCATGCTCCTCTTATTCTTCTCCCCTGCTTCTTCGCCTCGGGTTTTTCACACTTCTCTTACTCCACGTAGTGCCACACTTTGGATCCTCCTCTGATTTTCGCCCCTTGTGTTCTCCTCGTTTTTGTATTTTGCTTTTTTTTTCTTGCTCCTCGTATTCTTCTCCCCTGTTTCTTCGCCTCGGGTTTTTCACACTTCTCTTACTCCACGTAGTGCCACACTTTTGATCTTCCTTTGATTTTCGCCCCTTGTGTTCTCCTCGTTTTTGTATTTTGCTTTTTTTTCTTGCTCCTCGTATTCTTCTCCCCTGTTTCTTCGCCTCGGGTTTTTCACACTTCTCTTGCTCCTCGTAGTGGCATACTGTTGATCCTCCTCTGATTTTCGCCACTTGTGTTCTCCTCGTTTTTGTATTTTGCTTTTTTTTTTCTTGCTCCTCGTATTCTTCTCCCCTGTTTCTTCCCATCAGCTTTTTCACACTTCTCTTATTCCTCGTAGTGGCATACTGTTGATCCTTCTCTGATTTTCGCCCCTTGTGTTCTCCTCGTTTTTGTATTTTGCTTTTTTTTTCTTGCTCCTCGTATTCTTCTCCCCTGTTACTTCGCCTCGGGTTTTTCACATCTCTTACTCCACGTAGTGCCACACTTTGGATCCTCCTCTGATTTTCGCCCCTTGTGTTCTCCTCGTTTTTGTATTTTGCTTTTTTTTTCTTGCTCCTCGTATTCTTCTCCCCTGTTTCTTCGCCTCGGGTTTTTTACACTTCTCTTACTCCACGTAGTGGCATACTGTTGATCCTCCTCTGATTTTCGCCCCTTGTGTTCTCCTCGTTTTTGTATTTTGCTTTTTTTTCATGCTCCTCGTATTCTTCTCCCCTGTTTCTTCGCCTCGGGTTTTTCACACTTCTCTTGCTCCTCGTAGTGGCATACTGTTGATCCTCCTCTGATTTTCGCCCCTTGTGTTCTCCTCGTTTTTGTATTTTGCTTTTTTTTTCTTGCTCCTCTTATTCTTCTCCCCTGTTTCTTCGCCTCGGGTTTTTCACACTTCTCTTACTCCACGTAGTGGCATACGGTTGATCCTCCTCTGATTTTCGCCCCTTGTGTTCTCCTCGTTTTTGTATTTTGCTTTTTCTTCTTGCTCCTCGTATTCTTCTCCCTTGTTTCTTCGCCTCGGGTTTTTCACACTTCTCTTACTCCACGTAGTGCCACACTTTTGATCCTCCTCTGATTTTCGCCCCTTGTGTTCTCCTCGTTTTTGTATTTTGCTTTTTTTTCTTGCTCCTCGTATTCTTCTCCCCTGTTTCTTCGCCTCGGGTTTTTCACACTTCTCTTACTCCACGTAGTGGCATACGGTTGATCCTCCTCTGATTTTCGCCCTTTGTGTTCTCCTCGTTTTTGTACTTTGCTTTTTTTTCTTGCTCCGCGTATTCTTCTCCTCTGTTTCTTCGCCTCGGGTTTTTCACACTTCTCTTGCTCCTCGTAGTGGCATACTGTTGATCCTCCTCTGATTTTCGCCCCTTGTGTTCTCCTCGTTTTTGTATTTTGCTTTTTTTTTCTTGCTCCTCGTATTCTTCTCCCCTGTTTCTTCACATCAGCTTTTTCACACTTCTCTTACTCCTCTTAGTGGCATACTGTTGATCCTCCTCTGATTTTCGCCCCTTGTGTTCTCCTCGTTTTTGTATTTTGCTTTTTTTTCTTGCTCCTCGTATTCTTCTCCCCTGTTTCTTCGCCTCGGGTTTTTCACACTTCTCTTACTCCACGTAGTGCCACACTTTTGATCCTCCTCTGATTTTCGCCCCTTGTGTTCTCCTCGATTTTGTATTTTGCTTTTTTTTCTTGCTCCTCGTATTCTTCTCCCCTGTTTCTTCACCTCGGGTTTTTCACACTTCTCTTACTCCACGTAGTGCCACAATTTTGATCCTCCTCTGATTTTCGCCCCTTGTGTTCTCCTCGTTTTTGTATTTTACTTTTTTTTCATGCTCCTCGTATTCTTCTCCCCTGTTTCTTCGCCTCGGGTTTTTCACACTTCTCGTGCTCCTCGTAGTGGCATACTGTTGATCCTCCTCTGATTTTCGCCCCTTGTGTTCTCCTCGTTTTTGTATTTTGCTTTTTTTTTCTTGCTCCTCATATTCTTCTCCCCTGTTTCTTCGCCTCGAGTTTTTCACACTTCTCTTACTCCACGTAGTGGCATACGGTTGATCCTCCTCTGATTTTCGCCCCTTGTGTTCTCCTCGTTTTTGTATTTTGCTTTTTCTTCTTGCTCCTCGTATTCTTCTCCCTTGTTTCTTCGCCTCGGGTTTTTCACACTTGTCTTACTCCACGTAGTGCCACACTCTTGATCCTCCTCTGATTTTCGCCCCTTGTGTTCTCCTCGTTTTTGTATTTTGCTTTTTTTTCTTGCTCCTCGTATTCTTCTCCCCTGTTTCTTCGCCTCGGGTTTTTCACACTTCTCTTACTCCACGTAGTGGCATACGGTTGATCTTCCTCTGATTTTCGCCCTTTGTGTTCTCCTCGTTTTTGTATTTTGCTTTTTTTTCTTGCTCCGCGTATTCTTCTCCTCTGTTTCTTCGCCTCGGGTTTTTCACACTTCTCTTGCTCCTCGTAGTGGCATACTGTTGATCCTCCTCTGATTTTCGCCCCTTGTGTTCTCCTCGTTTTTGTATTTTGCTTTTTTTTTCTTGCTCCTCGTATTCTTCTCCCCTGTTTCTTCACATCAGCTTTTTCACACTTCTCTTACTCCTCTTAGTGGCATACTGTTGATCCTCCTCTGATTTTCGCCCCTTGTGTTCTCCTCGTTTTTGTATTTTGCTTTTTTTTCTTGCTCCTCGTATTCTTCTCCCCTGTTTCTTCGCCTCGGGTTTTTCACACTTCTCTTACTCCACGTAGTGCCACACTTTTGATCCTCCTCTGATTTTCGCCCCTTGTGTTCTCCTCGATTTTGTATTTTGCTTTTTTTTCTTGCTCCTCGTATTCTTCTCCCCTGTTTCTTCACCTCGGGTTTTTCACACTTCTCTTACTCCACGTAGTGCCATAATTTTGATCCTCCTCTGATTTTCGCCCCTTGTTTTCTCCTCGTTTTTGTATTTTGCTTTTTTTTTCTTGCTCCTCTTATTCTTCTCCCCTGTTTGTTCGCCTCGGGTTTTTCACACTTCTCTTACTCCACGTAGTGGCATACGGTTGATCCTCCTCTGATTTTCGCCCCTTGTGTTCTCCTCGTTTTTGTATTTTGCTTTTTTTTTCTTGCTCCTCGTATTCTTCTCCCCTGTTTCTTCGCCTCGGGTTTTTCCCACTTCTCTTACTCCACCTAGTGCCACACGTTTGATCCTCCTCTGATTTTCGCCCCTTGTGTTCTCCTCGTTTTTGTATTTTGCTTTTTTTTTCTTGCTCCTCGTATTCTTCTCCCCTGTTTCTTCGCCTCGGGTTTTTCACACTTCTCTTACTCCAGGTAGTGGCATACGGTTGATCCTCCTCTGATTTTCGCCCCTTGTGTTCTCCTCGTTTTTGTATTTTGCTTTTTTTTCTTGCTCCTCGTATTCTTCTCCCCTGTTTCTTCGCCTCGGGTTTTTCACACTTCTCTTGCTCCTCGTAGTGGCATACTGTTGATCCTCCTCTGATTTTCGCCCCTTGTGTTCTCCTCGTTTTTGTATTTTGCTTTTTTTTTCTTCCTCCTCTTATTCTTCTCCCCTGTTTCTTCACCTCGGGTTTTTCACACTTCTCTTACTCCACGTAGTGGCATACGGTTGATCCTCCTCTGATTTTCGCCCCTTGTGTTCTCCTCGTTTTTGTATTTTGCTTTTTTTTCTTGCTCCTCGTATTCTTCTCCTCTGTTTCTTCGCCTCGGGTTTTTCACACTTCTCTTGCTCCTCGTAGTGCCACACTTTTGATCCTCCTCTGATTTTCGCCCCTTGTGTTCTCCTCGTTTTTGTATTTTGCTTTTTTTTTCTTGCTCCTCGTATTCTTCTCCCCTGTTTCTTCGCCTCGGGTTTTTCACACTTCTCTTACTCCACGTAGTGCCACACTTTTGATCCTCCTCTGATTTTCGCCCCTTGTGTTCTCCTCGTTTATGTATTTTGCTTTTTTTTTCTTGCTCCTCGTATTCTTCTCCCTTGTTTCTTCGCCTCGGGTTTTTCACACTTCTCTTACTCCACGTAGTGCCACACTTTTGATCCTCCTCTGATTTTCGCCCCTTGTGTTCTCCTCGTTTTTGTATTTTGCTTTTTTTTCTTGCTCCTCGTATTCTTCTCCCCTGTTTCTTCGCCTCGGGTTTTTCACACTTCTCTTGCTCCTCGTAGTGGCATACTGTTGATCCTCCTCTGATTTTCGCCCCTTGTGTTCTCCTCGTTTTTGTATTTTGCTTTTTTTTTTCTTGCTCCTCGTATTCTTCTCCCCTGTTTCTTCACATCAGCTTTTTCACACTTCTCTTACTCCTCGTAGTGGCATACTGTTGATCCTACTCTGATTTTCGCCCCTTGTGTTCTCCTCGTTTTTGTATTTTGCTTTTTTTTTCTTGCTCCTCGTATTCTTCTCCCCTGTTTCTTCGCCTCGGGTTTTTCACATCTCTTACTCCACGTAGTGCCACACTTTGGATCCTCCTCTGATTTTCGCCCCTTGTGTTCTCCTCGTTTTTGTATTTTGCTTTTTTTTTCTTGCTCCTCATATTCTTCTCCCCTGTTTCTTCGCCTCGGGTTTTTCACACTTCTCTTACTCCACGTAGTGGCATACTGTTGATCCTCCTCTGATTTTCGCCCCTTGTGTTCTCCTCGTTTTTGTATTTTGCTTTTTTTTTCTTGGTCCTCGTATTCTTCTCCCCTGTTTCTTCACATCAGCTTTTTCACACTTCTCTTATTCCTCGTAGTGGCATACTGTTGATCCTTCTCTGATTTTCGCCCCTTGTGTTCTCCTCGTTTTTGTATTTTGCTTTTTTTTTCTTGCTCCTCGTATTCTTCTCCCCTGTTTCTTCGCCTCGGGTTTTTCACACTTCTCTTACTCCACCTAGTGGCATACTGTTGATCCTACTCTGATTTTCGCCCCTTGTGTTCTCCTCGTTTTTGTATTTTGCTTTTTTTTTCTTGCTCCTCGTATTCTTCTCCCCTGTTACTTCGCCTCGGGTTTTTCACACTTTTCTTACTCCACCTAGTGCCACACTTTTGATCCTCCTCTGATTTTCGCCCCTTGTGTTCTCCTCGTTTTTGTATTTTGCTTTTTTTTTCTTGCTCCTCGTATTCTTCTCCCCTGTTTCTTCGCCTCGGGTTTTTCACACTTCTCTTACTCCACCTAGTGGCATACTGTTGATCCTCCTCTGATTTTCGCCCCTTGTGTTCTCCTCGTTTTTGTATTTTGCTTTTTTTTTCTTGCTCCTCGTATTCTTCTCCCCTGTTTCTTCGCCTCGTGTGTTTCCCACTTCTCTTGCTCCTCGTAGTGGCATACTGTTGATCCTCCTCTGATTTTCGCCCCTTGTGTTCTCCTCGTTTTTGTATTTTGTTTTTTTTTTCTTGCTCCTCGTATTCTTCTCCCCTGTTTCTTCGCCTCGGGTTTTTCACACTTCTCTTACTCCACCTAGTGCCACACTTTTGATCCTCCTCTGATTTTCGCCCCTTGTGTTCTCCTCGTTTTTGTATTTTGCTTTTTTTTCATGCTCCTCGTATTCTTCTCCCCTGTTTCTTCGCCTCGGGTTTTTCACACTTCTCTTGCTCCTCGTAGTGGCATACTGTTGATCCTCCTCTGATTTTCGCCCCTTGTGTTCTCCTCGTTTTTGTATTTTGCTTTTTTTTTCTTCCTCCTCTTATTCTTCTCCCCTGTTTCTTCGCCTCGGGTTTTTCACACTTCTCTTACTCCACGTAGTGGCATACGGTAGATCCTCCTCTGATTTTCGCCCCTTGTGTTCTCCTCGTTTTTGTATTTTGCTTTTTTTTTCTTGCTCCTCGTATGCTTCTCCCCTGTTTCTTCACATCAGCTTTTTCACACTTCTCTTACTCCTCATAGTGGAATACTGTTGATCCTCCTCTGATTTTCGCCCCTTGTGTTCTCCTCGTTTTTGTATTTTGCTTTTTTTTTTCTTGCTCCTCGTATTCTTCTCCCCTGTTTCTTCGCCTCGGCTTTTTCACACTTCTCTTACTCCACGTAGTGCCACACTTTTGATCCTCCTCTGATTTTCGCCCCTTGTGTTCTCCTCGTTTTTGTATTTTGCTTTTTTTTTCTTGCTCCTCGTATTCTTCTCCCCTGTTTCTTCGCCTCGGGTTTTTCACACTTCTCTTACTCCACGTAGTGGCATACGGTTGATCCTCCTCTGATTTTCGCCCCTTGTGTTCTCCTCGTTTTTGTATTTTGCTTTTTTTTTTCTTGCTCCTCGTATTCTTCTCCCCTGTTTCTTCGCCTCGGGTTTTTCACACTTCTCTTACTCCACGTAGTGGCATACGGTTGATCCTCCTCTGATTTTCGCCCCTTGTGTTCTCCTCGTTTTTGTATTTTGCTTTTTTTTCTTGCTCCTCGTATTCTTCTCCCCTGTTTCTTCGCCTCGGGTTTTTCACACTTCTCTTGCTCCTCGTAGTGGCATACTGTTGATCCTCCTCTGATTTTCGCCCCTTGTGTTCTCCTCGTTTTTGTATTTTGCTTTTTTTTTCTTGCTCCTCTTATTCTTCTCCCCTGTTTCTTCGCCTCGGGTTTTTCACACTTCTCTTACTCCACGTAGTGGCATACGGTTGATCCTCCTCTGATTTTCGCCCCTTGTGTTCTCCTCGTTTTTGTATTTTGCTTTTTTTTCTTGCTCCTCGTATTCTTCTCCTCTGTTTCTTCGCCTCGGGTTTTTCACACTTCTCTTGCTCCTCGTAGTGCCACACTTTTGATCCTCCTCTGATTTTCGCCCCTTGTGTTCTCCTCGTTTTTGTATTTTGCTTTTTTTTTCTTGCTCCTCGTATTCTTCTCCCCTGTTTCTTCGCCTCGGGTTTTTCACACTTCTCTTACTCCACGTAGTGCCACACTTTTGATCCTCCTCTGATTTTCGCCCCTTGTGTTCTCCTCGTTTATGTATTTTGCTTTTTTTTTCTTGCTCCTCGTATTCTTCTCCCTTGTTTCTTCGCCTCGGGTTTTTCACACTTCTCTTACTCCACGTAGTGCCACACTTTTGATCCTCCTCTGATTTTCGCCCCTTGTGTTCTCCTCGTTTTTGTATTTTGCTTTTTTTTCTTGCTCCTCGTATTCTTCTCCCCTGTTTCTTCGCCTCGGGTTTTTCACACTTCTCTTGCTCCTCGTAGTGGCATACTGTTGATCCTCCTCTGATTTTCGCCCCTTGTGTTCTCCTCGTTTTTGTATTTTGCTTTTTTTTTTCTTGCTCCTCGTATTCTTCTCCCCTGTTTTTTCCCTTCGGCTTTTTCACCCTTCTCTTACTCCTCGTAGTGGCATACTGTTGATCCTACTCTGATTTTCGCCCCTTGTGTTCTCCTCGTTTTTGTATTTTGCTTTTTTTTTCTTGCTCCTCGTATTCTTCTCCCCTGTTTCTTCGCCTCGGGTTTTTCACATCTCTTACTCCACGTAGTGCCACACTTTGGATCCTCCTCTGATTTTCGCCCCTTGTGTTCTCCTCGTTTTTGTATTTTGCTTTTTTTTTCTTGCTCCTCTTATTCTTCTCCCCTGTTTCTTCGCCTCGGGTTTTTCACACTTCTCTTACTCCACGTAGTGGCATACTGTTGATCCTCCTCTGATTTTCGCCCCTTGTGTTCTCCTCGTTTTTGTATTTTGCTTTTTTTTTCTTGGTCCTCGTATTCTTCTCCCCTGTTTCTTCACATCAGCTTTTTCACACTTTTCTTACTCCACCTAGTGCCACACTTTTGATCCTCCTCTGATTTTCGCCCCTTGTGTTCTCCTCGTTTTTGTATTTTGCTTTTTTTTTCTTGCTCCTCGTATTCTTCTCCCCTGTTTCTTCGCCTCGGGTTTTTCACACTTCTCTTACTCCACCTAGTGGCATACTGTTGATCCTCCTCTGATTTTCGCCCCTTGTGTTCTCCTCGTTTTTGTATTTTGCTTTTTTTTTCTTGCTCCTCGTATTCTTCTCCCCTGTTTCTTCACCTCGTGTGTTTCCCACTTCTCTTGCTCCTCGTAGTGGCATACTGTTGATCCTCCTCTGATTTTCGCCCCTTGTGTTCTCCTCGTTTTTGTATTTTGCTTTTTTTTTCTTGCTCCTCGTATTCTTCTCCCCTGTTTCTTCGCCTCGGGTTTTTCACACTTCTCTTACTCCACCTAGTGCCACACTTTTGATCCTCCTCTGATTTTCGCCCCTTGTGTTCTCCTCGTTTTTGTATTTTGCTTTTTTTTTATTGCTCCTCGTATTCTTCTCCCCTGTTTCTTCACCTCGGGTTTTTCACACTTCTCTTACTCCACGTAGTGGCATACTGTTGATCCTCCTCTGATTTTCGCCCCTTGTGTTCTCCTCGTTTTTGTATTTTGCTTTTTTTTCATGCTCCTCGTATTCTTCTCCCCTGTTTCTTCGCCTCGGGTTTTTCACACTTCTCCCTCGTAGTGGCATACTGTTGATCCTCCTCTGATTTTCGCCACTTGTGTTCTCCTCGTTTTTGTATTTTGCTTTTTTTTTCTTCCTCCTCTTATTCTTCTCCCCTGTTTCTTCGCCTCGGGTTTTTCACACTTCTCTTACTCCACGTAGTGGCATATGGTAGATCCTCCTCTGATTTTCGCCCCTTGTGTTCTCCTCGTTTTTGTATTTTGCTTTTTTTTTTCTTGCTCCTCGTATTCTTCTCCCCTGTTTCTTCACATCAGCTTTTTCACACTTCTCTTACTCCTCGTAGTGGCATACTGTTGATCCTACTCTGATTTTCGCCCCTTGTGTTCTCCTCGTTTTTGTATTTTGCTTTTTTTTTCTTGCTCCTCGTATTCTTCTCCCCTGTTTCTTCGCCTCGGGTTTTTCACATCTCTTACTCCACGTAGTGCCACACTTTGGATCCTCCTCTGATTTTCGCCCCTTGTGTTCTCCTCGTTTTTGTATTTTGCTTTTTTTTTCTTGCTCCTCATATTCTTCTCCCCTGTTTCTTCGCCTCGGGTTTTTCACACTTCTCTTACTCCACGTAGTGGCATACTGTTGATCCTCCTCTGATTTTCGCCCCTTGTGTTCTCCTCGTTTTTGTATTTTGCTTTTTTTTCATGCTCCTCGTATTCTTCTCCCCTGTTTCTTCGCCTCGGGTTTTTCACACTTCTCTTGCTCCTCGTAGTGGCATACTGTTGATCCTCCTCTGATTTTCGCCCCTTGTGTTCTCCTCGTTTTTGTATTTTGCTTTTTTTTTCTTCCTCCTCTTATTCTTCTCCCCTGTTTCTTCGCCTCGGGTTTTTCACACTTCTCTTACTCCACCTAGTGGCATACTGTTGATCCTCCTCTGATTTTCGCCCCTTGTTTTCTCCTCGTTTTTGTATTTTGCTTTTTTTTTCTTGCTCCTCGTATTCTTCTCCCCTGTTTCTTCACCTCGTGTGTTTCCCACTTCTCTTGCTCCTCGTAGTGGCATACTGTTGATCCTCCTCTGATTTTCGCCCCTTGTGTTCTCCTCGTTTTTGTATTTTGCTTTTTTTTTCTTGCTCCTCGTATTCTTCTCCCCTGTTTCTTCGCCTCGGGTTTTTCACACTTCTCTTACTCCACCTAGTGCCACACTTTTGATCCTCCTCTGATTTTCGCCCCTTGTGTTCTCCTCGTTTTTGTATTTTGCTTTTTTTTTATTGCTCCTCGTATTCTTCTCCCCTGTTTCTTCACCTCGGGTTTTTCACACTTCTCTTACTCCACGTAGTGGCATACTGTTGATCCTCCTCTGATTTTCGCCCCTTGTGTTCTCCTCGTTTTTGTATTTTGCTTTTTTTTCATGCTCCTCGTATTCTTCTCCCCTGTTTCTTCGCCTCGGGTTTTTCACACTTCTCTTGCTCCTCGTAGTGGCATACTGTTGATCCTCCTCTGATTTTCGCCACTTGTGTTCTCCTCGTTTTTGTATTTTGCTTTTTTTTTCTTCCTCCTCTTATTCTTCTCCCCTGTTTCTTCGCCTCGGGTTTTTCACACTTCTCTTACTCCACGTAGTGGCATACGGTAGATCCTCCTCTGATTTTCGCCCCTTGTGTTCTCCTCGTTTTTGTATTTTGCTTTTTTTTTTCTTGCTCCTCGTATTCTTCTCCCCTGTTTCTTCACATCAGCTTTTTCACACTTCTCTTACTCCTCGTAGTGGCATACTGTTGATCCTACTCTGATTTTCGCCCCTTGTGTTCTCCTCGTTTTTGTATTTTGCTTTTTTTTTCTTGCTCCTCGTATTCTTCTCCCCTGTTTCTTCGCCTCGGGTTTTTCACATCTCTTACTCCACGTAGTGCCACACTTTGGATCCTCCTCTGATTTTCGCCCCTTGTGTTCTCCTCGTTTTTGTATTTTGCTTTTTTTTTCTTGCTCCTCATATTCTTCTCCCCTGTTTCTTCGCCTCGGGTTTTTCACACTTCTCTTACTCCACGTAGTGGCATACTGTTGATCCTCCTCTGATTTTCGCCCCTTGTGTTCTCCTCGTTTTTGTATTTTGCTTTTTTTTCATGCTCCTCGTATTCTTCTCCCCTGTTTCTTCGCCTCGGGTTTTTCACACTTCTCTTGCTCCTCGTAGTGGCATACTGTTGATCCTCCTCTGATTTTCGCCCCTTGTGTTCTCCTCGTTTTTGTATTTTGCTTTTTTTTTCTTCCTCCTCTTATTCTTCTCCCCTGTTTCTTCGCCTCGGGTTTTTCACACTTCTCTTACTCCACGTAGTGGCATACGGTAGATCCTCCTCTGATTTTCGCCCCTTGTGTTCTCCTCGTTTTTGTATTTTGCTTTTTTTTTCTTGCTCCTCGTATGCTTCTCCCCTGTTTCTTCACATCAGCTTTTTCACACTTCTCTTACTCCTCATAGTGGAATACTGTTGATCCTCCTCTGATTTTCGCCCCTTGTGTTCTCCTCGTTTTTGTATTTTGCTTTTTTTTTTCTTGCTCCTCGTATTCTTCTCCCCTGTTTCTTCGCCTCGGCTTTTTCACACTTCTCTTACTCCACGTAGTGCCACACTTTTGATCCTCCTCTGATTTTCGCCCCTTGTGTTCTCCTCGTTTTTGTATTTTGCTTTTTTTTTCTTGCTCCTCGTATTCTTCTCCCCTGTTTCTTCGCCTCGGGTTTTTCACACTTCTCTTACTCCACGTAGTGGCATACGGTTGATCCTCCTCTGATTTTCGCCCCTTGTGTTCTCCTCGTTTTTGTATTTTGCTTTTTTTTTTCTTGCTCCTCGTATTCTTCTCCCCTGTTTCTTCGCCTCGGGTTTTTCACACTTCTCTTACTCCACGTAGTGGCATACGGTTGATCCTTCTCTGATTTTCGCCCCTTGTGTTCTCCTCGTTTTTGTATTTTGCTTTTTTTTCTTGCTCCTCGTATTCTTCTCCCCTGTTTCTTCGCCTCGGGTTTTTCACACTTCTCTTGCTCCTCGTAGTGGCATACTGTTGATCCTCCTCTGATTTTCGCCCCTTGTGTTCTCCTCGTTTTTGTATTTTGCTTTTTTTTTCTTGCTCCTCTTATTCTTCTCCCCTGTTTCTTCGCCTCGGGTTTTTCACACTTCTCTTACTCCACGTAGTGGCATACGGTTGATCCTCCTCTGATTTTCGCCCCTTGTGTTCTCCTCGTTTTTGTATTTTGCTTTTTTTTCTTGCTCCTCGTATTCTTCTCCTCTGTTTCTTCGCCTCGGGTTTTTCACACTTCTCTTGCTCCTCGTAGTGCCACACTTTTGATCCTCCTCTGATTTTCGCCCCTTGTGTTCTCCTCGTTTTTGTATTTTGCTTTTTTTTTCTTGCTCCTCGTATTCTTCTCCCCTGTTTCTTCGCCTCGGGTTTTTCACACTTCTCTTACTCCACGTAGTGCCACACTTTTGATCCTCCTCTGATTTTCGCCCCTTGTGTTCTCCTCGTTTATGTATTTTGCTTTTTTTTTCTTGCTCCTCGTATTCTTCTCCCTTGTTTCTTCGCCTCGGGTTTTTCACACTTCTCTTACTCCACGTAGTGCCACACTTTTGATCCTCCTCTGATTTTCGCCCCTTGTGTTCTCCTCGTTTTTGTATTTTGCTTTTTTTTCTTGCTCCTCGTATTCTTCTCCCCTGTTTCTTCGCCTCGGGTTTTTCACACTTCTCTTGCTCCTCGTAGTGGCATACTGTTGATCCTCCTCTGATTTTCGCCCCTTGTGTTCTCCTCGTTTTTGTATTTTGCTTTTTTTTTTCTTGCTCCTCGTATTCTTCTCCCCTGTTTCTTCACATCAGCTTTTTCACCCTTCTCTTACTCCTCGTAGTGGCATACTGTTGATCCTCCTCTGATTTTCGCCCCTTGTGTTCTCCTCGTTTTTGTATTTTGCTTTTTTTTTCTTGCTCCTCGTATTCTTCTCCCCTGTTTCTTCGCCTCGGGTTTTTCACATCTCTTACTCCACGTAGTGCCACACTTTGGATCCTCCTCTGATTTTCGCCCCTTGTGTTCTCCTCGTTTTTGTATTTTGCTTTTTTTTTCTTGCTCCTCATATTCTTCTCCCCTGTTTCTTCGCCTCGGGTTTTTCACACTTCTCTTACTCCACGTAGTGGCATACTGTTGATCCTCCTCTGATTTTCGCCCCTTGTGTTCTCCTCGTTTTTGTATTTTGCTTTTTTTTTCTTGCTCCTCGTATTCTTCTCCCCTGTTTCTTCACATCAGCTTTTTCACACTTTTCTTACTCCACCTAGTGCCACACTTTTGATCCTCCTCTGATTTTCGCCCCTTGTGTTCTCCTCGTTTTTGTATTTTGCTTTTTTTTTCTTGCTCCTCGTATTCTTCTCCCCTGTTTCTTCGCCTCGGGTTTTTCACACTTCTCTTACTCCACCTAGTGGCATACTGTTGATCCTCCTCTGATTTTCGCCCCTTGTGTTCTCCTCGTTTTTGTATTTTGCTTTTTTTTTCTTGCTCCTCGTATTCTTCTCCCCTGTTTCTTCACCTCGTGTGTTTCCCACTTCTCTTGCTCCTCGTAGTGGCATACTGTTGATCCTCCTCTGATTTTCGCCCCTTGTGTTCTCCTCGTTTTTGTATTTTGCTTTTTTTTTCTTGCTCCTCGTATTCTTCTCCCCTGTTTCTTCGCCTCGGGTTTTTCACACTTCTCTTACTCCACCTAGTGCCACACTTTTGATCCTCCTCTGATTTTCGCCCCTTGTGTTCTCCTCGTTTTTGTATTTTGCTTTTTTTTTATTGCTCCTCGTATTCTTCTCCCCTGTTTCTTCGCCTCGGGTTTTTCACACTTCTCTTACTCCACGTAGTGGCATACTGTTGATCCTCCTCTGATTTTCGCCCCTTGTGTTCTCCTCGTTTTTGTATTTTGCTTTTTTTTCATGCTCCTCGTATTCTTCTCCCCTGTTTCTTCGCCTCAGGTTTTTCACACTTCTCTTGCTCCTCGTAGTGGCATACTGTTGATCCTCCTCTGATTTTCGCCACTTGTGTTCTCCTCGTTTTTGTATTTTGCTTTTTTTTTCTTCCTCCTCTTTTTCTTCTCCCCTGTTTCTTCGCCTCGGGTTTTTCACACTTCTCTTACTCCACGTAGTGGCATACGGTAGATCCTCCTCTGATTTTCGCCCCTTGTGTTCTCCTCGTTTTTGTATTTTGCTTTTTTTTTTCTTGCTCCTCGTATTCTTCTCCCCTGTTTCTTCACATCAGCTTTTTCACACTTCTCTTACTCCTCGTAGTGGCATACTGTTGATCCTACTCTGATTTTCGCCCCTTGTGTTCTCCTCGTTTTTGTATTTTGCTTTTTTTTTCTTGCTCCTCGTATTCTTCTCCCCTGTTTCTTCGCCTCGGGTTTTTCACATCTCTTACTCCACGTAGTGCCACACTTTGGATCCTCCTCTGATTTTCGCCCCTTGTGTTCTCCTCGTTTTTGTATTTTGCTTTTTTTTTCTTGCTCCTCATATTCTTCTCCCCTGTTTCTTCGCCTCGGGTTTTTCACACTTCTCTTACTCCACGTAGTGGCATACTGTTGATCCTCCTCTGATTTTCGCCCCTTGTGTTCTCCTCGTTTTTGTATTTTGCTTTTTTTTTCTTGGTCCTCGTATTCTTCTCCCCTGTTTCTTCACATCAGCTTTTTCACACTTCTCTTATTCCTCGTAGTGGCATACTGTTGATCCTTCTCTGATTTTCGCCCCTTGTGTTCTCCTCGTTTTTGTATTTTGCTTTTTTTTTCTTGCTCCTCGTATTCTTCTCCCCTGTTACTTCGCCTCGGGTTTTTCACACTTTTCTTACTCCACCTAGTGCCACACTTTTGATCCTCCTCTGATTTTCGCCCCTTGTGTTCTCCTCGTTTTTGTATTTTGCTTTTTTTTTCTTGCTCCTCGTATTCTTCTCCCCTGTTTCTTCGCCTCGGGTTTTTCACACTTCTCTTACTCCACCTAGTGGCATACTGTTGATCCTCCTCTGATTTTCGCCCCTTGTGTTCTCCTCGTTTTTGTATTTTGCTTTTTTTTTCTTGGTCCTCGTATTCTTCTCCCCTGTTTCTTCACATCAGCTTTTTCACACTTCTCTTATTCCTCGTAGTGGCATACTGTTGATCCTTCTCTGATTTTCGCCCCTTGTGTTCTCCTCGTTTTTGTATTTTGCTTTTTTTTTCTTGCTCCTCGTATTCTTCTCCCCTGTTACTTCGCCTCGGGTTTTTCACACTTTTCTTACTCCACCTAGTGCCACACTTTTGATCCTCCTCTGATTTTCGCCCCTTGTGTTCTCCTCGTTTTTGTATTTTGCTTTTTTTTTCTTCCTCCTCTTATTCTTCTCCCCTGTTTCTTCGCCTCGGGTTTTTCACACTTCTCTTACTCCACGTAGTGGCATACGGTAGATCCTCCTCTGATTTTCGCCCCTTGTGTTCTCCTCGTTTTTGTATTTTGCTTTTTTTTTCTTGCTCCTCGTATTCTTCTCCCCTGTTTCTTCACATCAGCTTTTTCACACTTCTCTTACTCCTCATAGTGGAATACTGTTGATCGTCCTCTGATTTTCGCCCCTTGTGTTCTCCTCGTTTTTGTATTTTGCTTTTTTTTTTCTTGCTCCTCGTATTCTTCTCCCCTGTTTCTTCGCCTCGGCTTTTTCACACTTCTCTTACTCCACGTAGTGCCACACTTTTGATCCTCCTCTGATTTTCGCCCCTTGTGTTCTCCTCGTTTTTGTATTTTGCTTTTTTTTTCTTGCTCCTCGTATTCTTCTCCCCTGTTTCTTCGCCTCGGGTTTTTCACACTTCTCTTACTCCACGTAGTGGCATACGGTTGATCCTCCTCTGATTTTCGCCCCTTGTGTTCTCCTCGTTTTTGTATTTTGCTTTTTTTTCTTGCTCCTCGTATTCTTCTCCCCTGTTTCTTCGCCTCGGGTTTTTCACACTTCTCTTGCTCCTCGTAGTGGCATACTGTTGATCCTCCTCTGATTTTCGCCCCTTGTGTTCTCCTCGTTTTTGTATTTTGCTTTTTTTTTCTTGCTCCTCTTATTCTTCTCCCCTGTTTCTTCGCCTCGGGTTTTTCACACTTCTCTTACTCCACGTAGTGGCATACGGTTGATCCTCCTCTGATTTTCGCCCCTTGTGTTCTCCTCGTTTTTGTATTTTGCTTTTTTTTCTTGCTCCTCGTATTCTTCTCCTCTGTTTCTTCGCCTCGGGTTTTTCACACTTCTCTTGCTCCTCGTAGTGCCACACTTTTGATCCTCCTCTGATTTTCGCCCCTTGTGTTCTCCTCGTTTTTGTATTTTGCTTTTTTTTTCTTGCTCCTCGTATTCTTCTCCCCTGTTTCTTCGCCTCGGGTTTTTCACACTTCTCTTACTCCACGTAGTGCCACACTTTGGATCCTCCTCTGATTTTCGCCCCTTGTGTTCTCCTCGTTTATGTATTTTGCTTTTTTTTTCTTGCTCCTCGTATTCTTCTCCCTTGTTTCTTCGCCTCGGGTTTTTCACACTTCTCTTACTCCACGTAGTGCCACACTTTTGATCCTCCTCTGATTTTCGCCCCTTGTGTTCTCCTCGTTTTTGTATTTTGCTTTTTTTTCTTGCTCCTCGTATTCTTCTCCCCTGTTTCTTCGCCTCGGGTTTTTCACACTTCTCTTGCTCCTCGTAGTGGCATACTGTTGATCCTCCTCTGATTTTCGCCCCTTGTGTTCTCCTCGTTTTTGTATTTTGCTTTTTTTTTTCTTGCTCCTCGTATTCTTCTCCCCTGTTTCTTCACATCAGCTTTTTCACACTTCTCTTACTCCTCGTAGTGGCATACTGTTGATCCTACTCTGATTTTCGCCCCTTGTGTTCTCCTCGTTTTTGTATTTTGCTTTTTTTTTCTTGCTCCTCGTATTCTTCTCCCCTGTTTCTTCGCCTCGGGTTTTTCACATCTCTTACTCCACGTAGTGCCACACTTTGGATCCTCCTCTGATTTTCGCCCCTTGTGTTCTCCTCGTTTTTGTATTTTGCTTTTTTTTTCTTGCTCCTCATATTCTTCTCCCCTGTTTCTTCGCCTCGGGTTTTTCACACTTCTCTTACTCCACGTAGTGGCATACTGTTGATCCTCCTCTGATTTTCGCCCCTTGTGTTCTCCTCGTTTTTGTATTTTGCTTTTTTTTTCTTGGTCCTCGTATTCTTCTCCCCTGTTTCTTCACATCACCTTTTTCACACTTCTCTTATTCCTCGTAGTGGCATACTGTTGATCCTTCTCTGATTTTCGCCCCTTGTGTTCTCCTCGTTTTTGTATTTTGCTTTTTTTTTCTTGCTCCTCGTATTCTTCTCCCCTGTTTCTTCGCCTCGGGTTTTTCACACTTTTCTTACTCCACCGAGTGCCACACTTTTGATCCTCCTCTGATTTTCGCCCCTTGTGTTCTCCTCGTTTTTGTATTTTGCTTTTTTTTTCTTGCTCCTCGTATTCTTCTCCCCTGTTTCTTCGCCTCGGGTTTTTCACACTTCTCTTACTCCACATAGTGGCATACTGTTGATCCTCCTCTGATTTTCGCCCCTTGTGTTCTCCTCGTTTTTGTATTTTGCTTTTTTTTTCTTGCTCCTCGTATTCTTCTCCCCTGTTTCTTCGCCTCGTGTGTTTCCCACTTCTCTTGCTCCTCGTAGTGGCATACTGTTGATCCTCCTCTGATTTTCGCCCCTTGTGTTCTCCTCGTTTTTGTATTTTGCTTTTTTTTTCTTGCTCCTCGTATTCTTCTCCCCTGTTTCTTCGCCTCGGGTTTTTCACACTTCTCTTACTCCACGTAGTGGCATACTGTTGATCCTCCTCTGATTTTCGCCCCTTGTGTTCTCCTCGTTTTTGTATTTTGCTTTTTTTTCATGCTCCTCGTATTCTTCTCCCCTGTTTCTTCGCCTCGTGTTTTTCACACTTCTCTTGCTCCTCGTAGTGGCATACTGTTGATCCTCCTCTGATTTTCGCCTCTTGTGTTCTCCTCGTTTTTGTATTTTGCTTTTTTTTTCTTCCTCCTCTTATTCTTCTCCCCTGTTTCTTCGCCTCGGGTTTTTCACACTTCTCTTACTCCACGTAGTGGCATACGGTTGATCCTCCTCTGATTTTCGCCCCTTGTGTTCTCCTCGTTTTTGTATTTTGCTTTTTCTTCTTGCTGCTCGTATTCTTCGCCTCTGTTTCTTCGCCTCGGGTTTTTCACACTTCTCTTGCTCCTCGTAGTGGCATACTGTTGATCCTCCTCTGATTTTCGCCCCTTGTGTTCTCCTCGTTTTTGTATTTTGCTTTTTTTTCTTGCTCCTTGTATTCTTCTCCCCTGTTTCTTCGCCTCGGGTTTTTCACACTTCTCTTACTCCACGTAGTGCCACACTTTTGATCCTCCTCTGATTTTCGCCCCTTGTGTTCTCCTCGTTTTTGTATTTTGCTTTTTTTTTCTTGCTCCTTGTATTCTTCTCCCATGTTTCTTCGCCTCGGGTTTTTCACACTTCTCTTACTCCACGTAGTGCCACACTTTTGATCCTCCTCTGATTTTCGGCCCTTGTGTTCTCCTCGTTTTTGTATTTTGCTTTTTTTTTTCTTGCTCCTCGTATTCTTCTCCCCTGTTTCTTCGCGTCGGGTTTTTCACACTTCTCTTACTCCACGTAGTGCCACACTTTTGATCCTCCTCTGATTTTCGCCCCTTGTGTTCTCCTCGTTTTTGTATTTTGCTTTTTTTTTCTTGCTCCTCATATTCTTCTCCCCTGTTTCTTCACCTCGCGTTTTTCACACTTCTCTTACTCCACGTAGTGGCATACTGTTGATCCTCCTCTGATTTTCGCCCCTTGTGTTCTCCTCGTTTTTGTATTTTGCTTTTTTTTCTTGCTCCTCGTATTCTTCTCCCCTGTTTCTTCGCCTCGGGTTTTTCACACTTCTCTTGCTCCTCGTAGTGGCATACTGTTGATCCTCCTCTGATTTTCGCCCCTTGTGTTCTCCTCGTTTTTGTATTTTGCTTTTTTTTTCTTGCTCCTCTTATTCTTCTCCCCTGTTTCTTCGCCTCGGGTTTTTCACACTTCTCTTACTTCACGTAGTGGCATACGGTTGATCCTCCTCTGATTTTCGCCCCTTGTGTTCTCCTCGTTTTTGTATTTTGCTTCTTTTTCTTGCTCCGCGTATTCTTCTCCTGTGTTTCTTCACCTCGGGTTTTTCACACTTCTCTTCCTCCACGTAGTGGCATACGGTTGATCCTCCTCTGATTTTCGCCCCTTGTGTTCTCCTCGTTTTTGTATTTTGCTTTTTTTTTCTTGCTCCTCGTATTCTTCTCCCCTGTTTCTTCACATCAGCTTTTTCACACTTCTCTTACTCCTCATAGTGGAATACTGTTGATCCTCCTCTGATTTTCGCCCCTTGTGTTCTCCTCGTTTTTGTATTTTGCTTTTTTTTTTCTTGCTCCTCGTATTCTTCTCCCCTGTTTCTTCGCCTCGGCTTTTTCACACTTCTCTTACTCCACGTAGTGCCACACTTTTGATCCTCCTCTGATATTCGCCCCTTGTGTTCTCCTCGTTTTTGTATTTTGCTTTTTTTTTCTTGCTCCTCGTATTCTTCTCCCCTGTTTCTTCGCCTCGGGTTTTTCACACTTCTCTTACTCCACGTAGTGGCATACGGTTGATCCTCCTCTGATTTTCGCCCCTTGTGTTCTCCTCGTTTTTGTATTTTGCTTTTTTTTTTCTTGCTCCGCGTATTCTTCTCCTCTGTTTCTTCGCCTCGGGTTTTTCACACTTCTCTTGCTCCTCGTAGTGGCATACTGTTGATCCTCCTCTGATTTTCGCCCCTTGTGTTCTCCTCGTTTTTGTATTTTGCTTTTTTTTTCTTGCTCCTCGTATTCTTCTCCCCTGTTTCTTCGCCTCGGGTTTTTCACACTTCTCTTACTCCACGTAGTGGCATACGGTTGATCCTCCTCTGATTTTCGCCCCTTGTGTTCTCCTCGTTTTTGTATTTTGCTTTTTTTCCCTTGCTCCTCTTATTCTTCTCCCCTGGTTCTTCGCCTCGGGTTTTTCACACTTCTCTTACTCCACGTAGTGCCACACTTTTGATCCTCCTCTGATTTTTGCCCCTTGTGTTCTCCTCGTTTTTGTATGTTACTTTTTTTTTCTTGCTCCTCGTATTCTTCTCCCCTGTTTCGTCGCCTCGGGTTTTTCACACTTCTCTTGCTCCTCGTAGTGGCATACTGTTGATCCTCCTCTAATTTTCGCCCCTTGTGTTCTCCTCCTTTTTGTATTTTGCTATCTTTTTCTTGCTCCTCGTATTCTTCTCCCCTGTTTCTTCGCCTCGGGTTTTTCACACTTCTCTTACTGCACGTAATGCCACACTTTTGATCCTCCTCTGATTTTCGCCCCTTGTGTTCTCCTCGTTTTTGTATTTTGCTTTTTTTTCTTGCTCCTCGTATTCTTCTCCCCTGTTTCTTCGCCTCGGGTTTTTCACACTTCTCTTACTCCACGTAGTGCCACAATTTTGATCCTCCTCTGATTTTCGCCCCTTGTGTTCTCCTCGTTTTTGTATTTTGCTTTTTTCCCATGCTCCTCTTATTCTTCTCCCCTGCTTCTTCGCCTCGGGTTTTTCACACTTCTCTTACTCCACGTAGTGCCACACTTTGGATCCTCCTCTGATTTTCGCCCCTTGTGTTCTCCTCGTTTTTGTATTTTGCTTTTTTTTTCTTGCTCCTCGTATTCTTCTCCCCTGTTTCTTCGCCTCGGGTTTTTCACACTTCTCTTACTCCACGTAGTGCCACACTTTTGATCCTCCTCTGATTTTCGCCCCTTGTGTTCTCCTCGTTTTTGTATTTTGCTTTTTTTTTCTTGCTCCTCGTATTCTTCTCCCCTGTTTCTTTGGCTCGGGTTTTTCACACTTCTCTTACTCCACGTAGTGCCACACTTTTGATCTTCCTCTGATTTTCGCCCCTTGTGTTCTCCTCGTTTTTGTTTTTTGCTTTTTTTTCTTGCTCCTCGTATTCTTCTCCCCTGTTTCTTCGCCTCGGGTTTTTCACACTTCTCTTGCTCCTCGTAGTGGCATACTGTTGATCCTCCTCTGATTTTCGCCACTTGTGTTCTCCTCGTTTTTGTATTTTGCTTTTTTTTTTCTTGCTCCTCGTATTCTTCTCCCCTGTTTCTTCACATCAGCTTTTTCACACTTCTCTTACTCCTCGTAGTGGCATACTGTTGATCCTACTCTGATTTTCGCCCCTTGTGTTCTCCTCGTTTTTGTATTTTGCTTTTTTTTTCTTGCTCCTCGTATTCTTCTCCCCTGTTTCTTCGCCTCGGGTTTTTCACATCTCTTACTCCACGTAGTGCCACACTTTGGATCCTCCTCTGATTTTCGCCCCTTGTGTTCTCCTCGTTTTTGTATTTTGCTTTTTTTCCCTTGCTCCTCTTATTCTTCTCCCCTGGTTCTTCGCCTCGGGTTTTTCACACTTCTCTTACTCCACGTAGTGCCACACTTTTGATCCTCCTCTGATTTTCGCCCCTTGTGTTCTCCTCGTTTTTGTATGTTACTTTTTTTTTCTTGCTCCTCGTATTCTTCTCCCCTGTTTCGTCGCCTCGGGTTTTTCACACTTCTCTTGCTCCTCGTAGTGGCATACTGTTGATCCTCCTCTAATTTTCGCCCCTTGTGTTCTCCTCCTTTTTGTATTTTGCTATCTTTTTCTTGCTCCTCGTATTCTTCTCCCCTGTTTCTTCGCCTCGGGTTTTTCACACTTCTCTTACTGCACGTAATGCCACACTTTTGATCCTCCTCTGATTTTCGCCCCTTGTGTTCTCCTCGTTTTTGTATTTTGCTTTTTTTTCTTGCTCCTCGTATTCTTCTCCCCTGTTTCTTCGCCTCGGGTTTTTCACACTTCTCTTACTCCACGTAGTGCCACAATTTTGATCCTCCTCTGATTTTCGCCCCTTGTGTTCTCCTCGTTTTTGTATTTTGCTTTTTTCCCATGCTCCTCTTATTCTTCTCCCCTGCATCTTCGCCTCGGGTTTTTCACACTTCTCTTACTCCACGTAGTGCCACACTTTGGATCCTCCTCTGATTTTCGCCCCTTGTGTTCTCCTCGTTTTTGTATTTTGCTTTTTTTTTCTTGCTCCTCGTATTCTTCTCCCCTGTTTCTTCGCCTCGGGTTTTTCACACTTCTCTTACTCCACGTAGTGCCACACTTTTGATCCTCCTCTGATTTTCGCCCCTTGTGTTCTCCTCGTTTTTGTATTTTGCTTTTTTTTTCTTGCTCCTCGTATTCTTCTCCCCTGTTTCTTTGGCTCGGGTTTTTCACACTTCTCTTACTCCACGTAGTGCCACACTTTTGATCTTCCTCTGATTTTCGCCCCTTGTGTTCTCCTCGTTTTTGTATTTTGCTTTTTTTTCTTGCTCCTCGTATTCTTCTCCCCTGTTTCTTCGCCTCGGGTTTTTCACACTTCTCTTGCTCCTCGTAGTGGCATACTGTTGATCCTCCTCTGATTTTCGCCACTTGTGTTCTCCTCGTTTTTGTATTTTGCTTTTTTTTTTCTTGCTCCTCGTATTCTTCTCCCCTGTTTCTTCACATCAGCTTTTTCACACTTCTCTTACTCCTCGTAGTGGCATACTGTTGATCCTACTCTGATTTTCGCCCCTTGTGTTCTCCTCGTTTTTGTATTTTGCTTTTTTTTTCTTGCTCCTCGTATTCTTCTCCCCTGTTTCTTCGCCTCGGGTTTTTCACATCTCTTACTCCACGTAGTGCCACACTTTGGATCCTCCTCTGATTTTCGCCCCTTGTGTTCTCCTCGTTTTTGTATTTTGCTTTTTTTTTCTTGCTCCTCGTATTCTTCTCCCCTGTTTCTTCGCCTCGGGTTTTTCACACTTCTCTTACTCCACCTAGTGGCATACTGTTGATCCTCCTCTGATTTTCGCCCCTTGTGTTCTCCTCGTTTTTGTATTTTGCTTTTTTTTTCTTGGTCCTCGTATTCTTCTCCCCTGTTTCTTCACATCAGCTTTTTCACACTTCTCTTATTCCTCGTAGTGGCATACTGTTGATCCTTCTCTGATTTTCGCCCCTTGTGTTCTCCTCGTTTTTGTATTTTGCTTTTTTTTTCTTGCTCCTCGTATTCTTCTCCCCTGTTACTTCGCCTCGGGTTTTTCACACTTTTCTTACTCCACCTAGTGCCACACTTTTGATCCTCCTCTGATTTTCGCCCCTTGTGTTCTCCTCGTTTTTGTATTTTGCTTTTTTTTTCTTCCTCCTCTTATTCTTCTCCCCTGTTTCTTCCCCTCGGGTTTTTCACACTTCTCTTACTCCACGTAGTGGCATACGGTAGATCCTCCTCTGATTTTCGCCCCTTGTGTTCTCCTCGTTTTTGTATTTTGCTTTTTTTTTCTTGCTCCTCGTATTCTTCTCCCCTGTTTCTTCACATCAGCTTTTTCACACTTCTCTTACTCCTCATAGTGGAATACTGTTGATCGTCCTCTGATTTTCGCCCCTTGTGTTCTCCTCGTTTTTGTATTTTGCTTTTTTTTTTCTTGCTCCTCGTATTCTTCTCCCCTGTTTCTTCGCCTCGGCTTTTTCACACTTCTCTTACTCCACGTAGTGCCACACTTTTGATCCTCCTCTGATTTTCGCCCCTTGTGTTCTCCTCGTTTTTGTATTTTGCTTTTTTTTTCTTGCTCCTCGTATTCTTCTCCCCTGTTTCTTCGCCTCGGGTTTTTCACACTTCTCTTACTCCACGTAGTGGCATACGGTTGATCCTCCTCTGATTTTCGCCCCTTGTGTTCTCCTCGTTTTTGTATTTTGCTTTTTTTTCTTGCTCCTCGTATTCTTCTCCCCTGTTTCTTCGCCTCGGGTTTTTCACACTTCTCTTGCTCCTCGTAGTGGCATACTGTTGATCCTCCTCTGATTTTCGCCCCTTGTGTTCTCCTCGTTTTTGTATTTTGCTTTTTTTTTCTTGCTCCTCTTATTCTTCTCCCCTGTTTCTTCGCCTCGGGTTTTTCACACTTCTCTTACTCCACGTAGTGGCATACGGTTGATCCTCCTCTGATTTTCGCCCCTTGTGTTCTCCTCGTTTTTGTATTTTGCTTTTTTTTCTTGCTCCTCGTATTCTTCTCCTCTGTTTCTTCGCCTCGGGTTTTTCACACTTCTCTTGCTCCTCGTAGTGCCACACTTTTGATCCTCCTCTGATTTTCGCCCCTTGTGTTCTCCTCGTTTTTGTATTTTGCTTTTTTTTTCTTGCTCCTCGTATTCTTCTCCCCTGTTTCTTCGCCTCGGGTTTTTCACACTTCTCTTACTCCACGTAGTGCCACACTTTTGATCCTCCTCTGATTTTCGCCCCTTGTGTTCTCCTCGTTTATGTATTTTGCTTTTTTTTTCTTGCTCCTCGTATTCTTCTCCCCTGTTTCTTCGCCTCGGGTTTTTCACACTTCTCTTACTCCACCTAGTGCCACACTTTTGATCCTCCTCTGATTTTCGCCCCTTGTGTTCTCCTCGTTTTTGTATTTTGCTTTTTTTTCTTGCTCCTCGTATTCTTCTCCCCTGTTTCTTCGCCTCGGGTTTTTCACACTTCTCTTGCTCCTCGTAGTGGCATACTGTTGATCCTCCTCTGATTTTTGCCCCTTGTGTTCTCCTCGTTTTTGTATTTTGCTTTTTTTTTTCTTGCTCCTCGTATTCTTCTCCCCTGTTTCTTCACATCAGCTTTTTCACACTTCTCTTACTCCTCGTAGTGGCATACTGTTGATCCTACTCTGATTTTCGCCCCTTGTGTTCTCCTCGTTTTTGTATTTTGCTTTTTTTTTCTTGCTCCTCGTATTCTTCTCCCCTGTTTCTTCGCCTCGGGTTTTTCACATCTCTTACTCCACGTAGTGCCACACTTTGGATCCTCCTCTGATTTTCGCCCCTTGTGTTCTCCTCGTTTTTGTATTTTGCTTTTTTTTTCTTGCTCCTCATATTCTTCTCCCCTGTTTCTTCGCCTCGGGTTTTTCACACTTCTCTTACTCCACGTAGTGGCATACTGTTGATCCTCCTCTGATTTTCGCCCCTTGTGTTCTCCTCGTTTTTGTATTTTGCTTTTTTTTTCTTGGTCCTCGTATTCTTCTCCCCTGTTTCTTCACATCAGCTTTTTCACACTTCTCTTATTCCTCGTAGTGGCATACTGTTGATCCTTCTCTGATTTTCGCCCCTTGTGTTCTCCTCGTTTTTGTATTTTGCTTTTTTTTTCTTGCTCCTCGTATTCTTCTCCCCTGTTACTTCGCCTCGGGTTTTTCACACTTTTCTTACTCCACCGAGTGCCACACTTTTGATCCTCCTCTGATTTTCGCCCCTTGTGTTCTCCTCGTTTTTGTATTTTGCTTTTTTTTTCTTGCTCCTCGTATTCTTCTCCCCTGTTTCTTCGCCTCGGGTTTTTCACACTTCCCTTACTCCACATAGTGGCATACTGTTGATCCTCCTCTGATTTTCGCCCCTTGTGTTCTCCTCGTTTTTGTATTTTGCTTTTTTTTTCTTGCTCCTCGTATTCTTCTCCCCTGTTTCTTCGCCTCGTGTGTTTCCCACTTCTCTTGCTCCTCGTAGTGGCATACTGTTGATCCTCCTCTGATTTTCGCCCCTTGTGTTCTCCTCGTTTTTGTATTTTGCTTTTTTTTTCTTGCTCCTCGTATTCTTCTCCCCTGTTTCTTCGCCTCGGGTTTTTCACACTTCTCTTGCTCCTCGTAGTGGCATACTGTTGATCCTCCTCTGATTTTCGCCCCTTGTGTTCTCCTCGTTTTTGTATTTTGCTTTTTTTTCATGCTCCTCGTATTCTTCTCCCCTGTTTCTTCGCCTCGGGTTTTTCACACTTCTCTTGCTCCTCGTAGTGGCATACTGTTGATCCTCCTCTGATTTTCGCCTCTTGTGTTCTCCTCGTTTTTGTATTTTGCTTTTTTTTTCTTCCTCCTCTTATTCTTCTCCCCTGTTTCTTCGCCTCGGGTTTTTCACACTTCTCTTACTCCACGTAGTGGCATACGGTTGATCCTCCTCTGATTTTCGCCCCTTGTGTTCTCCTCGTTTTTGTATTTTGCTTTTTCTTCTTGCTGCTCGTATTCTTCTCCTCTGTTTCTTCGCCTCGGGTTTTTCACACTTCTCTTGCTCCTCGTAGTGGCATACTGTTGATCCTCCTCTGATTTTCGCCCCTTGTGTTCTCCTCGTTTTTGTATTTTGCTTTTTTTTTCTTGCTCCTTGTATTCTTCTCCCCTGTTTCTTCGCCTTGGGTTTTTCACACTTCTCTTACTCCACGTAGTGCCACACTTTTGATCCTCCTCTGATTTTCGCCCCTTGTGTTCTCCTCGTTTTTGTATTTTGCTTTTTTTTTCTTTCTCCTTGTATTCTTCTCCCATGTTTCTTCGCCTCGGGTTTTTCACACTTCTCTTACTCCACGTAGTGCCACACTTTTGATCCTCCTCTGATTTTCGCCCCTTGTGTTCTCCTCGTTTTTGTATTTTGCTTTTTTTTTTCTTGCTCCTCGTATTCTTCTCCCCTGTTTCTTCGCGTCGGGTTTTTCACACTTCTCTTACTCCACGTAGTGCCACACTTTTGATCCTCCTCTGATTTTCGCCCCTTGTGTTCTCCTCGTTTTTGTATTTTGCTTTTTTTTTCTTGCTCCTCGTATTCTTCTCCCCTGTTTCTTCGCCTCGCGTTTTTCACACTTCTCTTACTCCACGTAGTGGCATACTGTTGATCCTCCTCTGATTTTCGCCCCTTGTGTTCTCCTCGTTTTTGTATTTTGCTTTTTTTTCTTGCTCCTCGTATTCTTCTCCCCTGTTTCTTCGCCTCGGGTTTTTCACACTTCTCTTGCTCCTCGTAGTGGCATACTGTTGATCCTCCTCTGATTTTCGCCCCTTGTGTTCTCCTCGTTTTTGTATTTTGCTTTTTTTTTCTTGCTCCTCTTATTCTTCTCCCCTGTTTCTTCGCCTCGGGTTTTTCACACTTCTCTTACTTCACGTAGTGGCATACGGTTGATCCTCCTCTGATTTTCGCCCCTTGTGTTCTCCTCGTTTTTGTATTTTGCTTCTTTTTCTTGCTCCGCGTATTCTTCTCCTGTGTTTCTTCACCTCGGGTTTTTCACACTTCTCTTCCTCCACGTAGTGGCATACGGTTGATCCTCCTCTGATTTTCGCCCCTTGTGTTCTCCTCGTTTTTGTATTTTGCTTTTTTTTTCTTGCTCCTCGTATTCTTCTCCCCTGTTTCTTCACATCAGCTTTTTCACACTTCTCTTACTCCTCATAGTGGAATACTGTTGATCCTCCTCTGATTTTCGCCCCTTGTGTTCTCCTCGTTTTTGTATTTTGCTTTTTTTTTTCTTGCTCCTCGTATTCTTCTCCCCTGTTTCTTCGCCTCGGCTTTTTCACACTTCTCTTACTCCACGTAGTGCCACACTTTTGATCCTCCTCTGATATTCGCCCCTTGTGTTCTCCTCGTTTTTGTATTTTGCTTTTTTTTTCTTGCTCCTCGTATTCTTCTCCCCTGTTTCTTCGCCTCGGGTTTTTCACACTTCTCTTACTCCACGTAGTGGCATACGGTTGATCCTCCTCTGATTTTCGCCCCTTGTGTTCTCCTCGTTTTTGTATTTTGCTTTTTTTTTTCTTGCTCCGCGTATTCTTCTCCTCTGTTTCTTCGCCTCGGGTTTTTCACACTTCTCTTGCTCCTCGTAGTGGCATACTGTTGATCCTCCTCTGATTTTCGCCCCTTGTGTTCTCCTCGTTTTTGTATTTTGCTTTTTTTTTCTTGCTCCTCGTATTCTTCTCCCCTGTTTCTTCGCCTCGGGTTTTTCACACTTCTCTTACTCCACGTAGTGGCATACGGTTGATCCTCCTCTGATTTTCGCCCCTTGTGTTCTCCTCGTTTTTGTATTTTGCTTTTTTTCCCTTGCTCCTCGTATTCTTCTCCCCTGTTTCGTCGCCTCGGGTTTTTCACACTTCTCTTGCTCCTCGTAGTGGCATACTGTTGATCCTCCTCTAATTTTCGCCCCTTGTGTTCTCCTCCTTTTTGTATTTTGCTATCTTTTTCTTGCTCCTCGTATTCTTCTCCCCTGTTTCTTCGCCTCGGGTTTTTCACACTTCTCTTACTGCACGTAATGCCACACTTTTGATCCTCCTCTGATTTTCGCCCCTTGTGTTCTCCTCGTTTTTGTATTTTGCTTTTTTTTTTGCTCCTCGTATTCTTCTCCCCTGTTTCTTCGCCTCGGGTTTTTCACACTTCTCTTACTCCACGTAGTGCCACAATTTTGATCCTCCTCTGATTTTCGCCCCTTGTGTTCTCCTCGTTTTTGTATTTTGCTTTTTTCCCATGCTCCTCTTATTCTTCTCCCCTGCTTCTTCGCCTCGGGTTTTTCACACTTCTCTTACTCCACGTAGTGCCACACTTTGGATCCTCCTCTGATTTTCGCCCCTTGTGTTCTCCTCGTTTTTGTATTTTGCTTTTTTTTTCTTGCTCCTCGTATTCTTCTCCCCTGTTTCTTCGCCTCGGGTTTTTCACACTTCTCTTACTCCACGTAGTGCCACACTTTTGATCCTCCTCTGATTTTCGCCCCTTGTGTTCTCCTCGTTTTTGTATTTTGCTTTTTTTTTCTTGCTCCTCGTATTCTTCTCCCCTGTTTCTTTGGCTCGGGTTTTTCACACTTCTCTTACTCCACGTAGTGCCACACTTTTGATCTTCCTCTGATTTTCGCCCCTTGTGTTCTCCTCGTTTTTGTATTTTGCTTTTTTTTCTTGCTCCTCGTATTCTTCTCCCCTGTTTCTTCGCCTCGGGTTTTTCACACTTCTCTTGCTCCTCGTAGTGGCATACTGTTGATCCTCCTCTGATTTTCGCCACTTGTGTTCTCCTCGTTTTTGTATTTTGCTTTTTTTTTTCTTGCTCCTCGTATTCTTCTCCCCTGTTTCTTCACATCAGCTTTTTCACACTTCTCTTACTCCTCGTAGTGGCATACTGTTGATCCTACTCTGATTTTCGCCCCTTGTGTGATCCTCGTTTTTGTATTTTGCTTTTTTTTTCTTGCTCCTCGTATTCTTCTCCCCTGTTTCTTCGCCTCGGGTTTTTCACATCTCTTACTCCACGTAGTGCCACACTTTGGATCCTCCTCTGATTTTCGCCCCTTGTGTTCTCCTCGTTTTTGTATTTTGCTTTTTTTTTCTTGCTCCTCGTATTCTTCTCCCCTGTTTCTTCGCCTCGGGTTTTTCACACTTCTCTTACTCCACGTAGTGGCATACTGTTGATCCTCCTCTGATTTTCGCCCCTTGTGTTCTCCTCGTTTTTGTATTTTGCTTTTTTTTCATGCTCCTCGTATTCTTCTCCCCTGTTTCTTCGCCTCGGGTTTTTCACACTTCTCTTGCTCCTCGTAGTGGCATACTGTTGATCCTCCTCTGATTTTCGCCCCTTGTGTTCTCCTCGTTTTTGTATTTTGCTTTTTCTTCTTGCTGCTCGTATTCTTCTCCTCTGTTTCTTCGCCTCGGGTTTTTCACACTTCTCTTGCTCCTCGTAGTGGCATACTGTTGATCCTCCTCTGATTTTCGCCCCTTGTGTTCTCCTCGTTTTTGTATTTTGCTTTTTTTTTCTTGCTCCTTGTATTCTTCTCCCCTGTTTCTTCGCCTTGGGTTTTTCACACTTCTCTTACTCCACGTAGTGCCACACTTTTGATCCTCCTCTGATTTTCGCCCCTTGTGTTCTCCTCGTTTTTGTATTTTGCTTTTTTTTTCTTGCTCCTTGTATTCTTCTCCCATGTTTCTTCGCCTCGGGTTTTTCACACTTCTCTTACTCCACGTAGTGCCACACTTTTGATCCTCCTCTGATTTTCGGCCCTTGTGTTCTCCTCGTTTTTGTATTTTGCTTTTTTTTTTCTTGCTCCTCGTATTCTTCTCCCCTGTTTCTTCGCCTCGGGTTTTTCACACTTCTCTTACTCCACGTAGTGCCACACTTTTGATCCTCCTCTGATTTTCGCCCCTTGTGTTCTCCTCGTTTTTGTATTTTGCTTTTTTTTTCTTGCTCCTCGTATTCTTCTCCCCTGTTTCTTCGCCTCGCGTTTTTCACACTTCTCTTACTCCACGTAGTGGCATACTGTTGATCCTCCTCTGATTTTCGCCCCTTGTGTTCTCCTCGTTTTTGTATTTTGCTTTTTTTTCTTGCTCCTCGTATTCTTCTCCCCTGTTTCTTCGCCTCGGGTTTTTCACACTTCTCTTGCTCCTCGTAGTGGCATACTGTTGATCCTCCTCTGATTTTCGCCCCTTGTGTTCTCCTCGTTTTTGTATTTTGCTTTTTTTTTCTTGCTCCTCTTATTCTTCTCCCCTGTTTCTTCGCCTCGGGTTTTTCACACTTCTCTTACTTCACGTAGTGGCATACGGTTGATCCTCCTCTGATTTTCGCCCCTTGTGTTCTCCTCGTTTTTGTATTTTGCTTCTTTTTCTTGCTCCGCGTATTCTTCTCCTGTGTTTCTTCACCTCGGGTTTTTCACACTTCTCTTCCTCCACGTAGTGGCATACGGTTGATCCTCCTCTGATTTTCGCCCCTTGTGTTCTCCTCGTTTTTGTATTTTGCTTTTTTTTTCTTGCTCCTCGTATTCTTCTCCCCTGTTTCTTCACATCAGCTTTTTCACACTTCTCTTACTCCTCATAGTGGAATACTGTTGATCCTCCTCTGATTTTCGCCCCTTGTGTTCTCCTCGTTTTTGTATTTTGCTTTTTTTTTTCTTGCTCCTCGTATTCTTCTCCCCTGTTTCTTCGCCTCGGGTTTTTCACACTTCTCTTACTCCACGTAGTGCCACACTTTTGATCCTCCTCTGATATTCGCCCCTTGTGTTCTCCTCGTTTTTGTATTTTGCTTTTTTTTTCTTGCTCCTCGTATTCTTCTCCCCTGTTTCTTCGCCTCGGGTTTTTCACACTTCTCTTACTCCACGTAGTGGCATACGGTTGATCCTCCTCTGATTTTCGCCCCTTGTGTTCTCCTCGTTTTTGTATTTTGCTTTTTTTTTTCTTGCTCCGCGTATTCTTCTCCTCTGTTTCTTCGCCTCGGGTTTTTCACACTTCTCTTGCTCCTCGTAGTGGCATACTGTTGATCCTCCTCTGATTTTCGCCCCTTGTGTTCTCCTCGTTTTTGTATTTTGCTTTTTTTTTCTTGCTCCTCGTATTCTTCTCCCCTGTTTCTTCGCCTCGGGTTTTTCACACTTCTCTTACTCCACGTAGTGGCATACGGTTGATCCTCCTCTGATTTTCGCCCCTTGTGTTCTCCTCGTTTTTGTATTTTGCTTTTTTTCCCTTGCTCCTCGTATTCTTCTCCCCTGTTTCGTCGCCTCGGGTTTTTCACACTTCTCTTGCTCCTCGTAGTGGCATACTGTTGATCCTCCTCTAATTTTCGCCCCTTGTGTTCTCCTCCTTTTTGTATTTTGCTATCTTTTTCTTGCTCCTCGTATTCTTCTCCCCTGTTTCTTCGCCTCGGGTTTTTCACACTTCTCTTACTGCACGTAATGCCACACTTTTGATCCTCCTCTGATTTTCGCCCCTTGTGTTCTCCTCGTTTTTGTATTTTGCTTTTTTTTCTTGCTCCTCGTATTCTTCTCCCCTGTTTCTTCGCCTCGGGTTTTTCACACTTCTCTTACTCCACGTAGTGCCACAATTTTGTTCCTCCTCTGATTTTCGCCCCTTGTGTTCTCCTCGTTTTTGTATTTTGCTTTTTTCCCATGCTCCTCTTATTCTTCTCCCCTGCTTCTTCGCCTCGGGTTTTTCACACTTCTCTTACTCCACGTAGTGCCACACTTTGGATCCTCCTCTGATTTTCGCCCCTTGTGTTCTCCTCGTTTTTGTATTTTGCTTTTTTTTTCTTGCTCCTCGTATTCTTCTCCCCTGTTTCTTCGCCTCGGGTTTTTCACACTTCTCTTACTCCACGTAGTGCCACACTTTTGATCCTCCTCTGATTTTCGCCCCTTGTGTTCTCCTCGTTTTTGTATTTTGCTTTTTTTTTCTTGCTCCTCGTATTCTTCTCCCCTGTTTCTTTGGCTCGGGTTTTTCACACTTCTCTTACTCCACGTAGTGCCACACTTTTGATCTTCCTCTGATTTTCGCCCCTTGTGTTCTCCTCGTTTTTGTATTTTGCTTTTTTTTCTTGCTCCTCGTATTCTTCTCCCCTGTTTCTTCGCCTCGGGTTTTTCACACTTCTCTTGCTCCTCGTAGTGGCATACTGTTGATCC
Source organism: Cervus elaphus (assembly GCF_910594005.1). Classification (NCBI taxonomy): domain Eukaryota; kingdom Metazoa; phylum Chordata; class Mammalia; order Artiodactyla; family Cervidae; genus Cervus; species Cervus elaphus. The sequence continues at coordinate 804,297 of NW_025316697.1, read as the reverse complement.
TCCTCTGATTTTCGCCACTTGTGTTCTCCTCGTTTTTGTATTTTGCTTTTTTTTTTCTTGCTCCTCGTATTCTTCTCCCCTGTTTCTTCACATCAGCTTTTTCACACTTCTCTTACTCCTCGTAGTGGCATACTGTTGATCCTACTCTGATTTTCGCCCCTTGTGTTCTCCTCGTTTTTGTATTTTGCTTTTTTTTTCTTGCTCCTCGTATTCTTCTCCCCTGTTTCTTCGCCTCGGGTTTTTCACATCTCTTACTCCACGTAGTGCCACACTTTGGATCCTCCTCTGATTTTCGCCCCTTGTGTTCTCCTCGTTTTTGTATTTTGCTTTTTTTTTCTTGCTCCTCGTATTCTTCTCCCCTGTTTCTTCGCCTCGGGTTTTTCACACTTCTCTTACTCCACGTAGTGGCATACTGTTGATCCTCCTCTGATTTTCGCCCCTTGTGTTCTCCTCGTTTTTGTATTTTGCTTTTTTTTCATGCTCCTCGTATTCTTCTCCCCTGTTTCTTCGCCTCGGGTTTTTCACACTTCTCTTGCTCCTCGTAGTGGCATACTGTTGATCCTCCTCTGATTTTCGCCCCTTGTGTTCTCCTCGTTTTTGTATTTTGCTTTTTTTTCATGCTCCTCATATTCTTCTCCCCTGTTTCTTCGCCTCGGGTTTTTCACACTTCTCTTGCTCCTCGTAGTGGCATACTGTTGATCCTCCTCTGATTTTCGCCCCTTGTGTTCTCCTCGTTTTTGTATTTTGCTTTTTTTTTCTTGCTCCTCGTATTCTTCTCCCCTGTTTCTTCGCCTCGGGTTTTTCACACTTCTCTTACTCCACGTAGTGGCATACGGTTCATCCTCCTCTGATTTTCGCCCCTTGTGTTCTCCTCGTTTTTGTATTTTTCTTTTTTTCCCTTGCTCCTCTTATTCTTCTCCCCTGCTTCTTCGCCTCGGGTTTTTCACACTTCTCTTACTCCACGTAGTGCCACACTTTTGATCCTCCTCTGATTTTCGGCCCTTGTGTTCTCCTCGTTTTTGTATTTTGCTTTTTTTTTTCTTGCTCCTCGTATTCTTCTCCCCTGTTTCTTCGCCTCGGCTTTTTCACACTTCTCTTACTCCACGTAGTGCCACACTTTTGATCCTCCTCTGATTTTCGCCCCTTGTGTTCTCCTCGTTTTTGTATTTTGCTTTTTTTTTCTTGCTCCTCTTATTCTTCTCCCCTGTTTCTTCGCCTCGGGTTTTTCACACTTCTCTTACTTCACGTAGTGGCATACGGTTGATCCTCCTCTGATTTTCGCCCCTTGTGTTCTCCTCGTTTTTGTATTTTGCTTCTTTTTCTTGCTCCGCGTATTCTTCTCCTGTGTTTCTTCACCTCGGGTTTTTCACACTTCTCTTCCTCCACGTAGTGGCATACGGTTGATCCTCCTCTGATTTTCGCCCCTTGTGTTCTCCTCGTTTTTGTATTTTGCTTTTTTTTTCTTGCTCCTCGTATTCTTCTCCCCTGTTTCTTCACATCAGCTTTTTCACACTTCTCTTACTCCTCATAGTGGAATACTGTTGATCCTCCTCTGATTTTCGCCCCTTGTGTTCTCCTCGTTTTTGTATTTTGCTTTTTTTTTTCTTGCTCCTCGTATTCTTCTCCCCTGTTTCTTCGCCTCGGCTTTTTCACACTTCTCTTACTCCACGTAGTGCCACACTTTTGATCCTCCTCTGATTTTCGCCCCTTGTGTTCTCCTCGTTTTTGTATTTTGCTTTTTTTTTCTTGCTGCTCGTATTCTTCTCCCCTGTTTCTTCGCCTCGGGTTTTTCACACTTCTCTTACTCCACGTAGTGGCATACGGTTGATCCTCCTCTGATTTTCGCCCCTTGTGTTCTCCTCGTTTTTGTATTTTGCTTTTTTTTCTTGCTCCTCGTATTCTTCTCCCCTGTTTCTTCGCCTCGGGTTTTTCACACTTCTCTTGCTCCTCGTAGTGGCATACTGTTGATCCTCCTCTGATTTTCGCCCCTTGTGTTCTCCTCGTTTTTGTATTTTGCTTTTTTTTTCTTGCTCCTCTTATTCTTCTCCCCTGTTTCTTCGCCTCGGGTTTTTCACACTTCTCTTACTCCACGTAGTGGCATACTGTTGATCCTCCTCTGATTTTCGCCCCTTGTGTTCTCCTCGTTTTTGTATTTTGCTTTTTTTTTCTTCCTCCTCTTATTCTTCTCCCCTGTTTCTTCGCCTCGGGTTTTTCACACTTCTCTTACTCCACGTAGTGGCATACGGTTGATCCTCCTCTGATTTTCGCCCCTTGTGTTCTCCTCGTTTTTGTATTTTGCTTTTTCTTCTTGCTGCTCGTATTCTTCTCCTCTGTTTCTTCGCCTCGGGTTTTTCACACTTCTCTTGCTCCTCGTAGTGGCATACTGTTGATCCTCCTCTGATTTTCGCCCCTTGTGTTCTCCTCGTTTTTGTATTTTGCTTTTTTTTTTCTTGCTCCTTGTATTCTTCTCACCTGTTTCTTCGCCTTGGGTTTTTCACACTTCTCTTACTCCACGTAGTGCCACACTTTGGATCCTCCTCTTATTTTCGCCCCTTGTGTTCTCCTCGTTTTTGTATTTTGCTTTTTTTTTCTTGCTCTTCATATTCTTCTCCCCTGTTTCTTCGCCTCGGGTTTTTCACACTTCTCTTACTCCACGTAGTGGCATACTGTTGATCCTCCTCTGATTTTCGCCCCTTGTGTTCTCCTCGTTTTTGTATTTTGCTTTTTTTTTCTTCCTCCTCTTATTCTTCTCCCCTGTTTCTTCGCCTCGGGTTTTTCACACTTCTCTTACTCCACGTAGTGGCATACTGTTGATCCTCCTCTGATTTTCGCCCCTTGTGTTCTCCTCGTTTTTGTATTTTGCTTTTTTTTTTCTTGCTCCTTGTATTCTTCTCACCTGTTTCTTCGCCTTGGGTTTTTCACACTTCTCTTACTCCACGTAGTGCCACACTTTTGATCCTCCTCTGATTTTCGCCCCTTGTGTTCTCCTCGTTTTTGTATTTTGCTTTTTTTTTCTTGCTCCTTGTATTCTTCTCCCATGTTTCTTCGCCTCGGGTTTTTCACACTTCTCTTACTCCACGTAGTGCCACACTTTTGATCCTCCTCTGATTTTCGGCCCTTGTGTTCTCCTCGTTTTTGTATTTTGCTTTTTTTTTTCTTGCTCCTCGTATTCTTCTCCCCTGTTTCTTCGCCTCGGGTTTTTCACACTTCTCTTACTCCACGTAGTGCCACACTTTTGATCCTCCTCTGATTTTCGCCCCTTGTGTTCTCCTCGTTTTTGTATTTTGCTTTTTTTTTCTTGCTCCTCGTATTCTTCTCCCCTGTTTCTTCGCCTCGCGTTTTTCACACTTCTCTTACTCCACGTAGTGGCATACTGTTGATCCTCCTCTGATTTTCGCCCCTTGTGTTCTCCTCGTTTTTGTATTTTGCTTTTTTTTTCTTGCTCCTTGTATTCTTCTCCCATGTTTCTTCGCCTCGGGTTTTTCACACTTCTCTTACTCCACGTAGTGCCACACTTTTGATCCTCCTCTGATTTTCGGCCCTTGTGTTCTCCTCGTTTTTGTATTTTGCTTTTTTTTTTCTTGCTCCTCGTATTCTTCTCCCCTGTTTCTTCGCCTCGGGTTTTTCACACTTCTCTTACTCCACGTAGTGCCACACTTTTGATCCTCCTCTGATTTTCGCCCCTTGTGTTCTCCTCGTTTTTGTATTTTGCTTTTTTTTTCTTGCTCCTCGTATTCTTCTCCCCTGTTTCTTCGCCTCGCATTTTTCACACTTCTCTTACTCCACGTAGTGGCATACTGTTGATCCTCCTCTGATTTTCGCCCCTTGTGTTCTCCTCGTTTTTGTATTTTGCTTTTTTTTCTTGCTCCTCGTATTCTTCTCCCCTGTTTCTTCGCCTCGGGTTTTTCACACTTCTCTTGCTCCTCGTAGTGGCATACTGTTGATCCTCCTCTGATTTTCGCCCCTTGTGTTCTCCTCGTTTTTGTATTTTGCTTTTTTTTTCTTGCTCCTCTTATTCTTCTCCCCTGTTTCTTCGCCTCGGGTTTTTCACACTTCTCTTACTTCACGTAGTGGCATACGGTTGATCCTCCTCTGATTTTCGCCCCTTGTGTTCTCCTCGTTTTTGTATTTTGCTTCTTTTTCTTGCTCCGCGTATTCTTCTCCTGTGTTTCTTCACCTCGGGTTTTTCACACTTCTCTTCCTCCACGTAGTGGCATACGGTTGATCCTCCTCTGATTTTCGCCCCTTGTGTTCTCCTCGTTTTTGTATTTTGCTTTTTTTTTCTTGCTCCTCGTATTCTTCTCCCCTGTTTCTTCACATCAGCTTTTTCACACTTCTCTTACTCCTCATAGTGGAATACTGTTGATCCTCCTCTGATTTTCGCCCCTTGTGTTCTCCTCGTTTTTGTATTTTGCTTTTTTTTTTCTTGCTCCTCGTATTCTTCTCCCCTGTTTCTTCGCCTCGGCTTTTTCACACTTCTCTTACTCCACGTAGTGCCACACTTTTGATCCTCCTCTGATTTTCGCCCCTTGTGTTCTCCTCGTTTTTGTATTTTGCTTTTTTTTTCTTGCTCCTCGTATTCTTCTCCCCTGTTTCTTCGCCTCGGGTTTTTCACACTTCTCTTACTCCACGTAGTGGCATACGGTTGATCCTCCTCTGATTTTCGCCCCTTGTGTTCTCCTCGTTTTTGTATTTTGCTTTTTTTTCTTGCTCCTCGTATTCTTCTCCCCTGTTTCTTCGCCTCGGGTTTTTCACACTTCTCTTGCTCCTCGTAGTGGCATACTGTTGATCCTCCTCTGATTTTCGCCCCTTGTGTTCTCCTCGTTTTTGTATTTTGCTTTTTTTTTCTTGGTCCTCGTATTCTTCACCCCTGTTTCTTCACATCAGCTTTTTCACACTTCTCTTATTCCTCGTAGTGGCATACTGTTGATCCTTCTCTGATTTTCGCCCCTTGTGTTCTCCTCGTTTTTGTATTTTGCTTTTTTTTTCTTGCTCCTCGTATTCTTCTCCCCTGTTACTTCGCCTCGGGTTTTTCACACTTTTCTTACTCCACCTAGTGCCACACTTTTGATCCTCCTCTGATTTTCGCCCCTTGTGTTCTCCTCGTTTTTGTATTTTGCTTTTTTTTTCTTGCTCCTCGTATTCTTCTCCCCTGTTTCTTCGCCTCGGGTTTTTCACACTTCTCTTACTCCACCTAGTGCCACACTTTTGATCCTCCTCTGATTTTCGCCCCTTGTGTTCTCCTCGTTTTTGTATTTTGCTTTTTTTTTATTGCTCCTCGTATTCTTCTCCCCTGTTTCTTTGCCTCGGGTTTTTCACACTTCTCTTACTCCACGTAGTGGCATACTGTTGATCCTCCTCTGATTTTCGCCCCTTGTGTTCTCCTCGTTTTTGTATTTTGCTTTTTTTTCATGCTCCTCGTATTCTTCTCCCCTGTTTCTTCGCCTCGGGTTTTTCACACTTCTCTTGCTCCTCGTAGTGGCATACTGTTGATCCTCCTCTGATTTTCGCCCCTTGTGTTCTCCTCGTTTTTGTATTTTGCTTTTTTTTTCTTCCTCCTCTTATTCTTCTCCCCTGTTTCTTCGCCTCGGGTTTTTCACACTTCTCTTACTCCACGTAGTGGCATACGGTAGATCCTCCTCTGATTTTCGCCCCTTGTGTTCTCCTCGTTTTTGTATTTTGCTTTTTTTCCCTTGCTCCTCGTATTCTTCTCCCCTGTTTCTTCACATCAGCTTTTTCACACTTCTCTTACTCCTCATAGTGGAATACTGTTGATCCTCCTCTGATTTTCGCCCCTTGTGTTCTCCTCGTTTTTGTATTTTGCTTTTTTTTTTCTTGCTCCTCGTATTCTTCTCCCCTGTTTCTTCGCCTCGGCTTTTTCACACTTCTCTTACTCCACGTAGTGCCACACTTTTGATCCTCCTCTGATTTTCGCCCCTTGTGTTCTCCTCGTTTTTGTATTTTGCTTTTTTTTTCTTGCTCCTCGTATTCTTCTCCCCTGTTTCTTCGCCTCGGGTTTTTCACACTTCTCTTACTCCACGTAGTGGCATACGGTTGATCCTCCTCTGATTTTCGCCCCTTGTGTTCTCCTCGTTTTTGTATTTTGCTTTTTTTTCTTGCTCCTCGTATTCTTCTCCCCTGTTTCTTCGCCTCGGGTTTTTCACACTTCTCTTGCTCCTCGTAGTGGCATACTGTTGATCCTCCTCTGATTTTCGCCCCTTGTGTTCTCCTCGTTTTTGTATTTTGCTTTTTTTTTCTTGCTCCTCTTATTCTTCTCCCCTGTTTCTTCGCCTCGGGTTTTTCACACTTCTCTTACTCCACGTAGTGGCATACGGTTGATCCTCCTCTGATTTTCGCCCCTTGTGTTCTCCTCGTTTTTGTATTTTGCTTTTTTTTCTTGCTCCTCGTATTCTTCTCCTCTGTTTCTTCGCCTCGGGTTTTTCACACTTCTCTTGCTCCTCGTAGTGCCACACTTTTGATCCTCCTCTGATTTTCGCCCCTTGTGTTCTCCTCGTTTTTGTATTTTGCTTTTTTTTTCTTGCTCCTCGTATTCTTCTCCCCTGTTTCTTCGCCTCGGGTTTTTCACACTTCTCTTACTCCACGTAGTGCCACACTTTTGATCCTCCTCTGATTTTCGCCCCTTGTGTTCTCCTCGTTTATGTATTTTGCTTTTTTTTTCTTGCTCCTCGTATTCTTCTCCCTTGTTTCTTCGCCTCGGGTTTTTCACACTTCTCTTACTCCACCTAGTGCCACACTTTTGATCCTCCTCTGATTTTCGCCCCTTGTGTTCTCCTCGTTTTTGTATTTTGCTTTTTTTTCTTGCTCCTCGTATTCTTCTCCCCTGTTTCTTCGCCTCGGGTTTTTCACACTTCTCTTGCTCCTCGTAGTGGCATACTGTTGATCCTCCTCTGATTTTCGCCCCTTGTGTTCTCCTCGTTTTTGTATTTTGCTTTTTTTTTTCTTGCTCCTCGTATTCTTCTCCCCTGTTTCTTCACATCAGCTTTTTCACACTTCTCTTACTCCTCGTAGTGGCATACTGTTGATCCTACTCTGATTTTCGCCCCTTGTGTTCTCCTCGTTTTTGTATTTTGCTTTTTTTTTCTTGCTCCTCGTATTCTTCTCCCCTGTTTCTTCGCCTCGGGTTTTTCACATCTCTTACTCCACGTAGTGCCACACTTTGGATCCTCCTCTGATTTTCGCCCCTTGTGTTCTCCTCGTTTTTGTATTTTGCTTTTTTTTTCTTGCTCCTCATATTCTTCTCCCCTGTTTCTTCGCCTCGGGTTTTTCACACTTCTCTTACTCCACGTAGTGGCATACTGTTGATCCTCCTCTGATTTTCGCCCCTTGTGTTCTCCTCGTTTTTGTATTTTGCTTTTTTTTTCTTGGTCCTCGTATTCTTCTCCCCTGTTTCTTCACATCAGCTTTTTCACACTTCTCTTATTCCTCGTAGTGGCATACTGTTGATCCTTCTCTGATTTTCGCCCCTTGTGTTCTCCTCGTTTTTGTATTTTGCTTTTTTTTTCTTGCTCCTCGTATTCTTCTCCCCTGTTACTTCGCCTCGGGTTTTTCACACTTTTCTTACTCCACCTAGTGCCACACTTTTGATCCTCCTCTGATTTTCGCCCCTTGTGTTCTCCTCGTTTTTGTATTTTGCTTTTTTTTTCTTGCTCCTCGTATTCTTCTCCCCTGTTTCTTCGCCTCGGGTTTTTCACACTTCTCTTACTCCACCTAGTGGCATACTGTTGATCCTCCTCTGATTTTCGCCCCTTGTGTTCTCCTCGTTTTTGTATTTTGCTTTTTTTTTCTTGCTCCTCGTATTCTTCTCCCCTGTTTCTTCGCCTCGTGTGTTTCCCACTTCTCTTGCTCCTCGTAGTGGCATACTGTTGATCCTCCTCTGATTTTCGCCCCTTGTGTTCTCCTCGTTTTTGTATTTTGCTTTTTTTTTCTTGCTCCTCGTATTCTTCTCCCCTGTTTCTTCGCCTCGGGTTTTTCACACTTCTCTTACTCCACCTAGTGCCACACTTTTGATCCTCCTCTGATTTTCGCCCCTTGTGTTCTCCTCGTTTTTGTATTTTGCTTTTTTTTTATTGCTCCTCGTATTCTTCTCCCCTGTTTCTTCGCCTCGGGTTTTTCACACTTCTCTTACTCCACGTAGTGGCATACTGTTGATCCTCCTCTGATTTTCGCCCCTTGTGTTCTCCTCGTTTTTGTATTTTGCTTTTTTTTCATGCTCCTCGTATTCTTCTCCCCTGTTTCTTCGCCTCGGGTTTTTCACACTTCTCTTACTCCTCGTAGTGGCATACTGTTGATCCTCCTCTGATTTTCGCCCCTTGTGTTCTCCTCGTTTTTGTATTTTGCTTTTTTTTTCTTCCTCCTCTTATTCTTCTCCCCTGTTTCTTCGCCTCGGGTTTTTCACACTTCTCTTACTCCACGTAGTGGCATACGGTTGATCCTCCTCTGATTTTCGCCCCTTGTGTTCTCCTCGTTTTTGTATTTTGCTTTTTCTTCTTGCTGCTCGTATTCTTCTCCTCTGTTTCTTCGCCTCGGGTTTTTCACACTTCTCTTGCTCCTCGTAGTGGCATACTGTTGATCCTCCTCTGATTTTCGCCCCTTGTGTTCTCCTCGTTTTTGTATTTTGCTTTTTTTTTCTTGCTCCTTGTATTCTTCTCCCCTGTTTCTTCGCCTTGGGTTTTTCACACTTCTCTTACTCCACGTAGTGCCACACTTTTGATCCTCCTCTGATTTTCGCCCCTTGTGTTCTCCTCGTTTTTGTATTTTGCTTTTTTTTTCTTGCTCCTTGTATTCTTCTCCCATGTTTCTTCGCCTCGGGTTTTTCACACTTCTCTTACTCCACGTAGTGCCACACTTTTGATCCTCCTCTGATTTTCGGCCCTTGTGTTCTCCTCGTTTTTGTATTTTGCTTTTTTTTTTCTTGCTCCTCGTATTCTTCTCCCCTGTTTCTTCGCCTCGGGTTTTTCACACTTCTCTTACTCCACGTAGTGCCACACTTTTGATCCTCCTCTGATTTTCGCCCCTTGTGTTCTCCTCGTTTTTGTATTTTGCTTTTTTTTTCTTGCTCCTCGTATTCTTCTCCCCTGTTTCTTCGCCTCGCGTTTTTCACACTTCTCTTACTCCACGTAGTGGCATACTGTTGATCCTCCTCTGATTTTCGCCCCTTGTGTTCTCCTCGTTTTTGTATTTTGCTTTTTTTTCTTGCTCCTCGTATTCTTCTCCCCTGTTTCTTCGCCTCGGGTTTTTCACATTTCTCTTGCTCCTCGTAGTGGCATACTGTTGATCCTCCTCTGATTTTCGCCCCTTGTGTTCTCCTCGTTTTTGTATTTTGCTTTTTTTTTCTTGCTCCTCTTATTCTTCTCCCCTGTTTCTTCGCCTCGGGTTTTTCACACTTCTCTTACTTCACGTAGTGGCATACGGTTGATCCTCCTCTGATTTTCGCCCCTTGTGTTCTCCTCGTTTTTGTATTTTGCTTCTTTTTCTTGCTCCGCGTATTCTTCTCCTGTGTTTCTTCACCTCGGGTTTTTCACACTTCTCTTCCTCCACGTAGTGGCATACGGTTGATCCTCCTCTGATTTTCGCCCCTTGCGTTCTCCTCGTTTTTGTATTTTGCTTTTTTTTTCTTGCTCCTCGTATTCTTCTCCCCTGTTTCTTCACATCAGCTTTTTCACACTTCTCTTACTCCTCATAGTGGAATACTGTTGATCCTCCTCTGATTTTCGCCCCTTGTGTTCTCCTCGTTTTTGTATTTTGCTTTTTTTTTTCTTGCTCCTCGTATTCTTCTCCCCTGTTTCTTCGCCTCGGCTTTTTCACACTTCTCTTACTCCACGTAGTGCCACACTTTTGATCCTCCTCTGATTTTCGCCCCTTGTGTTCTCCTCGTTTTTGTATTTTGCTTTTTTTTTCTTGCTCCTCGTATTCTTCTCCCCTGTTTCTTCGCCTCGGGTTTTTCACACTTCTCTTACTCCACGTAGTGGCATACGGTTGATCCTCCTCTGATTTTCGCCCCTTGTATTCTCCTCGTTTTTGTATTTTGCTTTTTTTTCTTGCTCCTCGTATTCTTCTCCCCTGTTTCTTCGCCTCGGGTTTTTCACACTTCTCTTGCTCCTCGTAGTGGCATACTGTTGATCCTCCTCTGATTTTCGCCCCTTGTGTTCTCCTCGTTTTTGTATTTTGCTTTTTTTTTTCTTGCTCCTCTTATTCTTCTCCCCTGTTTCTTCGCCTCGGGTTTTTCACACTTCTCTTACTCCACGTAGTGGCATACGGTTGATCCTCCTCTGATTTTCGCCCCTTGTGTTCTCCTCGTTTTTGTATTTTGCTTTTTTTTCTTGCTCCTCGTATTCTTCTCCTCTGTTTCTTCGCCTCGGGTTTTTCACACTTCTCTTGCTCCTCGTAGTGCCACACTTTTGATCCTCCTCTGATTTTCGCCCCTTGTGTTCTCCTCGTTTTTGTATTTTGCTTTTTTTTTCTTGCTCCTCGTATTCTTCTCCCCTGTTTCTTCGCCTCGGGTTTTTCACACTTCTCTTACTCCACGTAGTGCCACACTTTTGATCCTCCTCTGATTTTCGCCCCTTGTGTTCTCCTCGTTTATGTATTTTGCTTTTTTTTTCTTGCTCCTCGTATTCTTCTCCCTTGTTTCTTCGCCTCGCGTTTTTCACACTTCTCTTACTCCACGTAGTGCCACACTTTTGATCCTCCTCTGATTTTCGCCCCTTGTGTTCTCCTCGTTTTTGTATTTTGCTTTTTTTTCTTGCTCCTCGTATTCTTCTCCCCTGTTTCTTCGCCTCGGGTTTTTCACACTTCTCTTACTCCACGTAGTGGCATACGGTTGATCCTCCTCTGATTTTCGCCCTTTGTGTTCTCCTCGTTTTTGTATTTTGCTTTTTTTTCTTGCTCCGCGTATTCTTCTCCTCTGTTTTTTCGCCTCGGGTTTTTCACACTTCTCTTGCTCCTCGTAGTGGCATACTGTTGATCCTCCTCTGATTTTCGCCCCTTGTGTTCTCCTCGTTTTTGTATTTTGCTTTTTTTTTCTTGCTCCTCGTATTCTTCTCCCCTGTTTCTTCGCCTCGGGTTTTTCACACTTCTCTTACTCCACGTAGTGGCATACGGTTGATCCTCCTCTGATTTTCGCCCCTTGTGTTCTCCTCGTTTTTGTATTTTGCTTTTTTTCCCTTGCTCCTCTTATTCTTCTCCCCTGCTTCTTCGCCTCGGGTTTTTCACACTTCTCTTACTCCACGTAGTGCCACACTTTTGATCCTCCTCTGATTTTCGCCCCTTGTGTTCTCCTCGTTTTTGTATGTTACTTTTTTTTTCTTGCTCCTCGTATTCTTCTCCCCTGTTTCGTCGCCTCGGGTTTTTCACACTTCTCTTGCTCCTCGTAGTGGCATACTGTTGATCCTCCTCTGATTTTCGCCCCTTGTGTTCTCCTCCTTTTTGTATTTTGCTATCTTTTTCTTGCTCCTCGTATTCTTCTCCCCTGTTTCTTCGCCTCGGGTTTTTCACACTTCTCTTACTGCACGTAATGCCACACTTTTGATCCTCCTCTGATTTTCGCCCCTTGTGTTCTCCTCGTTTTTGTATTTTGCTTTTTTTTCTTGCTCCTCGTATTCTTCTCCCCTGTTTCTTCGCCTCGGGTTTTTCACACTTCTCTTACTCCACGTAGTGCCACAATTTTGATCCTCCTCTGATATTCGCCCCTTGTGTTCTCCTCGTTTTTGTATTTTGCTTTTTTTCCCATGCTCCTCTTATTCTTCTCCCCTGCTTCTTCGCCTCGGGTTTTTCACACTTCTCTTACTCCACGTAGTGCCACACTTTGGATCCTCCTCTGATTTTCGCCCCTTGTGTTCTCCTCGTTTTTGTATTTTGCTTTTTTTTTCTTGCTCCTCGTATTCTTCTCCCCTGTTTCTTCGCCTCGGGTTTTTCACACTTCTCTTACTCCACGTAGTGCCACACTTTTGATCCTCCTCTGATTTTCGCCCCTTGTGTTCTCCTCGTTTTTGTATTTTGCTTTTTTTTCCTTGCTCCTCGTATTCTTCTCCCCTGTTTCTTTGGCTCGGGTTTTTCACACTTCTCTTACTCCACGTAGTGCCACACTTTTGATCTTCCTCTGATTTTCGCCCCTTGTGTTCTCCTCGTTTTTGTATTTTGCTTTTTTTTCTTGCTCCTCGTATTCTTCTCCCCTGTTTCTTCGCCTCGGGTTTTTCACACTTCTCTTGCTCCTCGTAGTGGCATACTGTTGATCCTCCTCTGATTTTCGCCACTTGTGTTCTCCTCGTTTTTGTATTTTGCTTTTTTTTTTCTTGCTCCTCGTATTCTTCTCCCCTGTTTCTTCACATCAGCTTTTTCACACTTCTCTTACTCCTCGTAGTGGCATACTGTTGATCCTACTCTGATTTTCGCCCCTTGTGTTCTCCTCGTTTTTGTATTTTGCTTTTTTTTTCTTGCTCCTCGTATTCTTCTCCCCTGTTTCTTCGCCTCGGGTTTTTCACATCTCTTACTCCACGTAGTGCCACACTTTGGATCCTCCTCTGATTTTCGCCCCTTGTGTTCTCCTCGTTTTTGTATTTTGCTTTTTTTTTCTTGCTCCTCGTATTCTTCTCCCCTGTTTCTTCGCCTCGGGTTTTTCACACTTCTCTTACTCCACGTAGTGGCATACTGTTGATCCTCCTCTGATTTTCGCCCCTTGTGTTCTCCTCGTTTTTGTATTTTGCTTTTTTTTCATGCTCCTCGTATTCTTCTCCCCTGTTTCTTCGCCTCGGGTTTTTCACACTTCTCTTGCTCCTCGTAGTGGCATACTGTTGATCCTCCTCTGATTTTCGCCCCTTGTGTTCTCCTCGTTTTTGTATTTTGCTTTTTTTTTCTTGCTCCTCTTATTCTTCTCCCCTGTTTCTTCGCCTCGGGTTTTTCACACTTCTCTTACTCCACGTAGTGGCATACGGTTGATCCTCCTCTGATTTTCGCCCCTTGTGTTCTCCTCGTTTTTGTATTTTGCTTTTTCTTCTTGCTACTCGTATTCTTCTCCCTTGTTTCTTCGCCTCGGGTTTTTCACACTTCTCTTACTCCACGTAGTGCCACACTTTTGATCCTCCTCTGATTTTCGCCCCTTGTGTTCTCCTCGTTTTTGTATTTTGCTTTTTTTTCTTGCTCCTCGTATTCTTCTCCCCTGTTTCTTCGCCTCGGGTTTTTCACACTTCTCTTACTCCACGTAGTGGCATACGGTTGATCCTCCTCTGATTTTCGCCCTTTGTGTTCTCCTCGTTTTTGTATTTTGCTTTTTTTTCTTGCTCCGCGTATTCTTCTCCTCTGTTTCTTCGCCTCGGGTTTTTCACACTTCTCTTGCTCCTCGTAGTGGCATACTGTTGATCCTCCTCTGATTTTCGCCCCTTGTGTTCTCCTCGTTTTTGTATTTTGCTTTTTTTTTCTTGCTCCTCGTATTCTTCTCCCCTGTTTCTTCACATCAGCTTTTTCACACTTCTCTTACTCCTCTTAGTGGCATACTGTTGATCCTCCTCTGATTTTCGCCCCTTGTGTTCTCCTCGTTTTTGTATTTTGCTTTTTTTTCTTGCTCCTCGTATTCTTCTCCCCTGTTTCGTCGCCTCGGGTTTTCACACTTCTCTTACTCCACGTAGTGCCACACTTTTGATCCTCCTCTGATTTTCGCCCCTTGTGTTCTCCTCGATTTTGTATTTTGCTTTTTTTTCTTGCTCCTCGTATTCTTCTCCCCTGTTTCTTCACCTCGCGTTTTTCACACTTCTCTTACTCCACGTAGTGCCACAATTTTGATCCTCCTCTGATTTTCGCCCCTTGTGTTCTCCTCGTTTTTGTATTTTGCTTTTTTTTCATGCTCCTCGTATTCTTCTCCCCTGTTTCTTCGCCTCGGGTTTTTCACACTTCTCTTGCTCCTCGTAGTGGCATACTGTTGATCCTCCTCTGATTGTCGCCCCTTGTGTTCTCCTCGTTTTTGTATTTTGCTTTTTTTTTCTTGCTCCTCTTATTCTTCTCCCCTGTTTCTTCGCCTCGGGTTTTTCACACTTCTCTTACTCCACGTAGTGGCATACGGTTGATCCTCCTCTGATTTTCGCCCCTTGTGTTCTCCTCGTTTTTGTATTTTGCTTTTTCTTCTTGCTCCTCGTATTCTTCTCCCTTGTTTCTTCGCCTCGGGTTTTTCACACTTCTCTTACTCCACGTAGTGCCACACTTTTGATCCTCCTCTGATTTTCGCCCCTTGTGTTCTCCTCGTTTTTGTATTTTGCTTTTTTTTCTTGCTCCTCGTATTCTTCTCCCCTGTTTCTTTGCCTCGGGTTTTTCACACTTCTCTTCCTCCACGTAGTGGCATACGGTTGATCCTCCTCTTATTTTCGCCCTTTGTGTTCTCCTCGTTTTTGTATTTTGCTTTTTTTTCTTGCTCCGCGTATTCTTCTCCTCTGTTTCTTCGCCTCGGGTTTTTCACACTTCTCTTGCTCCTCGTAGTGGCATACTGTTGATCCTCCTCTGATTTTCGCCCCTTGTGTTCTCCTCGTTTTTGTATTTTGCTTTTTTTTTCTTGCTCCTCGTATTCTTCTCCCCTGTTTCTTCACATCAGCTTTTTCACACTTCTCTTACTCCTCTTAGTGGCATACTGTTGATCCTCCTCTGATTTTCGCCCCTTGTGTTCTCCTCGTTTTTGTATTTTGCTTTTTTTTCTTGCTCCTCGTATTCTTCTCCCCTGTTTCTTCGCCTCGGGTTTTTCACACTTCTCTTACTCCACGTAGTGCCACACTTTTGATCCTCCTCTGATTTTCGCCCCTTGTGTTCTCCTCGATTTTGTATTTTGCTTTTTTTTCTTGCTCCTCGTATTCTTCTCCCCTGTTTCTTCACCTCGGGTTTTTCACACTTCTCTTACTCCACGTAGTGCCACAATTTTGATCCTCCTCTGATTTTCGCCCCTTGTGTTCTCCTCGTTTTTGTATTTTGCTTTTTTTTTCTTGCTCCTCTTATTCTTCTCCCCTGTTTCTTCGCCTCGGGTTTTTCACACTTCTCTTACTCCACGTAGTGGCATACGGTTGATCCTCCTCTGATTTTCGCCCCTTGTGTTCTCCTCGTTTTTGTATTTTGCTTTTTTTTTCTTGCTCCTCGTATTCTTCTCCCCTGTTTCTTCGCCTCGGGTTTTTCACACTTCTCTTACTCCACGTAGTGCCACACGTTTGATCCTCCTCTGATTTTCGCCCCTTGTGTTCTCCTCGTTTTTGTATTTTGCTTTTTTTTTCTTGCTCCTCGTATTCTTCTCCCCTGTTTCTTCGCCTCGGGTTTTTCACACTTCTCTTACTCCACGTAGTGGCATACGGTTGATCCTCCTCTGATTTTCGCCCCTTGTGTTCTCCTCGTTTTTGTATTTTGCTTTTTTTTCTTGCTCCTCGTATTCTCCTCCCCTGTTTCTTCACCTCGTGTTTTTCACACTTCTCTTGCTCCTCGTAGGGGCATACTGTTGATC
Source organism: Cervus elaphus (assembly GCF_910594005.1). Taxonomy (NCBI): domain Eukaryota; kingdom Metazoa; phylum Chordata; class Mammalia; order Artiodactyla; family Cervidae; genus Cervus; species Cervus elaphus. The sequence continues at coordinate 788,816 of NW_025316697.1, read as the reverse complement.
CTCCTCTGATTTTCGCCCCTTGTGTTCTCCTCGTTTTTGTATTTTGCTTTTTTTTTCTTGCTCCTCGTATTCTTCTCCCCTGTTTCTTCGCCTCGGGTTTTTCACATCTCTTACTCCACGTAGTGCCACACTTTGGATCCTCCTCTGATTTTCGCCCCTTGTGTTCTCCTCGTTTTTGTATTTTGCTTTTTTTTTCTTGCTCCTCTTATTCTTCTCCCCTGTTTCTTCGCCTCGGGTTTTTCACACTTCTCTTACTCCACGTAGTGCCACACTTTTGATCCTCCTCTGATTTTCGCCCCTTGTGTTCTCCTCGTTTTTGTATTTTGCTTTTTTTTTCTTGCTCCTCGTATTCTTCTCCCCTGTTTCTTTGGCTCGGGTTTTTCACACTTCTCTTACTCCACGTAGTGCCACACTTTTGATCCTCCTCTGATTTTCGCCCCTTGTGTTCTCCTCGTTTTTGTATTTTGCTTTTTTTTCTTGCTCCTCGTATTCTTCTCCCCTGTTTCTTCGCCTCGGGTTTTTCACACTTCTCTTGCTCCTCGTAGTGGCATACTGTTGATCCTCCTCTGATTTTCGCCACTTGTGTTCTCCTCGTTTTTGTATTTTGCTTTTTTTTTTCTTGCTCCTCGTATTCTTCTCCCCTGTTTCTTCACATCAGCTTTTTCACACTTCTCTTACTCCTCGTAGTGGCATACTGTTGATCCTACTCTGATTTTCGCCCCTTGTGTTCTCCTCGTTTTTGTATTTTGCTTTTTTTTTCTTGCTCCTCGTATTCTTCTCCCCTGTTTCTTCGCCTCGGGTTTTTCACATCTCTTACTCCACGTAGTGCCACACTTTGGATCCTCCTCTGATTTTCGCCCCTTGTGTTCTCCTCGTTTTTGTATTTTGCTTTTTTTTTCTTGCTCCTCGTATTCTTCTCCCCTGTTTCTTCGCCTCGGGTTTTTCACACTTCTCTTACTCCACGTAGTGGCATACTGTTGATCCTCCTCTGATTTTCGCCCCTTGTGTTCTCCTCGTTTTTGTATTTTGCTTTTTTTTCATGCTCCTCGTATTCTTCTCCCCTGTTTCTTCGCCTCGGGTTTTTCACACTTCTCTTGCTCCTCGTAGTGGCATACTGTTGATCCTCCTCTGATTTTCGCCCCTTGTGTTCTCCTCGTTTTTGTATTTTGCTTTTTTTTTCTTGCTCCTCTTATTCTTCTCCCCTGTTTCTTCGCCTCGGGTTTTTCACACTTCTCTTACTCCACGTAGTGGCATACGGTTGATCCTCCTCTGATTTTCGCCCCTTGTGTTCTCCTCGTTTTTGTATTTTGCTTTTTCTTCTTGCTCCTCGTATTCTTCTCCCTTGTTTCTTCGCCTCGGGTTTTTCACACTTCTCTTACTCCACATAGTGCCACACTTTTGATCCTCCTCTGATTTTCGCCCCTTGTGTTCTCCTCGTTTTTGTATTTTGCTTTTTTTTCTTGCTCCTCGTATTCTTCTCCCCTGTTTCTTCGCCTCGGGTTTTTCACACTTCTCTTACTCCACGTAGTGGCATACGGTTGATCCTCCTCTGATTTTCGCCCTTTGTGTTCTCCTCGTTTTTGTATTTTGCTTTTTTTTCTTGCTCCGCGTATTCTTCTCCTCTGTTTCTTCGCCTCGGGTTTTTCACACTTCTCTTGCTCCTCGTAGTGGCATACTGTTGATCCTCCTCTGATTTTCGCCCCTTGTGTTCTCCTCGTTTTTGTATTTTGCTTTTTTTTTCTTGCTCCTCGTATTCTTCTCCCCTGTTTCTTCACATCAGCTTTTTCACACTTCTCTTACTCCTCTTAGTGGCATACTGTTGATCCTCCTCTGATTTTCGCCCCTTGTGTTCTCCTCGTTTTTGTATTTTGCTTTTTTTTCTTGCTCCTCGTATTCTTCTCCCCTGTTTCTTCGCCTCGGGTTTTTCACACTTCTCTTACTCCACGTAGTGCCACACTTTTGATCCTCCTCTGATTTTCGCCCCTTGTGTTCTCCTCGATTTTGTATTTTGCTTTTTTTTCTTGCTCCTCGTATTCTTCTCCCCTGTTTCTTCACCTCGCGTTTTTCACACTTCTCTTACTCCACGTAGTGCCACAATTTTGATCCTCCTCTGATTTTCGCCCCTTGTGTTCTCCTCGTTTTTGTATTTTGCTTTTTTTTTCATGCTCCTCGTATTCTTCTCCCCTGTTTCTTCGCCTCGGGTTTTTCACACTTCTCTTGCTCCTCGTAGTGGCATACTGTTGATCCTCCTCTGATTGTCGCCCCTTGTGTTCTCCTCGTTTTTGTATTTTGCTTTTTTTTTCTTGCTCCTCGTATTCTTCTCCCCTGTTTCTTCGCCTCGGGTTTTTCACACTTCTCTTACTCCACCTAGTGGCATACTGTTGATCCTCCTCTGATTTTCGCCCCTTGTGTTCTCCTCGTTTTTGTATTTTGCTTTTTTTTTCTTGCTCCTCGTATTCTTCTCCCCTGTTTCTTCGCCTCGTGTGTTTCCCACTTCTCTTGCTCCTCGTAGTGGCATACTGTTGATCCTCCTCTGATTTTCGCCCCTTGTGTTCTCCTCGTTTTTGTATTTTGCTTTTTTTTTCTTGCTCCTCGTATTCTTCTCCCCTGTTTCTTCGCCTCGGGTTTTTCACACTTCTCTTACTCCACCTAGTGCCACACTTTTGATCCTCCTCTGATTTTCGCCCCTTGTGTTCTCCTCGTTTTTGTATTTTGCTTTTTTTTTATTGCTCCTCGTATTCTTCTCCCCTGTTTCTTCGCCTCGGGTTTTTCACACTTCTCTTACTCCACGTAGTGGCATACTGTTGATCCTCCTCTGATTTTCGCCCCTTGTGTTCTCCTCGTTTTTGTATTTTGCTTTTTTTTCATGCTCCTCGTATTCTTCTCCCCTGTTTCTTCGCCTCGGGTTTTTCACACTTCTCTTGCTCCTCGTAGTGGCATACTGTTGATCCTCCTCTGATTTTCGCCCCTTGTGTTCTCCTCGTTTTTGTATTTTGCTTTTTTTTTCTTCCTCCTCTTATTCTTCTCCCCTGTTTCTTCGCCTCGGCTTTTTCACACTTCTCTTACTCCACGTAGTGGCATACGGTTGATCCTCCTCTGATTTTCGCCCCTTGTGTTCTCCTCGTTTTTGTATTTTGCTTTTTTTTTTCTTGCTCCTCGTATTCTTCTCCCCTGTTTCTTCACATCAGCTTTTTCACACTTCTCTTACTCCTCATAGTGGAATACTGTTGATCCTCCTCTGATTTTCGCCCCTTGTGTTCTCCTCGTTTTTGTATTTTGCTTTTTTTTTTCTTGCTCCACGTATTCTTCTCCCCTGTTTCTTCGCCTCGGCTTTTTCACACTTCTCTTACTCCACGTAGTGCCACACTTTTGATCCTCCTCTGATTTTCGCCCCTTGTGTTCTCCTCGTTTTTGTATTTTGCTTTTTTTTTCTTGCTCCTCGTATTCTTCTCCCCTGTTTCTTCGCCTCGGGTTTTTCACACTTCTCTTACTCCACGTAGTGGCATACGGTTGATCCTCCTCTGATTTTCGCCCCTTGTGTTCTCCTCGTTTTTGTATTTTGCTTTTTTTTCTTGCTCCTCGTATTCTTCTCCCCTGTTTCTTTGCCTCGGGTTTTTCACACTTCTCTTGCTCCTCGTAGTGGCATACTGTTGATCCTCCTCTGATTTTCGCCCCTTGTGTTCTCCTCGTTTTTGTATTTTGCTTTTTTTTTCTTGCTCCTCTTATTCTTCTCCCCTGTTTCTTCGCCTCGGGTTTTTCACACTTCTCTTACTCCACGTAGTGGCATACGGTTGATCCTCCTCTGATTTTCGCCCCTTGTGTTCTCCTCGTTTTTGTATTTTGCTTTTTTTTCTTGCTCCTCGTATTCTTCTCCTCTGTTTCTTCGCCTCGGGTTTTTCACACTTCTCTTGCTCCTCGTAGTGCCACACTTTTGATCCTCCTCTGATTTTCGCCCCTTGTGTTCTCCTCGTTTTTGTATTTTGCTTTTTTTTTCTTGCTCCTCGTATTCTTCTCCCCTGTTTCTTCGCCTCGGGTTTTTCACACTTCTCTTACTCCACGTAGTGCCACACTTTTGATCCTCCTCTGATTTTCGCCCCTTGTGTTCTCCTCGTTTATGTATTTTGCTTTTTTTTTCTTGCTCCTCGTATTCTTCTCCCTTGTTTCTTCGCCTCGGGTTTTTCACACTTCTCTTACTCCACGTAGTGCCACACTTTTGATCCTCCTCTGATTTTCGCCCCTTGTGTTCTCCTCGTTTTTGTATTTTGCTTTTTTTTCTTGCTCCTCGTATTCTTCTCCCCTGTTTCTTCGCCTCGGGTTTTTCACACTTCTCTTGCTCCTCGTAGTGGCATACTGTTGATCCTCCTCTGAATTTCGCCCCTTGTGTTCTCCTCGTTTTTGTATTTTGCTTTTTTTTTTCTTGCTCCTCGTATTCTTCTCCCCTGTTTCTTCACATCAGCTTTTTCACACTTCTCTTACTCCTCGTAGTGGCATACTGTTGATCCTACTCTGATTTTCGCCCCTTGTGTTCTCCTCGTTTTTGTATTTTGCTTTTTTTTTCTTGCTCCTCGTATTCTTCTCCCCTGTTTCTTCGCCTCGGGTTTTTCACATCTCTTACTCCACGTAGTGCCACACTTTGGATCCTCCTCTGATTTTCGCCCCTTGTGTTCTCCTCGTTTTTGTATTTTGCTTTTTTTTTCTTGCTCCTCATATTCTTCTCCCCTGTTTCTTCGCCTCGGGTTTTTCACACTTCTCTTACTCCACGTAGTGGCATACTGTTGATCCTCCTCTGATTTTCGCCCCTTGTGTTCTCCTCGTTTTTGTATTTTGCTTTTTTTTTCTTGCTCCTCGTATTCTTCTCCCCTGTTTCTTCACATCAGCTTTTTCACACTTCTCTTATTCCTCGTAGTGGCATACTGTTGATCCTTCTCTGATTTTCGCCCCTTGTGTTCTCCTCGTTTTTGTATTTTGCTTTTTTTTTCTTGCTCCTCGTATTCTTCTCCCCTGTTACTTCGCCTCGGGTTTTTCACACTTTTCTTACTCCACCTAGTGCCACACTTTTGATCCTCCTCTGATTTTCGCCCCTTGTGTTCTCCTCGTTTTTGTATTTTGCTTTTTTTTTCTTGCTCCTCGTATTCTTCTCCCCTGTTTCTTCGCCTCGGGTTTTTCACACTTCTCTTACTCCACCTAGTGGCATACTGTTGATCCTCCTCTGATTTTCGCCCCTTGTGTTCTCCTCGTTTTTGTATTTTGCTTTTTTTTTCTTGCTCCTCGTATTCTTCTCCCCTGTTTCTTCGCCTCGTGTGTTTCCCACTTCTCTTGCTCCTCGTAGTGGCATACTGTTGATCCTCCTCTGATTTTCGCCCCTTGTGTTCTCCTCGTTTTTGTATTTTGCTTTTTTTTTCTTGATCCTCGTATTCTTCTCCCCTGTTTCTTCGCCTCGGGTTTTTCACACTTCTCTTACTCCACCTAGTGCCACACTTTTGATCCTCCTCTGATTTTCGCCCCTTGTGTTCTCCTCGTTTTTGTATTTTGCTTTTTTTTTATTGCTCCTCGTATTCTTCTCCCCTGTTTCTTCGCCTCGGGTTTTTCACACTTCTCTTACTCCACGTAGTGGCATACTGTTGATCCTCCTCTGATTTTCGCCCCTTGTGTTCTCCTCGTTTTTGTATTTTGCTTTTTTTTCATGCTCCTCGTATTCTTCTCCCCTGTTTCTTCGCCTCGGGTTTTTCACACTTCTCTTGCTCCTCGTAGTGGCATACTGTTGATCCTCCTCTGATTTTCGCCCCTTGTGTTCTCCTCGTTTTTGTATTTTGCTTTTTTTTTCTTCCTCCTCTTATTCTTCTCCCCTGTTTCTTCGCCTCGGGTTTTTCACACTTCTCTTACTCCACGTAGTGGCATACGGTTGATCCTCCTCTGATTTTCGCCCCTTGTGTTCTCCTCGTTTTTGTATTTTGCTTTTTCTTCTTGCTGCTCGTATTCTTCTCCTCTGTTTCTTCGCCTCGGGTTTTTCACACTTCTCTTGCTCCTCGTAGTGGCATACTGTTGATCCTCCTCTGATTTTCGCCCCTTGTGTTCTCCTCGTTTTTGTATTTTGCTTTTTTTTTCTTGCTCCTTGTATTCTTCTCCCCTGTTTCTTCGCCTTGGGTTTTTCACACTTCTCTTACTCCACGTAGTGCCACACTTTTGATCCTCCTCTGATTTTCGCCCCTTGTGTTCTCCTCGTTTTTGTATTTTGCTTTTTTTTTCTTGCTCCTTGTATTCTTCTCCCATGTTTCTTCGCCTCGGGTTTTTCACACTTCTCTTACTCCACGTAGTGCCACACTTTTGATCCTCCTCTGATTTTCGGCCCTTGTGTTCTCCTCGTTTTTGTATTTTGCTTTTTTTTTTCTTGCTCCTCGTATTCTTCTCCCCTGTTTCTTCGCCTCGGGTTTTTCACACTTCTCTTACTCCACGTAGTGCCACACTTTTGATCCTCCTCTGATTTTCGCCCCTTGTGTTCTCCTCGTTTTTGTATTTTGCTTTTTTTTTCTTGCTCCTCGTATTCTTCTCCCCTGTTTCTTCGCCTCGCGTTTTTCACACTTCTCTTACTCCACGTAGTGGCATACTGTTGATCCTCCTCTGATTTTCGCCCCTTGTGTTCTCCTCGTTTTTGTATTTTGCTTTTTTTTCTTGCTCCTCGTATTCTTCTCCCCTGTTTCTTCGCCTCGGGTTTTTCACACTTCTCTTGCTCCTCGTAGTGGCATACTGTTGATCCTCCTCTGATTTTCGCCCCTTGTGTTCTCCTCGTTTTTGTATTTTGCTTTTTTTTTCTTGCTCCTCTTATTCTTCTCCCCTGTTTCTTCGCCTCGGGTTTTTCACACTTCTCTTACTTCACGTAGTGGCATACGGTTGATCCTCCTCTGATTTTCGCCCCTTGTGTTCTCCTCGTTTTTGTATTTTGCTTCTTTTTCTTGCTCCGCGTATTCTTCTCCTGTGTTTCTTCACCTCGGGTTTTTCACACTTCTCTTCCTCCACGTAGTGGCATACGGTTGATCCTCCTCTGATTTTCGCCCCTTGTGTTCTCCTCGTTTTTGTATTTTGCTTTTTTTTTCTTGCTCCTCGTATTCTTCTCCCCTGTTTCTTCACATCAGCTTTTTCACACTTCTCTTACTCCTCATAGTGGAATACTGTTGATCCTCCTCTGATATTCGCCCCTTGTGTTCTCCTCGTTTTTGTATTTTGCTTTTTTTTTTCTTGCTCCTCGTATTCTTCTCCCCTGTTTCTTCGCCTCGGCTTTTTCACACTTCTCTTACTCCACGTAGTGCCACACTTTTGATCCTCCTCTGATTTTCGCCCCTTGTGTTCTCCTCGTTTTTGTATTTTGCTTTTTTTTTCTTGCTCCTCGTATTCTTCTCCCCTGTTTCTTCGCCTCGGGTTTTTCACACTTCTCTTACTCCACGTAGTGGCATACGGTTGATCCTCCTCTGATTTTCGCCCCTTGTGTTCTCCTCGTTTTTGTATTTTGCTTTTTTTTCTTGCTCCTCGTATTCTTCTCCCCTGTTTCTTCGCCTCGGGTTTTTCACACTTCTCTTGCTCCTCGTAGTGGCATACTGTTGATCCTCCTCTGATTTTCGCCCCTTGTGTTCTCCTCGTTTTTGTATTTTGCTTTTTTTTTCTTGCTCCTCTTATTCTTCTCCCCTGTTTCTTCGCCTCGGGTTTTTCACACTTCTCTTACTCCACGTAGTGGCATACGGTTGATCCTCCTCTGATTTTCGCCCCTTGTGTTCTCCTCGTTTTTGTATTTTGCTTTTTTTTCTTGCTCCTCGTATTCTTCTCCTCTGTTTCTTCGCCTCGGGTTTTTCACACTTCTCTTGCTCCTCGTAGTGCCACACTTTTGATCCTCCTCTGATTTTCGCCCCTTGTGTTCTCCTCGTTTTTGTATTTTGCTTTTTTTTTCTTGCTCCTCGTATTCTTCTCCCCTGTTTCTTCGCCTCGGGTTTTTCACACTTCTCTTACTCCACGTAGTGGCATACTGTTGATCCTCCTCTGATTTTCGCCCCTTGTGTTCTCCTCGTTTTTGTATTTTGCTTTTTTTTTTCTTGCTCCTCGTATTCTTCTCCCCTGTTTCTTCGCCTCGGGTTTTTCACACTTCTCTTACTCCACGTAGTGGCATACGGTTGATCCTCCTCTGATTTTCGCCCCTTGTGTTCTCCTCGTTTTTGTATTTTGCTTTTTTTTCTTGCTCCTCGTATTCTTCTCCTCTGTTTCTTCGCCTCGGGTTTTTCACACTTCTCTTGCTCCTCGTAGTGCCACACTTTTGATCCTCCTCTGATTTTCGCCCCTTGTGTTCTCCTCGTTTTTGTATTTTGCTTTTTTTTTCTTGCTCCTCGTATTCTTCTCCCCTGTTTCTTCGCCTCGGGTTTTTCACACTTCTCTTGCTCCTCGTAGTGGCATACTGTTGATCCTCCTCTGATTTTCGCCCCTTGTGTTCTCCTCGTTTTTGTATTTTGCTTTTTTTTTTCTTGCTCCTCGTATTCTTCTCCCCTGTTTCTTCACATCAGCTTTTTCACACTTCTCTTACTCCTCGTAGTGGCATACTGTTGATCCTACTCTGATTTTCGCCCCTTCTGTTCTCCTCGTTTTTGTATTTTGCTTTTTTTTTCTTGCTCCTCGTATTCTTCTCCCCTGTTTCTTCGCCTCGGGTTTTTCACATCTCTTACTCCACGTAGTGCCACACTTTGGATCCTCCTCTGATTTTCGCCCCTTGTGTTCTCCTCGTTTTTGTATTTTGCTTTTTTTTTCTTGCTCCTCATATTCTTCTCCCCTGTTTCTTCGCCTCGGGTTTTTCACACTTCTCTTACTCCACGTAGTGGCATACTGTTGATCCTCCTCTGATTTTCGCCCCTTGTGTTCTCCTCGTTTTTGTATTTTGCTTTTTTTTTCTTGGTCCTCGTATTCTTCTCCCCTGTTTCTTCACATCAGCTTTTTCACACTTCTCTTATTCCTCGTAGTGGCATACTGTTGATCCTTCTCTGATTTTCGCCCCTTGTGTTCTCCTCGTTTTTGTATTTTGCTTTTTTTTTCTTGCTCCTCGTATTCTTCTCCCCTGTTACTTCGCCTCGGGTTTTTCACACTTTTCTTACTCCACCTAGTGCCACACTTTTGATCCTCCTCTGATTTTCGCCCCTTGTGTTCTCCTCGTTTTTGTATTTTGCTTTTTTTTTCTTGCTCCTCGTATTCTTCTCCCCTGTTTCTTCGCCTCGGGTTTTTCACACTTCTCTTACTCCACGTAGTGCCACACTTTTGATCCTCCTCTGATTTTCGCCCCTTGTGTTCTCCTCGTTTTTGTATTTTGCTTTTTTTTTCTTGCTCCTCGTATTCTTCTCCCTTGTTTCTTCGCCTCGGGTTTTTCACCCTTCTCTTACTCCACGTAGTGCCACACTTTTGATCCTCCTCTGATTTTCGCCCCTTGTGTTCTCCTCGTTTTTGTATTTTGCTTTTTTTTCTTGCTCCTCGTATTCTTCTCCCCTGTTTCTTCGCCTCGGGTTTTTCACACTTCTCTTACTCCACGTAGTGGCATACGGTTGATCCTCCTCTGATTTTCGCCCTTTCTGTTCTCCTCGTTTTTGTATTTTGCTTTTTTTTCTTGCTCCGCGTATTCTTCTCCCCTGTTTCTTCGCCTCGGGTTTTTCACACTTCTCTTGCTCCTCGTAGTGGCATACTGTTGATCCTCCTCTGATTTTCGCCCCTTGTGTTCTCCTCGTTTTTGTATTTTGCTTTTTTTTTCTTGCTCCTCGTATTCTTCTCCCCTGTTTCTTCACATCAGCTTTTTCACACTTCTCTTACTCCTCTTAGTGGCATACTGTTGATCCTCCTCTGATTTTCGCCCCTTGTGTTCTCCTCGTTTTTGTATTTTGCTTTTTTTTCTTGCTCCTCGTATTCTTCTCCCCTGTTTCTTCGCCTCGGGTTTTTCACACTTCTCTTACTCCACGTAGTGCCACACTTTGGATCCTCCTCTGATTTTCGCCCCTTGTGTTCTCCTCGTTTTTGTATTTTGCTTTTTTTTCTTGCTCCTCGTATTCTTCTCCCCTGTTTCTTCACCTCGGGTTTTTCACACTTCTCTTACTCCACGTAGTGCCACAATTTTGATCCTCCTCTGATTTTCGCCCCTTGTGTTCTCCTCGTTTTTGTATTTTGCTTTTTTTTTCTTGCTCCTCTTATTCTTCTCCCCTGTTTCTTCGCCTCGGGTTTTTCACACTTCTCTTACTCCACGTAGTGGCATACGGTTGATCCTCCTCTGATTTTCGCCCCTTGTGTTCTCCTCGTTTTTGTATTTTGCTTTTTTTTTCTTGCTCCTCGTATTCTTCTCCCCTGTTTCTTCGCCTCGGGTTTTTCACACTTCTCTTACTCCACCTAGTGCCACACGTTTGATCCTCCTCTGATTTTCGCCCCTTGTGTTCTCCTCGTTTTTGTATTTTGCTTTTTTTTTCTTGCTCCTCGTATTCTTCTCCCCTGTTTCTTCGCCTCGGGTTTTTCACACTTCTCTTACTCCACGTAGTGGCATACGGTTGATCCTCCTCTGATTTTCGCCCCTTGTGTTCTCCTCGTTTTTGTATTTTGCTTTTTTTTCTTGCTCCTCGTATTCTTCTCCTCTGTTTATTCACCTCGTGTTTTTCACACTTCTCTTGCTCCTCGTAGGGGCATACTGTTGATCCTCCTCTGATTTTCGCCCCTTGTGTTCTCCTCGTTTTTGTATTTTGCTTTTTTTTTCTTGCTCCTCGTATTCTTCTCCCCTGTTTCTTCACATGAGCTTTTTCACACTTCTCTTACTCCTCGTAGTGGCATACTGTTGATCCTCCTCTGATTTTCGCCCCTTGTGTTCTCCTCGTTTTTGTATTTTGCTTTTTTTTTCTTGCTCCTCGTATTCTTCTCCCCTGTTTCTTCGCCTCGGGTTTTTCACATCTCTTACTCCACGTAGTGCCACACTTTGGATCCTCCTCTGATTTTCGCCCCTTGTGTTCTCCTCGTTTTTGTATTTTGCTTTTTTTTTCTTGCTCCTCGTATTCTTCTCCCCTGTTTCTTCGCCTCGGATTTTTCACACTTCTCTTACTCCACGTAGTGCCACACTTTTGATCCTCCTCTGATTTTCGCCCCTTGTGTTCTCCTCGTTTTTGTATTTTGCTTTTTTTTTCTTGCTCCTCGTATTCTTCTCCCCTGTTTCTTTGGCTCGGGTTTTTCACACTTCTCTTACTCCACGTAGTGCCACACTTTTGATCCTCCTCTGATTTTCGCCCCTTGTGTTCTCCTCGTTTTTGTATTTTGCTTTTTTTTCTTGCTCCTCGTATTCTTCTCCCCTGTTTCTTCGCCTCGGGTTTTTCACACTTTTCTTGCTCCTCGTAGTGGCATACTGTTGATCCTCCTCTGATTTTCGCCACTTGTGTTCTCCTCGTTTTTGTATTTTGCTTTTTTTTTTCTTGCTCCTCGTATTCTTCTCCCCTGTTTCTTCACATCAGCTTTTTCACACTTCTCTTACTCCTCGTAGTGACATACTGTTGATCCTACTCTGATTTTCGCCCCTTGTGTTCTCCTCGTTTTTGTATTTTGCTTTTTTTTTCTTGCTCCTCGTATTCTTCTCCCCTGTTTCTTCGCCTCGAGTTTTTCACACTTCTCTTACTCCACGTAGTGCCACACTTTTGATCCTCCTCTGATTTTCGCCCCTTGTGTTCTCCTCGTTTTTGTATTTTGCTATTTTTTTCTTGCTCCTCTTATTCTTCTCCCCTGTTTCTTCGCCTCGGGTTTTTCACGCTTCTCTTACTCCACCTAGTGCCACACTTTTGATCCTCCTCTGATTTTCGCCCCTTGTGTTCTCCTCGTTTTTGTATTTTACTTTTTTTTTCTTGCTCCTCGTATTCTTCTCCCCTGTTTCTTCGCCTCGGGTTTTTCACACTTCTCTTGCTCCTCGTAGTGGCATACTGTTGATCCTCCTCTGATTTTCGCCCCTTGTGTTCTCCTCCTTTTTGTATTTTGCTTTCTTTTTCTTGCTCCTCATATTCTTCTCCCCTGTTTCTTCGCCTCGGGTTTTTCACACTTCTCTTACTCCACGTAATGCCACACTTTTGATCCTCCTCTGATTTTCGCCCCTTGTGTTCTCCTCGTTTTTGTATTTTGCTTTTTTTTCTTGCTCCTCGTATTCTTCTCCCCTGTTTCTTCACCTCGGGTTTTTCACACTTCTCTTACTCCACGTAGTACCACAATTTTGATCCTCCTCTGATTTTCGCCCCTTGTGTTCTCCTCGTTTTTGTATTTTGCTTTTTTTTTCTTGCTCCTCTTATTCTTCTCCCCTGCTTCTTCGCCTCGGGTTTTTCACACTTCTCTTACTCCACGTAGTGGCATACGGTTGATCCTCCTCTGATTTTCGCCCCTTGTATTCTCCTCGTTTTTGTATTTTGCTTTTTTTTCTTGCTCCTCGTATTCTTCTCCCCTGTTTCTTCACCTCGGGTTTTTCATTCTTCTCTTGCTCCTCGTAGTAGCATACTGTTGATCCTCCTCTGATTTTCGCCCCTTGTGTTCTCCTCGTTTTTGTATTTTGCTTTTTTTTTCTTGGTCCTCGTATTCTTCTCCCCTGTTTCTTCACATCAGCTTTTTCACACTTCTCTTATTCCTCGTAGTGGCATACTGTTGATCCTTCTCTGGTTTTCGCCCCTTGTGTTCTCCTCGTTTTTGTATTTTGCATTTTTTTTCTTGCTCCTCGTATTCTTCTCCCCTGTTACTTCGCCTCGGGTTTTTCACATCTCTTACTCCACGTAGTGCCACACTTTGGATCCTCCTCTGATTTTCGCCCCTTGTGTTCTCCTCGTTTTTGTATTTTGCTTTTTTTTTCTTGCTCCTCATATTCTTCTCCCCTGTTTCTTCGCCTCGGGTTTTTCACACTTCTCTTACTCCACGTAGTGGCATACTGTTGATCCTCCTCTGATTTTCGCCCCTTGTGTTCTCCTCGTTTTTGTATTTTGCTTTTTTTTTCTTGGTCCTCGTATTCTTCTCCCCTGTTTCTTCACATCAGCTTTTTCACACTTCTCTTATTCCTCGTAGTGGCATACTGTTGATCCTTCTCTGATTTTCGCCCCTTGTGTTCTCCTCGTTTTTGTATTTTGCTTTTTTTTTCTTGCTCCTCGTATTCTTCTCCCCTGTTACTTCGCCTCGGGTTTTTCACACTTTTCTTACTCCACCTAGTGCCACACTTTTGATCCTCCTCTGATTTTCGCCCCTTGTGTTCTCCTCGTTTTTGTATTTTGCTTTTTTTTTCTTCCTCCTCGTATTCTTCTCCCCTGTTTCTTCGCCTCGGGTTTTTCACACTTCTCTTACTCCACGTAGTGCCACACTTTTGATCCTCCTCTGATTTTCGCCCCTTGTGTTCTCCTCGTTTTTGTATTTTGCTTTTTTTTTCTTGCTCCTCGTATTCTTCTCCCTTGTTTCTTCGCCTCGGGTTTTTCACACTTCTCTTACTCCACGTAGTGCCACACTTTTGATCCTCCTCTGATTTTCGCCCCTTGTGTTCTCCTCGTTTTTGTATTTTGCTTTTTTTTCTTGCTCCTCGTATTCTTCTCCCCTGTTTCTTCGCCTCGGGTTTTTCACACTTCTCTTACTCCACGTAGTGGCATACGGTTGATCCTCCTCTGATTTTCGCCCTTTGTGTTCTCCTCGTTTTTGTATTTTGCTTTTTTTTCTTGCTCCGCGTATTCTTCTCCTCTGTTTCTTCGCCTCGGGTTTTTCACACTTCTCTTGCTCCTCGTAGTGGCATACTGTTGATCCTCCTCTGATTTTCGCCCCTTGTGTTCTCCTCGTTTTTGTATTTTGCTTTTTTTTTCTTGCTCCTCGTATTCTTCTCCCCTGTTTCTTCACATCAGCTTTTTCACACTTCTCTTACTCCTCTTAGTGGCATACTGTTGATCCTCCTCTGATTTTCGCCCCTTGTGTTCTCCTCGTTTTTGTATTTTGCTTTTTTTTCTTGCTCCTCGTATTCTTCTCCCCTGTTTCTTCGCCTCGGGTTTTTCACACTTCTCTTACTCCACGTAGTGCCACACTTTTGATCCTCCTCTGATTTTCCCCCCTTGTGTTCTCCTCGTTTTTGTATTTTGCTTTTTTTTCTTGCTCCTCGTATTCTTCTCCCCTGTTTCTTCACCTCGGGTTTTTCACACTTCTCTTACTCCACGTAGTGCCACAATTTTGATCCTCCTCTGATTTTCGCCCCTTGTGTTCTCCTCGTTTTTGTATTTTGCTTTTTTTTTCTTGCTCCTCTTATTCTTCTCCCCTGTTTCTTCGCCTCGGGTTTTTCACACTTCTCTTACTCCACGTAGTGGCATACGGTTGATCCTCCTCTGATTTTCGCCCCTTGTGTTCTCCTCGTTTTTGTATTTTGCTTTTTTTTTCTTGCTCCTCGTATTCTTCTCCCCTGTTTCTTCGCCTCGGGTTTTTCACACTTCTCTTACTCCACCTAGTGCCACACGTTTGATCCTCCTCTGATTTTCGCCCCTTGTGTTCTCCTCGTTTTTGTATTTTGCTTTTTTTTTCTTGCTCCTCGTATTCTTCTCCCCTGTTTCTTCGCCTCGGGTTTTTCACACTTCTCTTACTCCACGTAGTGGCATACGGTTGATCCTCCTCTGATTTTCGCCCCTTGTGTTCTCCTCGTTTTTGTATTTTGCTTTTTTTTCTTGCTCCTCGTATTTTTCTCCTCTGTTTCTTCACCTCGTGTTTTTCACACTTCTCTTGCTCCTCGTAGTGGCATACTGTTGATCCTCCTCTGATTTTCGCCCCTTGTGTTCTCCTCGTTTTTGTATTTTGCTTTTTTTTTCTTGCTCCTCGTATTCTTCTCCCCTGTTTCTTCACATGAGGTTTTTCACACTTCTCTTACTCCTCGTAGTGGCATACTGTTGATCCTCCTCTGATTTTCGCCCCTTGTGTTCTCCTCGTTTTTGTATTTTGCTTTTTTTTTCTTGCTCCTCGTATTCTTCTCCCCTGTTTCTTCGCCTCGGGTTTTTCACACCTCTTACTCCACGTAGTGCCACACTTTGGATCCTCCTCTGATTTTCGCCCCTTGTGTTCTCCTCGTTTTTGTATTTTGCTTTTTTTTTCTTGCTCCTCGTATTCTTCTCCCCTGTTTCTTCGCCTCGGATTTTTCACACTTCTCTTACTCCACGTAGTGCCACACTTTTGATCCTCCTCTGATTTTCGCCCCTTGTGTTCTCCTCGTTTTTGTATTTTGCTTTTTTTTTCTTGCTCCTCGTATTCTTCTCCCCTGTTTCTTTGGCTCGGGTTTTTCACACTTCTCTTACTCCACGTAGTGCCACACTTTTGATCCTCCTCTGATTTTCGCCCCTTGTGTTCTCCTCGTTTTTGTATTTTGCTTTTTTTTCTTGCTCCTCGTATTCTTCTCCCCTGTTTCTTCGCCTCGGGTTTTTCACACTTCTCTTGCTCCTCGTAGTGGCATACTGTTGATCCTCCTCTGATTTTCGCCACTTGTGTTCTCCTCGTTTTTGTATTTTGCTTTTTTTTTTCTTGCTCCTCGTATTCTTCTCCCCTGTTTCTTCACATCAGCTTTTTCACACTTCTCTTACTCCTCGTAGTGACATACTGTTGATCCTACTCTGATTTTCGCCCCTTGTGTTCTCCTCGTTTTTGTATTTTGCTTTTTTTTTCTTGCTCCTCGTATTCTTCTCCCCTGTTTCTTCGCCTCGAGTTTTTCACACTTCTCTTACTCCACGTAGTGCCACACTTTTGATCCTCCTCTGATTTTCGCCCCTTGTGTTCTCCTCGTTTTTGTATTTTGCTATTTTTTTCTTGCTCCTCTTATTCTTCTCCCCTGTTTCTTCGCCTCGGGTTTTTCACGCTTCTCTTACTCCACCTAGTGCCACACTTTTGATCCTCCTCTGATTTTCGCCCCTTGTGTTCTCCTCGTTTTTGTATTTTACTTTTTTTTTCTTGCTCCTCGTATTCTTCTCCCCTGTTTCTTCGCCTCGGGTTTTTCACACTTCTCTTGCTCCTCGTAGTGGCATACTGTTGATCCTCCTCTGATTTTCGCCCCTTGTGTTCTCCTCCTTTTTGTATTTTGCTTTCTTTTTCTTGCTCCTCATATTCTTCTCCCCTGTTTCTTCGCCTCGGGTTTTTCACACTTCTCTTACTCCACGTAATGCCACACTTTTGATCCTCCTCTGATTTTCGCCCCTTGTGTTCTCCTCGTTTTTGTATTTTGCTTTTTTTTCTTGCTCCTCGTATTCTTCTCCCCTGTTTCTTCACCTCGGGTTTTTCACACTTCTCTTACTCCACGTAGTACCACAATTTTGATCCTCCTCTGATTTTCGCCCCTTGTGTTCTCCTCGTTTTTGTATTTTGCTTTTTTTTTCTTGCTCCTCTTATTCTTCTCCCCTGCTTCTTCGCCTCGGGTTTTTCACACTTCTCTTACTCCACGTAGTGGCATACGGTTGATCCTCCTCTGATTTTCGCCCCTTGTGTTCTCCTCGTTTTTGTATTTTGCTTTTTTTTCTTGCTCCTCGTATTCTTCTCCTCTGTTTCTTCACCTCGGGTTTTTCATTCTTCTCTTGCTCCTCGTAGTAGCATACTGTTGATCCTCCTCTGATTTTCGCCCCTTGTGTTCTCCTCGTTTTTGTATTTTGCTTTTTTTTTCTTGGTCCTCGTATTCTTCTCCCCTGTTTCTTCACATCAGCTTTTTCACACTTCTCTTATTCCTCGTAGTGGCATACTGTTGATCCTTCTCTGATTTTCGCCCCTTGTGTTCTCCTCGTTTTTGTATTTTGCATTTTTTTTCTTGCTCCTCGTATTCTTCTCCCCTGTTACTTCGCCTCGGGTTTTTCACACTTTTCTTACTCCACCTAGTGCCACACTTTTGATCCACCTCTGATTTTCGCCCCTTGTGTTCTCCTCGTTTTTGTATTTTGCTTTTTTTTTCTTGCTCCTCGTATTCTTCTCCCCTGTTTCTTCGCCTCGGGTTTTTCACACTTCTCTTACTCCACCTAGTGGCATACTGTTGATCCTCCTCTGATTTTCGCCCCTTGTGTTCTCCTCGTTTTTGTATTTTGCTTTTTTTTTCTTGCTCCTCGTATTCTTCTCCCCTGTTTCTTCGCCTCGTGTGTTTCCCACTTCTCTTGCTCCTCGTAGTGGCATACTGTTGATCCTCCTCTGATTTTCGCCCCTTGTGTTCTCCTCGTTTTTGTATTTTGCTTTTTTTTTCTTGCTCCTCGTATTCTTCTCCCCTGTTTCTTCGCCTCGGGTTTTTCACACTTCTCTTACTCCTCCTAGTGCCACACTTTTGATCCTCCTCTGATTTTCGCCCCTTGTGTTCTCCTCGTTTTTGTATTTTGCTTTTTTTTTATTGCTCCTCGTATTCTTCTCCCATGTTTCTTCGCCTCGGGTTTTTCACACTTCTCTTACTCCACGTAGGGGCATACTGTTGATCCTCCTCTGATTTTCGCCCCTTGTGTTCTCCTCGTTTTTGTATTTTGCTTTTTTTTCATGCTCCTCGTATTCTTCTCCCCTGTTTCTTCGCCTCGGGTTTTTCACACTTCTCTTGCTCCTCGTAGTGGCATACTGTTGATCCTCCTCTGATTTTCGCCCCTTGTGTTCTCCTCGTTTTTGTATTTTGCTTTTTTTTTCTTCCTCCTCTTATTCTTCTCCCCTGTTTCTTCGTCTCGGGTTTTTCACACTTCTCTTACTCCACGTAGTGGCATACGGTTGATCCTCCTCTGATTTTCGCCCCTTGTGTTCTCCTCGTTTTTGTATTTTGCTTTTTCTTCTTGCTGCTCGTATTCTTCTCCTCTGTTTCTTCGCCTCGGGTTTTTCACACTTCTCTTGCTCCTCGTAGTGGCATACTGTTGATCCTCCTCTGATTTTCGCCCCTTGTGTTCTCCTCGTTTTTGTATTTTGCTTTTTTTTTCTTGCTCCTTGTATTCTTCTCCCCTGTTTCTTCGCCTTGGGTTTTTCACACTTCTCTTACTCCACGTACTGCCACACTTTTGATCCTCCTCTGATTTTCGCCCCTTGTGTTCTCCTCGTTTTTGTATTTTGCTTTTTTTTTCTTGCTCCTTGTATTCTTCTCCCATGTTTCTTCGCCTCGGGTTTTTCACACTTCTCTTACTCCACGTAGTGCCACACTTTTGATCCTCCTCTGATTTTCGGCCCTTGTGTTCTCCTCGTTTTTGTATTTTGCTTTTTTTTTTCTTGCTCCTCGTATTCTTCTCCCCTGTTTCTTCGCCTCGGGTTTTTCACACTTCTCTTACTCCACGTAGTGCCACACTTTTGATCCTCCTCTGATTTTCGCCCCTTGTGTTCTCCTCGTTTTTGTATTTTGCTTTTTTTTTCTTGCTCCTCGTATTCTTCTCCCCTGTTTCTTCGCCTCGGGTTTTTCACACTTCTCTTACTCCACGTAGTGGCATACTGTTGATCCTCCTCTGATTTTCGCCCCTTGTGTTCTCCTCGTTTTTGTATTTTGCTTTTTTTTCTTGCTCCTCGTATTCTTCTCCCCTGTTTCTTCGCCTCGGGTTTTTCACACTTCTCTTGCTCCTCGTAGTGGCATACTGTTGATCCTCCTCTGATTTTCGCCCCTTGTGTTCTCCTCGTTTTTGTATTTTGCTTTTTTTTTCTTGCTCCTCTTATTCTTCTCCCCTGTTTCTTCGCCTCGGGTTTTTCACACTTCTCTTACTTCACGTAGTGGCATATGGTTGATCCTCCTCTGATTTTCGCCCCTTGTGTTCTCCTCGTTTTTGTATTTTGCTTCTTTTTCTTGCTCCGCGTATTCTTCTCCTGTGTTTCTTCACCTCGGGTTTTTCACACTTCTCTTCCTCCACGTAGTGGCATACGGTTGATCCTCCTCTGATTTTCGCCCCTTGTGTTCTCCTCGTTTTTGTATTTTGCTTTTTTTTTCTTGCTCCTCGTATTCTTCTCCCCTGTTTCTTCACATCAGCTTTTTCACACTTCTCTTACTCCTCATAGTGGAATACTGTTGATCCTCCTCTGATTTTCGCCCCTTGTGTTCTCCTCGTTTTTGTATTTTGCTTTTTTTTTTCTTGCTCCTCGTATTCTTCTCCCCTGTTTCTTCGCCTCGGCTTTTTCACACTTCTCTTACTCCACGTAGTGCCACACTTTTGATCCTCCTCTGATTTTCGCCCCTTGTGTTCTCCTCGTTTTTGTATTTTGCTTTTTTTTTCTTGCTCCTCGTATTCTTCTCCCCTGTTTCTTCGCCTCGGGTTTTTCACACTTCTCTTACTCCACGTAGTGGCATACGGTTGATCCTCCTCTGATTTTCGCCCCTTGTGTTCTCCTCGTTTTTGTATTTTGCTTTTTTTTCTTGCTCCTCGTATTCTTCTCCCCTGTTTCTTCGCCTCGGGTTTTTCACACTTCTCTTGCTCCTCGTAGTGGCATACTGTTGATCCTCCTCTGATTTTCGCCCCTTGTGTTCTCCTCGTTTTTGTATTTTGCTTTTTTTTTCTTGCTCCTCTTATTCTTCTCCCCTGTTTCTTCGCCTCGGGTTTTTCACACTTCTCTTACTCCACGTAGTGGCATACGGTTGATCCTCCTCTGATTTTCGCCCCTTGTGTTCTCCTCGTTTTTGTATTTTGCTTTTTTTTCTTGCTCCTCGTATTCTTCTCCTCTGTTTCTTCGCCTCGGGTTTTTCACACTTCTCTTGCTCCTCGTAGTGCCACACTTTTGATCCTCCTCTGATTTTCGCCCCTTGTGTTCTCCTCGTTTTTGTATTTTGCTTTTTTTTTCTTGCTCCTCGTATTCTTCTCCCCTGTTTCTTCGCCTCGGGTTTTTCACACTTCTCTTACTCCACGTAGTGCCACACTTTTGATCCTCCTCTGATTTTCGCCCCTTGTGTTCTCCTGGTTTTTGTATTTTGCTTTTTTTTTCTTGCTCCTCGTATTCTTCTCCCTTGTTTCTTCGCCTCGGGTTTTTCACACTTCTCTTACTCCACGTAGTGCCACACTTTTGATCCTCCTCTGATTTTCGCCCCTTGTGTTCTCCTCGTTTTTGTATTTTGCTTTTTTTTCTTGCTCCTCGTATTCTTCTCCCCTGTTTCTTCGCCTCGGGTTTTTCACACTTCTCTTACTCCACGTAGTGCCACACTTTTGATCCTCCTCTGATTTTCGCCCTTTGTGTTCTCCTCGTTTTTGTATTTTGCTTTTTTTTCTTGCTCCGCGTATTCTTCTCCTCTGTTTCTTCGCCTCGGGTTTTTCACACTTCTCTTGCTCCTCGTAGTGGCATACTGTTGATCCTCCTCTGATTTTCGCCCCTTGTGTTCTCCTCGTTTTTGTATTTTGCTTTTTTTTTCTTGCTCCTCGTATTCTTCTCCCCTGTTTCTTCACATCAGCTTTTTCACACTTCTCTTACTCCTCTTAGTGGCATACTGTTGATCCTCCTCTGATTTTCGCCCCTTGTGTTCTCCTCGTTTTTGTATTTTGCTTTTTTTTTCTTGCTCCTCGTATTCTTCTCCCCTGTTTCTTCGCCTCGGGTTTTTCACACTTCTCTTACTCCACGTAGTGGCATACTGTTGATCCTCCTCTGATTTTCGCCCCTTGTGTTCTCCTCGTTTTTGTATTTTGCTTTTTTTTCTTGCTCCTCGTATTCTTCTCCCCTGTTTCTTCGCCTCGGGTTTTTCACACTTCTCTTACTCCACGTAGTGCCACACTTTTGATCCTCCTCTGATTTTCCCCCCTTGTGTTCTCCTCGTTTTTGTATTTTGCTTTTTTTTCTTGCTCCTCGTATTCTTCTCCCCTGTTTCTTCACCTCGGGTTTTTCACACTTCTCTTACTCCACGTAGTGCCACAATTTTGATCCTCCTCTGATTTTCGCCCCTTGTGTTCTCCTCGTTTTTGTATTTTGCTTTTTTTTTCTTGCTCCTCTTATTCTTCTCCCCTGTTTCTTCGCCTCGGGTTTTTCACACTTCTCTTACTCCACGTAGTGGCATACGGTTGATCCTCCTCTGATTTTCGCCCCTTGTGTTCTCCTCGTTTTTGTATTTTGCTTTTTTTTTCTTGCTCCTCGTATTCTTCTCCCCTGTTTCTTCGCCTCGGGTTTTTCACACTTCTCTTACTCCACCTAGTGCCACACGTTTGATCCTCCTCTGATTTTCGCCCCTTGTGTTCTCCTCGTTTTTGTATTTTGCTTTTTTTTCCTTGCTCCTCGTATTCTTCTCCCCTGTTTCTTCGCCTCGGGTTTTTCACACTTCTCTTACTCCACGTAGTGGCATACGGTTGATCCTCCTCTGATTTTCGCCCCTTGTGTTCTCCTCGTTTTTGTATTTTGCTTTTTTTTCTTGCTCCTCGTATTCTTCTCCTCTGTTTCTTCACCTCGTGTTTTTCACACTTCTCTTGCTCCTCGTAGGGGCATACTGTTGATCCTCCTCTGATTTTCGCCCCTTGTGTTCTCCTCGTTTTTGTATTTTGCTTTTTTTTTCTTGCTCCTCGTATTCTTCTCCCCTGTTTCTTCACATGAGCTTTTTCACACTTCTCTTACTCCTCGTAGTGGCATACTGTTGATCCTCCTCTGATTTTCGCCCCTTGTGTTCTCCTCGTTTTTGTATTTTGCTTTTTTTTTCTTGCTCCTCGTATTCTTCTCCCCTGTTTCTTCGCCTCGGGTTTTTCACATCTCTTACTCCACGTAGTGCCACACTTTGGATCCTCCTCTGATTTTCGCGCCTTGTGTTCTCCTCGTTTTTGTATTTTGCTTTTTTTTTCTTGCTCCTCTTATTCTTCTCCCCTGTTTCTTCGCCTCGGATTTTTCACACTTCTCTTACTCCACGTAGTGCCACACTTTTGATCCTCCTCTGATTTTCGCCCCTTGTGTTCTCCTCGTTTTTGTATTTTGCTTTTTTTTTCTTGCTCCTCGTATTCTTCTCCCCTGTTTCTTTGGCTCAAGTTTTTCACACTTCTCTTACTCCACGTAGTGCCACACTTTTGATCCTCCTCTGATTTTCGCCCCTTGTGTTCTCCTCGTTTTTGTATTTTGCTTTTTTTTCTTGCTCCTCGTATTCTTCTCCCCTGTTTCTTCGCCTCGGGTTTTTCACACTTCTCTTGCTCCTCGTAGTGGCATACTGTTGATCCTCCTCTGATTTTCGCCCCTTGTGTTCTCCTCGTTTTTGTATTTTGCTTTTTTTTTTCTTGCTCCTCGTATTCTTCTCCCCTCGTTCTTCACATCAGCTTTTTCACACTTCTCTTACTCCTCGTAGTGACATACTGTTGATCCTACTCTGATTTTCGCCCCTTGTGTTCTCCTCGTTTTTGTATTTTGCTTTTTTTTTCTTGCTCCTCGTATTCTTCTCCCCTGTTTCTTCGCCTCGAGTTTTTCCCACTTCTCTTACTCCACGTAGTGCCACATTTTTGATCCTCCTCTGATTTTCGCCCCTTGTGTTCTCCTCGTTTTTGTATTTTGCTTTTTTTTTCTTGCTCCTCTTATTCTTCTCCCCTGTTTCTTCGCCTCGGGTTTTTCACACTTCTCTTACTCCACCTAGTGCCACACTTTTGATCCTCCTCTGATTTTCGCCCCTTGTGTTCTCCTCGTTTTTGTATTTTGCTTTTTTTTTCTTGCTCCTCTTATTCTTCTCCCCTGTTTCTTCGCCTCGGGTTTTTCACACTTCTCTTACTCCACGTAGTGGCATACTGCTGATCCTCCTCTGATTTTCGCCCCTTGTGTTCTCCTCATTTTGGTATTTTGCTTTTTTTTTCTTGCTCCTCGTATTCTTCTCCCCTGTTTCTTCGCATCAGCATTTTCACACTTCTCTTACTCCACGTAGTGCCACACTTTTGATCGTCCTCTGATTTTCGCCCCTTGTGTTCTCCTCGTTTTTGTATTTTGCTTTTTTTTTCTTGCTCCTCGTATTCTTCTCCCCTGTTTCTTCGCATAAGCATTTTCACACTTCTCTTACTCCACGTAGTGGCATACTGTTGATCCTCCTCTGATTTTCGCCCCTTGTGTTCTCCTCGTTTTTGTATTTTGCTTTTTTTTTCTTGCTCCTCGTATTCTTCTCCCCTGTTTCTTCGCCTCGGGTTTTTCACACTTCTCTTACTCCACGTAGTGGCATACTGTTGATCCTCCTCTGATTTTCGCCCCTTGTGTTCTCCTCGTTTTTGTATTTTGCTTTTTTTTTATTGCTCCTCGTATTCTTCTCCCCTGTTTCTTCACATCAGCTTTTTCACACTTCTCTTACTCCTCTTAGTGGCATACTGTTGATCCTCCTCTGATTTTCGCCCCTTGTGTTCTCCTCGTTTTTGTATTTTGCTTTTTTTTCTTGCTCCTCGTATTCTTCTCCCCTGTTTCTTCGCCTCGGGTTTTTCACACTTCTCTTACTCCACGTAGTGCCACACTTTTGATCCTCCTCTGATTTTCCCCCCTTGTGTTCTCCTCGTTTTTGTATTTTGCTTTTTTTTCTTGCTCCTCGTATTCTTCTCCCCTGTTTCTTCACCTCGGGTTTTTCACACTTCTCTTACTCCACGTAGTGCCACAATTTTGATCCTCCTCTGATTTTCGCCCCTTGTGTTCTCCTCGTTTTTGTATTTTGCTTTTTTTTTCTTGCTCCTCTTATTCTTCTCCCCTGTTTCTTCGCCTCGGGTTTTTCACACTTCTCTTACTCCACGTAGTGGCATACGGTTGATCCTCCTCTGATTTTCGCCCCTTGTGTTCTCCTCGTTTTTGTATTTTGCTTTTTTTTTTTTGCTCCTCGTTTTTTTCTCCCCTGTTTCTTCGCCTCGGGTTTTTCACACTTCTCTTACTCCACCTAGTGCCACACTTTTGATCCTCCTCTGATTTTCGCCCCTTGTGTTCTCCTCGTTTTTGTATTTTGCTTTTTTTTTCTTGCTCCTCGTATTGTTCTCCCCTGTTTCTTCGCCTCGGGTTTTTCACACTTCTCTTACTCCACGTAGTGGCATACGGTTGATCCTCCTCTGATTTTCGCCCCTTGTGTTCTCCTCGTTTTTGTATTTTGCTTTTTTTTCTTGCTCCTCGTATTCTTCTCCTCTGTTTCTTCACCTCGTGTTTTTCACACTTCTCTTGCTCCTCGTAGGGGCATACTGTTGATCCTCCTCTGATTTTCGCCCCTTGTGTTCTCCTCGTTTTTGTATTTTGCTTTTTTTTTCTTGCTCCTCGTATTCTTCTCCCCTGTTTCTTCACATGAGCTTTTTCACACTTCTCTTACTCCTCGTAGTGGCATACTGTTGATCCTCCTCTGATTTTCGCCCCTTGTGTTCTCCTCGTTTTTGTATTTTGCTTTTTTTTTCTTGCTCCTCGTATTCTTCTCCCCTGTTTCTTCGCCTCGGGTTTTTCACATCTCTTACTCCACGTAGTGCCACACTTTGGATCCTCCTCTGATTTTCGCGCCTTGTGTTCTCCTCGTTTTTGTATTTTGCTTTTTTTTTCTTGCTCCTCGTATTCTTCTCCCCTGTTTCTTCGCCTCGGATTTTTCACACTTCTCTTACTCCACGTAGTGCCACACTTTTGATCCTCCTCTGATTTTCGCCCCTTGTGTTCTCCTCGTTTTTGTATTTTGCTTTTTTTTTCTTGCTCCTCGTATTCTTCTCCCCTGTTTCTTTGGCTCAAGTTTTTCACACTTCTCTTACTCCACGTAGTGCCACACTTTTGATCCTCCTCTGATTTTCGCCCCTTGTGTTCTCCTCGTTTTTGTATTTTGCTTTTTTTTCTTGCTCCTCGTATTCTTCTCCCCTGTTTCTTCGCCTCGGGTTTTTCACACTTCTCTTGCTCCTCGTAGTGGCATACTGTTGATCCTCCTCTGATTTTCGCCACTTGTGTTCTCCTCGTTTTTGTATTTTGCTTTTTTTTTTCTTGCTCCTCGTATTCTTCTCCCCTGTTTCTTCACATCAGCTTTTTCACACTTCTCTTACTCCTCGTAGTGACATACTGTTGATCCTACTCTGATTTTCGCCCCTTGTGTTCTCCTCGTTTTTGTATTTTGCTTTTTTTTTCTTGCTCCTCGTATTCTTCTCCCCTGTTTCTTCGCCTCGAGTTTTTCCCACTTCTCTTACTCCACGTAGTGCCACATTTTTGATCCTCCTCTGATTTTCGCCCCTTGTGTTCTCCTCGTTTTTGTATTTTGCTTTTTTTTTCTTGCTCCTCTTATTCTTCTCCCCTGTTTCTTCGCCTCGGGTTTTTCACGCTTCTCTTACTCCACCTAGTGCCACACTTTTGATCCTCCTCTGATTTTCGCCCCTTGTGTTCTCCTCGTTTTTGTATTTTGCTTTTTTTTTCTTGCTCCTCTTATTCTTCTCCCCTGTTTCTTCGCCTCGGGTTTTTCACACTTCTCTTACTCCACGTAGTGGCATACTGTTGATCCTCCTCTGATTTTCGCCCCTTGTGTTCTCCTCATTTTGGTATTTTGCTTTTTTTTTCTTGCTCCTCGTATTCTTCTCCCCTGTTTCTTCGCATCAGCATTTTCACACTTCTCTTACTCCACGTAGTGCCACACTTTTGATCGTCCTCTGATTTTCGCCCCTTGTGTTCTCCTCGTTTTTGTATTTTGCTTTTTTTTTCTTGCTCCTCGTATTCTTCTCCCCTGTTTCTTCGCATAAGCATTTTCACACTTCTCTTACTCCACGTAGTGGCATACTGTTGATCCTCCTCTGATTTTCGCCCCTTGTGTTCTCCTCGTTTTTGTATTTTGCTTTTTTTTTCTTGCTCCTCGTATTCTTCTCCCCTGTTTCTTCGCCTCGGGTTTTTCACACTTCTCTTACTCCACGTAGTGGCATACTGTTGATCCTCCTCTGATTTTCGCCCCTTGTGTTCTCCTCGTTTTTGTATTTTGCTTTTTTTTTCTTGCTCCTTGTATTCTTCTCCCCTGTTTCTTCACATCAGCATTTTCACACTTCTCTTACTCCACGTAGTGGCATACTGTTGATCCTCCTCTGATTTTCGCCCCTTGTGTTCTCCTCGTTTTTGTATTTTGCTTTTTTTTTCTTGCTCCTCGTATTCTTCTCCCCTGTTTCTTCGCCTCGGGTTTTTCACACTTCTCTTACTCCACGTAGTGGCATACTGTTGATCCTCCTCTGATTTTCGCCCCTTGTGTTCTCCTCGTTTTTGTATTTTGCTTTTTTTTTCTTGCTCCTCGTATTCTTCTCCCCTTTTTCTTCGCCTCGGGTTTTTCACACTTCTCTTACTCCTCGTAGTGGCATACTGTTGATCCTCCTCTGATTTTCGCCCCTTGTGTTCTCCTCGTTTTTGTATTTTGCTTTTTTTTCTTGCTCCTCGTATTCTTCTCCCCTGTTTCTTCGCCTCGGGTTTTTCACACTTCTCTTGCTCCTCGTAGTGGCATACTGTTGATCCTCCTCTGATTTTCGCCCCTTGTGTTCTCCTCGTTTTTGTATTTTGCTTTTTTTTTCTTGCTCCTCTTATTCTTCTCCCCTGTTTCTTCGCCTCGGGTTTTTCACACTTCTCTTACTTCACGTAGTGGCATATGGTTGATCCTCCTCTGATTTTCGCCCCTTGTGTTCTCCTCGTTTTTGTATTTTGCTTCTTTTTCTTGCTCCGCGTATTCTTCTCCTGTGTTTCTTCACCTCGGGTTTTTCACACTTCTCTTCCTCCACGTAGTGGCATACGGTTGATCCTCCTCTGATTTTCGCCCCTTGTGTTCTCCTCGTTTTTGTATTTTGCTTTTTTTTTCTTGCTCCTCGTATTCTTCTCCCCTGTTTCTTCACATCAGCTTTTTCACACTTCTCTTACTCCTCATAGTGGAATACTGTTGATCCTCCTCTGATTTTCGCCCCTTGTGTTCTCCTCGTTTTTGTATTTTGCTTTTTTTTTTCTTGCTCCTCGTATTCTTCTCCCCTGTTTCTTCGCCTCGGCTTTTTCACACTTCTCTTACTCCACGTAGTGCCACACTTTTGATCCTCCTCTGATTTTCGCCCCTTGTGTTCTCCTCGTTTTTGTATTTTGCTTTTTTTTTCTTGCTCCTCGTATTCTTCTCCCCTGTTTCTTCGCCTCGGGTTTTTCACACTTCTCTTACTCCACGTAGTGGCATACGGTTGATCCTCCTCTGATTTTCGCCCCTTGTGTTCTCCTCGTTTTTGTATTTTGCTTTTTTTTCTTGCTCCTCGTATTCTTCTCCCCTGTTTCTTCGCCTCGGGTTTTTCACACTTCTCTTGCTCCTCGTAGTGGCATACTGTTGATCCTCCTCTGATTTTCGCCCCTTGTGTTCTCCTCGTTTTTGTATTTTGCTTTTTTTTTCTTGCTCCTCTTATTCTTCTCCCCTGTTTCTTCGCCTCGGGTTTTTCACACTTCTCTTACTCCACGTAGTGGCATACGGTTGATCCTCCTCTGATTTTCGCCCCTTGTGTTCTCCTCGTTTTTGTATTTTGCTTTTTTTTCTTGCTCCTCGTATTCTTCTCCTCTGTTTCTTCGCCTCGGGTTTTTCACACTTCTCTTGCTCCTCGTAGTGCCACACTTTTGATCCTCCTCTGATTTTCGCCCCTTGTGTTCTCCTCGTTTTTGTATTTTGCTTTTTTTTTCTTGCTCCTCGTATTCTTCTCCCCTGTTTCTTCGCCTCGGGTTTTTCACACTTCTCTTACTCCACGTAGTGCCACACTTTTGATCCTCCTCTGATTTTCGCCCCTTGTGTTCTCCTGTTTTTTGTATTTTGCTTTTTTTTTCTTGCTCCTCGTATTCTTCTCCCTTGTTTCTTCGCCTCGGGTTTTTCACACTTCTCTTACTCCACGTAGTGCCACACTTTTGATCCTCCTCTGATTTTCGCCCCTTGTGTTCTCCTCGTTTTTGTATTTTGCTTTTTTTTCTTGCTCCTCGTATTCTTCTCCCCTGTTTCTTCGCCTCGGGTTTTTCACACTTCTCTTACTCCACGTAGTGCCACACTTTTGATCCTCCTCTGATTTTCGCCCTTTGTGTTCTCCTCGTTTTTGTATTTTGCTTTTTTTTCTTTCTCCGCGTATTCTTCTCCTCTGTTTCTTCGCCTCGGGTTTTTCACACTTCTCTTGCTCCTCGTAGTGGCATACTGTTGATCCTCCTCTGATTTTCGCCCCTTGTGTTCTCCTCGTTTTTGTATTTTGCTTTTTTTTTCTTGCTCCTCGTATTCTTCTCCCCTGTTTCTTCACATCAGCTTTTTCACACTTCTCTTACTCCTCTTAGTGGCATACTGTTGATCCTCCTCTGATTTTCGCCCCTTGTGTTCTCCTCGTTTTTGTATTTTGCTTTTTTTTCATGCTCCTCGTATTCTTCTCCCCTGTTTCTTCGCCTCGGGTTTTTCACACTTCTCTTACTCCACGTAGTGCCACACTTTTGATCCTCCTCTGATTTTCCCCCCTTGTGTTCTCCTCGTTTTTGTATTTTGCTTTTTTTTCTTGCTCCTCGTATTCTTCTCCCCTGTTTCTTCACCTCGGGTTTTTCACACTTCTCTTACTCCACGTAGTGCCACAATTTTGATCCTCCTCTGATTTTCGCCCCTTCTGTTCTCCTCGTTTTTGTATTTTGCTTTTTTTTTCTTGCTCCTCTTATTCTTCTCCCCTGTTTCTTCGCCTCGGGTTTTTCACACTTCTCTTACTCCACGTAGTGGCATACGGTTGATCCTCCTCTGATTTTCGCCCCTTGTGTTCTCCTCGTTTTTGTATTTTGCTTTTTTTTTCTTGCTCCTCGTATTCTTCTCCCCTGTTTCTTCGCCTCGGGTTTTTCACACTTCTCTTACTCCACCTAGTGCCACACGTTTGATCCTCCTCTGATTTTCGCCCCTTGTGTTCTCCTCGTTTTTGTATTTTGCTTTTTTTTCCTTGCTCCTCGTATTCTTCTCCCCTGTTTCTTCGCCTCGGGTTTTTCACACTTCTCTTACTCCACGTAGTGGCATACGGTTGATCCTCCTCTGATTTTCGCCCCTTGTGTTCTCCTCGTTTTTGTATTTTGCTTTTTTTTCTTGCTCCTCGTATTCTTCTCCTCTGTTTCTTCACCTCGTGTTTTTCACACTTCTCTTGCTCCTCGTAGGGGCATACTGTTGATCCTCCTCTGATTTTCGCCCCTTGTGTTCTCCTCGTTTTTGTATTTTGCTTTTTTTTTCTTGCTCCTCGTATTCTTCTCCCCTGTTTCTTCACATGAGCTTTTTCACACTTCTCTTACTCCTCGTAGTGGCATACTGTTGATCCTCCTCTGATTTTCGCCCCTTGTGTTCTCCTCGTTTTTGTATTTTGCTTTTTTTTTCTTGCTCCTCGTATTCTTCTCCCCTGTTTCTTCGCCTCGGGTTTTTCACATCTCTTACTCCACGTAGTGCCACACTTTGGATCCTCCTCTGATTTTCGCGCCTTGTGTTCTCCTCGTTTTTGTATTTTGCTTTTTTTTTCTTGCTCCTCGTATTCTTCTCCCCTGTTTCTTCGCCTCGGATTTTTCACACTTCTCTTACTCCACGTAGTGCCACACTTTTGATCCTCCTCTGATTTTCGCCCCTTGTGTTCTCCTCGTTTTTGTATTTTGCTTTTTTTTTCTTGCTCCTCGTATTCTTCTCCCCTGTTTCTTTGGCTCAAGTTTTTCACACTTCTCTTACTCCACGTAGTGCCACACTTTTGATCCTCCTCTGATTTTCGCCCCTTGTGTTCTCCTCGTTTTTGTATTTTGCTTTTTTTTCTTGCTCCTCGTATTCTTCTCCCCTGTTTCTTCGCCTCGGGTTTTTCACACTTCTCTTGCTCCTCGTAGTGGCATACTGTTGATCCTCCTCTGATTTTCGCCACTTGTGTTCTCCTCGTTTTTGTATTTTGCTTTTTTTTTTCTTGCTCCTCGTATTCTTCTCCCCTCTTTCTTCACATCAGCTTTTTCACACTTCTCTTACTCCTCGTAGTGACATACTGTTGATCCTACTCTGATTTTCGCCCCTTGTGTTCTCCTCGTTTTTGTATTTTGCTTTTTTTTTCTTGCTCCTCGTATTCTTCTCCCCTGTTTCTTCGCCTCGAGTTTTTCCCACTTCTCTTACTCCACGTAGTGCCACATTTTTGATCCTCCTCTGATTTTCGCCCCTTGTGTTCTCCTCGTTTTTGTATTTTGCTTTTTTTTTCTTGCTCCTCTTATTCTTCTCCCCTGTTTCTTCGCCTCGGGTTTTTCACGCTTCTCTTACTCCACCTAGTGCCACACTTTTGATCCTCCTCTGATTTTCGCCCCTTGTGTTCTCCTCGTTTTTGTATTTTGCTTTTTTTTTCTTGCTCCTCTTATTCTTCTCCCCTGTTTCTTCGCCTCGGGTTTTTCACACTTCTCTTACTCCACGTAGTGGCATACTGTTGATCCTCCTCTGATTTTCGCCCCTTGTGTTCTCCTCATTTTGGTATTTTGCTTTTTTTTTCTTGCTCCTCGTATTCTTCTCCCCTGTTTCTTCGCATCAGCATTTTCACACTTCTCTTACTCCACGTAGTGCCACACTTTTGATCGTCCTCTGATTTTCGCCCCTTGTGTTCTCCTCGTTTTTGTATTTTGCTTTTTTTTTCTTGCTCCTCGTATTCTTCTCCCCTGTTTCTTCGCATAAGCATTTTCACACTTCTCTTACTCCACGTAGTGGCATACTGTTGATCCTCCTCTGATTTTCGCCCCTTGTGTTCTCCTCGTTTTTGTATTTTGCTTTTTTTTTCTTGCTCCTCGTATTCTTCTCCCCTGTTTCTTCGCCTCGGGTTTTTCACACTTCTCTTACTCCACGTAGTGGCATACTGTTGATCCTCCTCTGATTTTCGCCCCTTGTGTTCTCCTCGTTTTTGTATTTTGCTTTTTTTTTCTTGCTCCTCGTATTCTTCTCCCCTGTTTCTTCACATCAGCTTTTTCACACTTCTCTTACTCCTCTTAGTGGCATACTGTTGATCCTCCTCTGATTTTCGCCCCTTGTGTTCTCCTCGTTTTTGTATTTTGCTTTTTTTTCTTGCTCCTCGTATTCTTCTCCCCTGTTTCTTCGCCTCGGGTTTTTCACACTTCTCTTACTCCACGTAGTGCCACACTTTTGATCCTCCTCTGATTTTCCCCCCTTGTTTTCTCCTCGTTTTTGTTTTTTGCTTTTTTTTCTTGCTCCTCGTATTCTTCTCCCCTGTTTCTTCACCTCGGGTTTTTCACACTTCTCTTACTCCACGTAGTGCCACAATTTTGATCCTCCTCTGATTTTCGCCCCTTGTGTTCTCCTCGTTTTTGTATTTTGCTTTTTTTTTCTTGCTCCTCTTATTCTTCTCCCCTGTTTCTTCGCCTCGGGTTTTTCACACTTCTCTTACTCCACGTAGTGGCATACGGTTGATCCTCCTCTGATTTTCGCCCCTTGTGTTCTCCTCGTTTTTGTATTTTGCTTTTTTTTTCTTGCTCCTCGTATTCTTCTCCCCTGTTTCTTCGCCTCGGGTTTTTCACACTTCTCTTACTCCACCTAGTGCCACACGTCTGATCCTCCTCTGATTTTCGCCCCTTGTGTTCTCCTCGTTTTTGTATTTTGCTTTTTTTTTCTTGCTCCTCGTATTCTTCTCCCCTGTTTCTTCGCCTCGGGTTTTTCACACTTCTCTTACTCCACGTAGTGGCATACGGTTGATCCTCCTCTGATTTTCGCCCCTTGTGTTCTCCTCGTTTTTGTATTTTGCTTTTTTTTCTTGCTCCTCGTATTCTTCTCCTCTGTTTCTTCACCTCGTGTTTTTCACACTTCTCTTGCTCCTCGTAGGGGCATACTGTTGATCCTCCTCTGATTTTCGCCCCTTGTGTTCTCCTCGTTTTTGTATTTTGCTTTTTTTTTCTTGCTCCTCGTATTCTTCTCCCCTGTTTCTTCACATGAGCTTTTTCACACTTCTCTTACTCCTCGTAGTGGCATACTGTTGATCCTCCTCTGATTTTCGCCCCTTGTGTTCTCCTCGTTTTTGTATTTTGCTTTTTTTTTCTTGCTCCTCGTATTCTTCTCCCCTGTTTCTTCGCCTCGGGTTTTTCACATCTCTTACTCCACGTAGTGCCACACTTTGGATCCTCCTCTGATTTTCGCGCCTTGTGTTCTCCTCGTTTTTGTATTTTGCTTTTTTTTTCTTGCTCCTCGTATTCTTCTCCCCTGTTTCTTCGCCTCGGATTTTTCACACTTCTCTTACTCCACGTAGTGCCACACTTTTGATCCTCCTCTGATTTTCGCCCCTTGTGTTCTCCTCGTTTTTGTATTTTGCTTTTTTTTTCTTGCTCCTCGTATTCTTCTCCCCTGTTTCTTTGGCTCAAGTTTTTCACACTTCTCTTACTCCACGTAGTGCCACACTTTTGATCCTCCTCTGATTTTCGCCCCTTGTGTTCTCCTCGTTTTTGTATTTTGCTTTTTTTTCTTGCTCCTCGTATTCTTCTCCCCTGTTTCTTCGCCTCGGGTTTTTCACACTTCTCTTGCTCCTCGTAGTGGCATACTGTTGATCCTCCTCTGATTTTCGCCACTTGTGTTCTCCTCGTTTTTGTATTTTGCTTTTTTTTTTCTTGCTCCTCGTATTCTTCTCCCCTGTTTCTTCACATCAGCTTTTTCACACTTCTCTTACTCCTCGTAGTGACATACTGTTGATCCTACTCTGATTTTCGCCCCTTGTGTTCTCCTCGTTTTTGTATTTTGCTTTTTTTTTCTTGCTCCTCGTATTCTTCTCCCCTGTTTCTTCGCCTCGAGTTTTTCCCACTTCTCTTACTCCACGTAGTGCCACATTTTTGATCCTCCTCTGATTTTCGCCCCTTGTGTTCTCCTCGTTTTTGTATTTTGCTTTTTTTTTCTTGCTCCTCTTATTCTTCTCCCCTGTTTCTTCGCCTCGGGTTTTTCACGCTTCTCTTACTCCACCTAGTGCCACACTTTTGATCCTCCTCTGATTTTCGCCCCTTGTGTTCTCCTCGTTTTTGTATTTTGCTTTTTTTTTCTTGCTCCTCTTATTCTTCTCCCCTGTTTCTTCGCCTCGGGTTTTTCACACTTCTCTTACTCCACGTAGTGGCATACTGTTGATCCTCCTCTGATTTTCGCCCCTTGTGTTCTCCTCATTTTGGTATTTTGCTTTTTTTTTCTTGCTCCTCGTATTCTTCTCCCCTGTTTCTTCGCATCAGCATTTTCACACTTCTCTTACTCCACGTAGTGCCACACTTTTGATCGTCCTCTGATTTTCGCCCCTTGTGTTCTCCTCGTTTTTGTATTTTGCTTTTTTTTTCTTGCTCCTCGTATTCTTCTCCCCTGTTTCTTCGCATAAGCATTTTCACACTTCTCTTACTCCACGTAGTGGCATACTGTTGATCCTCCT
Source organism: Cervus elaphus (assembly GCF_910594005.1). Classification (NCBI taxonomy): domain Eukaryota; kingdom Metazoa; phylum Chordata; class Mammalia; order Artiodactyla; family Cervidae; genus Cervus; species Cervus elaphus. The sequence continues at coordinate 755,604 of NW_025316697.1, read as the reverse complement.
CTGATTTTCGCCCCTTGTGTTCTCCTCGTTTTTGTATTTTGCTTTTTTTTTCTTGCTCCTCGTATTCTTCTCCCCTGTTTCTTCGCCTCGGGTTTTTCACACTTCTCTTACTCCACGTAGTGGCATACTGTTGATCCTCCTCTGATTTTCGCCCCTTGTGTTCTCCTCGTTTTTGTATTTTGCTTTTTTTTTCTTGCTCCTCGTATTCTTCTCCCCTGTTTCTTCACATCAGCATTTTCACACTTCTCTTACTCCACGTAGTGGCATACTGTTGATCCTCCTCTGATTTTCGCCCCTTGTGTTCTCCTCGTTTTTGTATTTTGCTTTTTTTTTCTTGCTCCTCGTATTCTTCTCCCCTGTTTCTTCGCCTCGCGTTTTTCACACTTCTCTTACTCCACGTAGTGGCATACTGTTGATCCTCCTCTGATTTTCGCCCCTTGTGTTCTCCTCGTTTTTGTATTTTGCTTTTTTTTTCTTGCTCCTCGTATTCTTCTCCCCTGTTTCTTCGCCTCGGGTTTTTCACACTTCTCTTACTCCACGTAGAGGCATACTGTTGATCCTCCTCTGATTTTCGCCCCTTGTGTTCTCCTCGTTTTTGTATTTTGCTTTTTTTTTCTTGCTCCGCGTATTCTTCTCCCCTGTTTCTTCACCTCGGGTTTTTCACACTTATCTTACTCCACGTAGTGGCATACTGTTGATCCTCCTCTGATTTTCGCCCCTTGTGTTCTCCTCGTTTTTGTATTTTGCTTTTTTTTTCTTGCTCCTCGTATTCTTCTCCCCTGTTTCTTCGCCTCGTGTTTTTCACGCATCTCTTACTCCACGTAGTGGCGTACTGTTGATCCTCCTCTGATTTTCGCCCCTTGTGTTCTCCTCGTTTTTGTATTTTGCTTTTTTTTTCTTGCTCCTCGTATTCTTCTCCCCTGTTTCTTAGCCTCGTGTTTTTCACACTTCTCTTACTCCACGTAGTGGCATACTGTTGATCCTCCTCTGATTTTCGCCCCTTGTGTTCTCCTCGTTTTTGTATTTTGCTTTTTTTTTCTTGCTCCTCGTATTCTTCTCCCCTGTTTCTTCGCCTCGGGTTTTTCACACTTCTCTTACTCCACGTAGTGGCATATGGTTGATCCTCCTCTGATTTTCGCCCCTTGTGTTCTCCTCGTTTTTGTATTTTGCTTTTTTTTTCTTGCTCCTCGTATTCTTCTCCCCTGTTTCTTCGCATCAGCATTTTCACACTTCTCTTACTCCACGTAGTGGCATACTGGTGATCCTCCTCTGATTTTCGCCCCTTGTGTTCTCCTCGTTTTTGTATTTTGCTTTTTTTTTCTTGCTCCTTGTATTCTTCTCCCCTGTTTCTTCGCCTCGGGTTTTTCACAATTCTCTTACTCCACGTAGTGGCATACTGTTGATCCTCCTCTGATTTTCGCCCCTTGTGTTCTCCTCGTTTTTGTATTTTGCTTTTTTTTTCTTGCTCCTCGTATTCTTCTCCCCTGTTTCTTCGCCTCGGGTTTTTCACACTTCTCTTACTCCACGTAGTGGCATACGTTTGATCCTCCTCTGATTTTCGCCCCTTGTGTTCTCCTCGTTTTTGTATTTTGCTTTTTTTTTCTTGCTCCTCGTATTCTTCTCCCCTGTTTCTTCGCCTCGGGTTTTTCACACTTCTCTTACTCCACGTAGTGGCATACGGTTGATCCTCCTCTGATTTTCGCCCCTTGTGTTCTCCTCGTTTTTGTATTTTGCTTTTTTTTCTTGCTCCTCGTATTCTTCTCCCCTGTTTCTTCGCCTCAGGTTTTTCACACTTCTCTTGCTCCTCGTAGTGGCATACGGTTGATCCTCCTATGATTTTCGCCACTTGTGTTCTCCTCGTTTTTGTATTTTGCTTTTTTTTTTCTTGCTCCTCGTATTCTTCTCCCCTGTTTCTTCACATCAGCTTTTTCACACTTCTCGTACTCCTCGTAGTGACATACTGTTGATCCTACTCTGATTTTCGCTCCTTGTGTTCTCCTCGTTTTTGTATTTTGCTTTTTTTTTCTTGCTCCTCGTATTCTTCTCCCCTGTTTCTTCGCCTCGAGTTTTTCACACTTCTCTTACTCCACGTAGTGCCACACTCTTGATCCTCCTCTGATTTTCGCCCCTTGTGTTCTCCTCGTTTTTGTATTTTGCTTTTTTTTTCTTGCTCCTCGTATTCTTCTCCCCTGTTTCTTCGCCTCGGATTTTTCACACTTCTCTTACTCCACGTAGTGCCACACTTTTGATCCTCCTCTGATTTTCGCCCCTTGTGTTCTCCTCGTTTTTGTATTTTGCTTCTTTTTCTTGCTCCGCGTATTCTTCTCCTGTGTTTCTTCACCTCGGGTTTTTCACACTTCTCTTCCTCCACGTAGTGGCATACGGTTGATCCTCCTCTGATTTTCGCCCCTTGTGTTCTCCTCGTTTTTGTATTTTGCTTTTTTTTTCTTGCTCCTCGTATTCTTCTCCCCTGTTTCTTCACATCAGCTTTTTCACACTTCTCTTACTCCTCATAGTGGAATACTGTTGATCCTCCTCTGATTTTCGCCCCTTGTGTTCTCCTCGTTTTTGTATTTTGCTTTTTTTTTTCTTGCTCCTCGTATTCTTCTCCCCTGTTTCTTCGCCTCGGCTTTTTCACACTTCTCTTACTCCACGTAGTGCCACACTTTTGATCCTCCTCTGATTTTCGCCCCTTGTGTTCTCCTCGTTTTTGTATTTTGCTTTTTTTTTCTTGCTCCTCGTATTCTTCTCCCCTGTTTCTTCGCCTCGGGTTTTTCACACTTCTCTTACTCCACGTAGTGGCATACGGTTGATCCTCCTCTGATTTTCGCCCCTTGTGTTCTCCTCGTTTTTGTATTTTGCTTTTTTTTCTTGCTCCTCGTATTCTTCTCCCCTGTTTCTTCGCCTCGGGTTTTTCACACTTCTCTTGCTCCTCGTAGTGGCATACTGTTGATCCTCCTCTGATTTTCGCCCCTTGTGTTCTCCTCGTTTTTGTATTTTGCTTTTTTTTTCTTGCTCCTCTTATTCTTCTCCCCTGTTTCTTCGCCTCGGGTTTTTCACACTTCTCTTACTCCACGTAGTGGCATACTGTTGATCCTCCTCTGATTTTCGCCCCTTGTGTTCTCCTCGTTTTTGTATTTTGCTTTTTTTTTCTTCCTCCTCTTATTCTTCTCCCCTGTTTCTTCGCCTCGGGTTTTTCACACTTCTCTTACTCCACGTAGTGGCATACGGTTGATCCTCCTCTGATTTTCGCCCCTTGTGTTCTCCTCGTTTTTGTATTTTGCTTTTTCTTCTTGCTGCTCGTATTCTTCTCCTCTGTTTCTTCGCCTCGGGTTTTTCACACTTCTCTTGCTCCTCGTAGTGGCATACTGTTGATCCTCCTCTGATTTTCGCCCCTTGTGTTCTCCTCGTTTTTGTATTTTGCTTTTTTTTTCTTGCTCCTTGTATTCTTCTCCCATGTTTCTTCGCCTCGGGTTTTTCACACTTCTCTTACTCCACGTAGTGCCACACTTTTGATCCTCCTCTGATTTTCGGCCCTTGTGTTCTCCTCGTATTTGTATTTTGCTTTTTTTTTCTTGCTCCTCGTATTCTTCTCCCCTGTTTCTTCGCCTCGGGTTTTTCACACTTCTCTTACTCCACGTAGTGCCACACTTTTGATCCTCCTCTGATTTTCGCCCCTTGTGTTCTCCTCGTTTTTGTATTTTGCTTTTTTTTTCTTGCTCCTCGTATTCTTCTCCCCTGTTTCTTCGCCTCGCGTTTTTCACACTTCTCTTACTCCACGTAGTGGCATACTGTTGATCCTCCTCTGATTTTCGCCCCTTGTGTTCTCCTCGTTTTTGTATTTTGCTTTTTTTTCTTGTTCCTCGTATTCTTCTCCCCTGTTTCTTCGCCTCGGGTTTTTCACACTTCTCTTGCTCCTCGTAGTGGCATACTGTTGATCCTCCTCTGATTTTCGCCCCTTGTGTTCTCCTCGTTTTTGTATTTTGCTTTTTTTTTCTTGCTCCTCTTATTCTTCTCCCCTGTTTCTTCGTCTCGGGTTTTTCACACTTCTCTTACTTCACGTAGTGGCATACGGTTGATCCTCCTCTGATTTTCGCCCCTTGTGTTCTCCTCGTTTTTGTATTTTGCTTCTTTTTCTTGCTCCGCGTATTCTCCTGTGTTTCTTCACCTCGGGTTTTTCACACTTCTCTTCCTCCACGTAGTGGCATACGGTTGATCCTCCTCTGATTTTCGCCCCTTGTGTTCTCCTCGTTTTTGTATTTTGCTTTTTTTTTCTTGCTCCTCGTATTCTTCTCCCCTGTTTCTTCACATCAGCTTTTTCACACTTCTCTTACTCCTCATAGTGGAATACTGTTGATCCTCCTCTGATTTTCGCCCCTTGTGTTCTCCTCGTTTTTGTATTTTGCTTTTTTTTTTCTTGCTCCTCGTATTCTTCTCCCCTGTTTCTTCGCCTCGGCTTTTTCACACTTCTCTTACTCCACGTAGTGCCACACTTTTGATCCTCCTCTGATTTTCGCCCCTTGTGTTCTCCTCGTTTTTGTATTTTGCTTTTTTTTTCTTGCTCCTCGTATTCTTCTCCCCTGTTACTTCGCCTCGGGTTTTTCACACTTTTCTTACTCCACCTAGTGCCACACTTTTGATCCTCCTCTGATTTTCGCCCCTTGTGTTCTCCTCGTTTTTGTATTTTGCTTTTTTTTTCTTGCTCCTCGTATTCTTCTCCCCTGTTTCTTCGCCTCGGGTTTTTCACACTTCTCTTACTCCACGTAGTGCCACACTTTTGATCCTCCTCTGATTTTCGCCCCTTGTGTTCTCCTCGTTTTTGTATTTTGCTTTTTTTTTCTTGCTCCTCGTATTCTTCTCCCTTGTTTCTTCGCCTCGGGTTTTTCACACTTCTCTTACTCCACGTAGTGCCACACTTTTGATCCTCCTCTGATTTTCGCCCCTTGTGTTCTCCTCGTTTTTGTATTTTGCTTTTTTTTCTTGCTCCTCGTATTCTTCTCCCCTGTTTCTTCGCCTCGGGTTTTTCACACTTCTCTTACTCCACGTAGTGGCATACGGTTGATCCTCCTCTGATTTTCGCCCTTTGTGTTCTCCTCGTTTTTGTATTTTGCTTTTTTTTCTTGCTCCGCGTATTCTTCTCCTCTGTTTCTTCGCCTCGGGTTTTTCACACTTCTCTTGCTCCTCGTAGTGGCATACTGTTGATCCTCCTCTGATTTTCGCCCCTTGTGTTCTCCTCGTTTTTGTATTTTGCTTTTTTTTTCTTGCTCCTCGTATTCTTCTCCCCTGTTTCTTCACATCAGCTTTTTCACACTTCTCTTACTCCTCTTAGTGGCATACTGTTGATCCTCCTCTGATTTTCGCCCCTTGTGTTCTCCTCGTTTTTGTATTTTGCTTTTTTTTCTTGCTCCTCGTATTCTTCTCCCCTGTTTCTTCGCCTCGGGTTTTTCACACTTCTCTTACTCCACGTAGTGCCACACTTTTGATCCTCCTCTGATTTTCCCCCCTTGTGTTCTCCTCGTTTTTGTATTTTGCTTTTTTTTCTTGCTCCTCGTATTCTTCTCCCCTGTTTCTTCACCTCGGGTTTTTCACACTTCTCTTACTCCACGTAGTGCTACAATTTTGATCCTCCTCTGATTTTCGCCCCTTGTGTTCTCCTCGTTTTTGTATTTTGCTTTTTTTTTCTTGCTCCTCTTATTCTTCTCCCCTGTTTCTTCGCCTCGGGTTTTTCACACTTCTCTTACTCCACGTAGTGGCATACGGTTGATCCTCCTCTGATTTTCGCCCCTTGTGTTCTCCTCGTTTTTGTATTTTGCTTTTTTTTTCTTGCTCCTCGTATTCTTCTCCCCTGTTTCTTCGCCTCGGTTTTTTCACACTTCTCTTACTCCACCTAGTGCCACACGTTTGATCCTCCTCTGATTTTCGCCCCTTGTGTTCTCCTCGTTTTTGTATTTTGCTTTTTTTTTCTTGCTCCTCGTATTCTTCTCCCCTGTTTCTTCGCCTCGGGTTTTTCACACTTCTCTTACTCCACGTAGTGGCATACGGTTGATCCTCCTCTGATTTTCGCCCCTTGTGTTCTCCTCGTTTTTGTATTTTGCTTTTTTTTCTTGCTCCTCGTATTCTTCTCCTCTGTTTCTTCACCTCGTGTTTTTCACACTTCTCTTGCTCCTCGTAGGGGCATACTGTTGATCCTCCTCTGATTTTCGCCCCTTGTGTTCTCCTCGTTTTTGTATTTTGCTTTTTTTTTCTTGCTCCTCGTATTCTTCTCCCCTGTTTCTTCACATGAGCTTTTTCACACTTCTCTTACTCCTCGTAGTGGCATACTGTTGATCCTCCTCTGATTTTCGCCCCTTGTGTTCTCCTCGTTTTTGTATTTTGCTTTTTTTTTCTTGCTCCTCGTATTCTTCTCCCCTGTTTCTTCGCCTCGTGTTTTTCACATCTCTTACTCCACGTAGTGCCACACTTTGGATCCTCCTCTGATTTTCGCCCCTTGTGTTCTCCTCGTTTTTGTATTTTGCTTTTTTTTTCTTGCTCCTCGTATTCTTCTCCCCTGTTTCTTCGCCTCGGATTTTTCACACTTCTCTTACTCCACGTAGTGCCACACTTTTGATCCTCCTCTGATTTTCGCCCCTTGTGTTCTCCTCGTTTTTGTATTTTGCTTTTTTTTTTTTGCTCCTCGTTTTCTTCTCCCCTGTTTCTTTGGCTCGGGTTTTTCACACTTCTCTTACTCCACGTAGTGCCACACTTTTGATCCTCCTCTGATTTTCGCCCCTTGTGTTCTCCTCGTTTTTGTATTTTGCTTTTTTTTCTTGCTCCTCGTATTCTTCTCCCCTGTTTCTTCGCCTCGGGTTTTTCACACTTCTCTTGCTCCTCGTAGTGGCATACTGTTGATCCTCCTCTGATTTTCGCCACTTGTGTTCTCCTCGTTTTTGTATTTTGCTTTTTTTTTTCTTGCTCCTCGTATTCTTCTCCCCTGTTTCTTCACATCAGCTTTTTCACACTTCTCTTACTCCTCGTAGTGACATACTGTTGATCCTACTCTGATTTTCGCCCCTTGTGTTCTCCTCGTTTTTGTATTTTGCTTTTTTTTTCTTGCTCCTCGTATTCTTCTCCCCTGTTTCTTCGCCTCGGGTTTTTCACACTTCTCTTACTCCACGTAGTGCCACACTTTTGATCCTCCTCTGATTTTCGCCCCTTGTGTTCTCCTCGTTTTTGTATTTTGCTATTTTTTTCTTGCTCCTCTTATTCTTCTCCCCTGTTTCTTCGCCTCGGGTTTTTCACGCTTCTCTTACTCCACCTAGTGCCACACTTTTGATCCTCCTCTGATTTTCGCCCCTTGTGTTCTCCTCGTTTTTGTATTTTGCTTTTTTTTTCTTGCTCCTCGTATTCTTCTCCCCTGTTTCTTCGCCTCGGGTTTTTCACACTTCTCTTGCTCCTCGTAGTGGCATACTGTTGATCCTCCTCTGATTTTCGCCCCTTGTGTTCTCCTCCTTTTTGTATTTTGCTTTCTTTTTCTTGCTCCTCTTATTCTTCTCCCCTGTTTCTTCGCCTCGGGTTTTTCACACTTCTCTTACTCCACGTAATGCCACACTTTTGATCCTCCTCTGATTTTCGCCCCTTGTGTTCTCCTCGTTTTTGTATTTTGCTTTTTTTTCTTGCTCCTCGTATTCTTCTCCCCTGTTTCTTCACCTCGGGTTTTTCACACTTCTCTTACTCCACGTAGTACCACAATTTTGATCCTCCTCTGATTTTCGCCCCTTGTGTTCTCCTCGTTTTTGTATTTTGCTTTTTTTCCCTTGCTCCTCTTATTCTTCTCCCCTGCTTCTTCGCCTCGGGTTTTTCACACTTCTCTTACTCCACGTAGTGGCATACGGTTGATCCTCCTCTGATTTTCGCCCCTTGTGTTCTCCTCGTTTTTGTATTTTGCTTTTTTTTCTTGCTCCTCGTATTCTTCTCCCCTGTTTCTTCACCTCGGGTTTTTCATTCTTCTCTTGCTCCTCGTAGTAGCATACTGTTGATCCTCCTCTGATTTTCGCCCCTTGTGTTCTCCTCGTTTTTGTATTTTGCTTTTTTTTTCTTGGTCCTCGTATTCTTCTCCCCTGTTTCTTCACATCAGCTTTTTCACACTTCTCTTATTCCTCGTAGTGGCATACTGTTGATCCTTCTCTGTTTTTCGCCCCTTGTGTTCTCCTCGTTTTTGTATTTTGCATTTTTTTTCTTGCTCCTCGTATTCTTCTCCCCTGTTACTTCGCCTCGGGTTTTTCACACTTTTCTTACTCCACCTAGTGCCACACTTTTGATCCACCTCTGATTTTCGCCCCTTGTGTTCTCCTCGTTTTTGTATTTTGCTTTTTTTTTCTTGCTCCTCGTATTCTTCTCCCCTGTTTCTTCGCCTCGGGTTTTTCACACTTCTCTTACTCCACCTAGTGGCATACTGTTGATCCTCCTCTGATTTTCGCCCCTTGTGTTCTCCTCGTTTTTGTATTTTGCTTTTTTTTTCTTGCTCCTCGTATTCTTCTCCCCTGTTTCTTCGCCTCGTGTGTTTCCCACTTCTCTTGCTCCTCGTAGTGGCATACTGTTGATCCTCCTCTGATTTTCGCCCCTTGTGTTCTCCTCGTTTTTGTATTTTGCTTTTTTTTTCTTGCTCCTCGTATTCTTCTCCCCTGTTTCTTCGCCTCGGGTTTTTCACACTTCTCTTACTCCACCTAGTGCCACACTTTTGATCCTCCTCTGATTTTCGCCCCTTGTGTTCTCCTCGTTTTTGTATTTTGCTTTTTTTTTATTGCTCCTCGTATTCTTCTCCCATGTTTCTTCGCCTCGGGTTTTTCACACTTCTCTTACTCCACGTAGGGGCATACTGTTGATCCTCCTCTGATTTTCGCCCCTTGTGTTCTCCTCGTTTTTGTATTTTGCTTTTTTTTCATGCTCCTCGTATTCTTCTCCCCTGTTTCTTCGCCTCGGGTTTTTCACACTTCTCTTGCTCCTCGTAGTGGCATACTGTTGATCCTCCTCTGATTTTCGCCCCTTGTGTTCTCCTCGTTTTTGTATTTTGCTTTTTTTTTCTTCCTCCTCTTATTCTTCTCCCCTGTTTCTTCGTCTCGGGTTTTTCACACTTCTCTTACTCCACGTAGTGGCATACGGTTGATCCTCCTCTGATTTTCGCCCCTTGTGTTCTCCTCGTTTTTGTATTTTGCTTTTTCTTCTTGCTGCTCGTATTCTTCTCCTCTGTTTCTTCGCCTCGGGTTTTTCACACTTCTCTTGCTCCTCGTAGTGGCATACTGTTGATCCTCCTCTGATTTTCGCCCCTTGTGTTCTCCTCGTTTTTGTATTTTGCTTTTTTTTTCTTGCTCCTTGTATTCTTCTCCCCTGTTTCTTCGCCTTGGGTTTTTCACACTTCTCTTACTCCACGTACTGCCACACTTTTGATCCTCCTCTGATTTTCGCCCCTTGTGTTCTCCTCGTTTTTGTATTTTGCTTTTTTTTTCTTGCTCCTTGTATTCTTCTCCCATGTTTCTTCGCCTCGGGTTTTTCACACTTCTCTTACTCCACGTAGTGCCACACTTTTGATCCTCCTCTGATTTTCGGCCCTTGTGTTCTCCTCGTTTTTGTATTTTGCTTTTTTTTTTCTTGCTCCTCGTATTCTTCTCCCCTGTTTCTTCGCCTCGGGTTTTTCACACTTCTCTTACTCCACGTAGTGCCACACTTTTGATCCTCCTCTGATTTTCGCCCCTTGTGTTCTCCTCGTTTTTGTATTTTGCTTTTTTTTTCTTGCTCCTCGTATTCTTCTCCCCTGTTTCTTCGCCTCGGGTTTTTCACACTTCTCTTACTCCACGTAGTGGCATACTGTTGATCCTCCTCTGATTTTCGCCCCTTGTGTTCTCCTCGTTTTTGTATTTTGCTTTTTTTTCTTGCTCCTCGTATTCTTCTCCCCTGTTTCTTCGCCTCGGGTTTTTCACACTTCTCTTGCTCCTCGTAGTGGCATACTGTTGATCCTCCTCTGATTTTCGCCCCTTGTGTTCTCCTCGTTTTTGTATTTTGCTTTTTTTTTCTTGCTCCTCTTATTCTTCTCCCCTGTTTCTTCGCCTCGGGTTTTTCACACTTCTCTTACTTCACGTAGTGGCATATGGTTGATCCTCCTCTGATTTTCGCCCCTTGTGTTCTCCTCGTTTTTGTATTTTGCTTCTTTTTCTTGCTCCGCGTATTCTTCTCCTGTGTTTCTTCACCTCGGGTTTTTCACACTTCTCTTCCTCCACGTAGTGGCATACGGTTGATCCTCCTCTGATTTTCGCCCCTTGTGTTCTCCTCGTTTTTGTATTTTGCTTTTTTTTTCTTGCTCCTCGTATTCTTCTCCCCTGTTTCTTCACATCAGCGTTTTCACACTTCTCTTACTCCTCATAGTGGAATACTGTTGATCCTCCTCTGATTTTCGCCCCTTGTGTTCTCCTCGTTTTTGTATTTTGCTTTTTTTTTTCTTGCTCCTCGTATTCTTCTCCCCTGTTTCTTCGCCTCGGCTTTTTCACACTTCTCTTACTCCACGTAGTGCCACACTTTTGATCCTCCTCTGATTTTCGCCCCTTGTGTTCTCCTCGTTTTTGTATTTTGCTTTTTTTTTCTTGCTCCTCGTATTCTTCTCCCCTGTTTCTTCGCCTCGGGTTTTTCACACTTCTCTTACTCCACGTAGTGGCATACGGTTGATCCTCCTCTGATTTTCGCCCCTTGTGTTCTCCTCGTTTTTGTATTTTGCTTTTTTTTCTTGCTCCTCGTATTCTTCTCCCCTGTTTCTTCGCCTCGGGTTTTTCACACTTCTCTTGCTCCTCGTAGTGGCATACTGTTGATCCTCCTCTGATTTTCGCCCCTTGTGTTCTCCTCGTTTTTGTATTTTGCTTTTTTTTTCTTGCTCCTCTTATTCTTCTCCCCTGTTTCTTCGCCTCGGGTTTTTCACACTTCTCTTACTCCACGTAGTGGCATACGGTTGATCCTCCTCTGATTTTCGCCCCTTGTGTTCTCCTCGTTTTTGTATTTTGCTTTTTTTTCTTGCTCCTCGTATTCTTCTCCTCTGTTTCTTCGCCTCGGGTTTTTCACACTTCTCTTGCTCCTCGTAGTGCCACACTTTTGATCCTCCTCTGATTTTCGCCCCTTGTGTTCTCCTCGTTTTTGTATTTTGCTTTTTTTTTCTTGCTCCTCGTATTCTTCTCCCCTGTTTCTTCGCCTCGGGTTTTTCACACTTCTCTTACTCCACGTAGTGCCACACTTTTGATCCTCCTCTGATTTTCGCCCCTTGTGTTCTCCTGGTTTTTGTATTTTGCTTTTTTTTTCTTGCTCCTCGTATTCTTCTCCCTTGTTTCTTCGCCTCGGGTTTTTCACACTTCTCTTACTCCACGTAGTGCCACACTTTTGATCCTCCTCTGATTTTCGCCCCTTGTGTTCTCCTCGTTTTTGTATTTTGCTTTTTTTTCTTGCTCCTCGTATTCTTCTCCCCTGTTTCTTCGCCTCGGGTTTTTCACACTTCTCTTACTCCACGTAGTGCCACACTTTTGATCCTCCTCTGATTTTCGCCCTTTGTGTTCTCCTCGTTTTTGTATTTTGCTTTTTTTTCTTGCTCCGCGTATTCTTCTCCTCTTTTTCTTCGCCTCGGGTTTTTCACACTTCTCTTGCTCCTCGTAGTGGCATACTGTTGATCCTCCTCTGATTTTCGCCCCTTGTGTTCTCCTCGTTTTTGTATTTTGCTTTTTTTTTCTTGCTCCTCGTATTCTTCTCCCCTGTTTCTTCACATCAGCTTTTTCACACTTCTCTTACTCCTCTTAGTGGCATACTGTTGAGCCTCCTCTGATTTTCGCCCCTTGTGTTCTCCTCGTTTTTGTATTTTGCTTTTTTTTCTTGCTCCTCGTATTCTTCTCCCCTGTTTCTTCGCCTCGGGTTTTTCACACTTCTCTTACTCCACGTAGTGCCACACTTTTGATCCTCCTCTGATTTTCCCCCCTTGTGTTCTCCTCGTTTTTGTATTTTGCTTTTTTTTCTTGCTCCTCGTATTCTTCTCCCCTGTTTCTTCACCTCGGGTTTTTCACACTTCTCTTACTCCACGTAGTGCCACAATTTTGATCCTCCTCTGATTTTCGCCCCTTGTGTTCTCCTCGTTTTTGTATTTTGCTTTTTTTTTCTTGCTCCTCTTATTCTTCTCCCCTGTTTCTTCGCCTCGGGTTTTTCACACTTCTCTTACTCCACGTAGTGGCATACGGTTGATCCTCCTCTGATTTTCGCCCCTTGTGTTCTCCTCGTTTTTGTATTTTGCTTTTTTTTTCTTGCTCCTCGTATTCTTCTCCCCTGTTTCTTCGCCTCGGGTTTTTCACACTTCTCTTACTCCACCTAGTGCCACACGTTTGATCCTCCTCTGATTTTCGCCCCTTGTGTTCTCCTCGTTTTTGTATTTTGCTTTTTTTTCCTTGCTCCTCGTATTCTTCTCCCCTGTTTCTTCGCCTCGGGTTTTTCACACTTCTCTTACTCCACGTAGTGGCATACGGTTGATCCTCCTCTGATTTTCGCCCCTTGTGTTCTCCTCGTTTTTGTATTTTGCTTTTTTTTTTTTCTCCTCGTATTCTTCTCCTCTGTTTCTTCACCTCGTGTTTTTCACACTTCTCTTGCTCCTCGTAGGGGCATACTGTTGATCCTCCTCTGATTTTCGCCCCTTGTGTTCTCCTCGTTTTTGTATTTTGCTTTTTTTTTCTTGCTCCTCGTATTCTTCTCCCCTGTTTCTTCACATGAGCTTTTTCACACTTCTCTTACTCCTCGTAGTGGCATACTGTTGATCCTCCTCTGATTTTCGCCCCTTGTGTTCTCCTCGTTTTTGTATTTTGCTTTTTTTTTCTTGCTCCTCGTATTCTTCTCCCCTGTTTCTTCGCCTCGGGTTTTTCACATCTCTTACTCCACGTAGTGCCACACTTTGGATCCTCCTCTGATTTTCGCGCCTTGTGTTCTCCTCGTTTTTGTATTTTGCTTTTTTTTTCTTGCTCCTCGTATTCTTCTCCCCTGTTTCTTCGCCTCGGATTTTTCACACTTCTCTTACTCCACGTAGTGCCACACTTTTGATCCTCCTCTGATTTTCGCCCCTTGTGTTCTCCTCGTTTTTGTATTTTGCTTTTTTTTTCTTGCTCCTCGTATTCTTCTCCCCTGTTTCTTTGGCTCAAGTTTTTCACACTTCTCTTACTCCACGTAGTGCCACACTTTTGATCCTCCTCTGATTTTCGCCCCTTGTGTTCTCCTCGTTTTTGTATTTTGCTTTTTTTTCTTGCTCCTCGTATTCTTCTCCCCTGTTTCTTCGCCTCGGGTTTTTCACACTTCTCTTGCTCCTCGTAGTGGCATACTGTTGATCCTCCTCTGATTTTCGCCACTTGTGTTCTCCTCGTTTTTGTATTTTGCTTTTTTTTTTCTTGCTCCTCGTATTCTTCTCCCCTCTTTCTTCACATCAGCTTTTTCACACTTCTCTTACTCCTCGTAGTGACATACTGTTGATCCTACTCTGATTTTCGCCCCTTGTGTTCTCCTCGTTTTTGTATTTTGCTTTTTTTTTCTTGCTCCTCGTATTCTTCTCCCCTGTTTCTTCGCCTTGAGTTTTTCCCACTTCTCTTACTCCACGTAGTGCCACATTTTTGATCCTCCTCTGATTTTCGCCCCTTGTGTTCTCCTCGTTTTTGTATTTTGCTTTTTTTTTCTTGCTCCTCTTATTCTTCTCCCCTGTTTCTTCGCCTCGGGTTTTTCACGCTTCTCTTACTCCACCTAGTGCCACACTTTTGATCCTCCTCTGATTTTCGCCCCTTGTGTTCTCCTCGTTTTTGTATTTTGCTTTTTTTTTCTTGCTCCTCTTATTCTTCTCCCCTGTTTCTTCGCCTCGGGTTTTTCACACTTCTCTTACTCCACGTAGTGGCATACTGTTGATCCTCCTCTGATTTTCGCCCCTTGTGTTCTCCTCATTTTGGTATTTTGCTTTTTTTTTCTTGCTCCTCGTATTCTTCTCCCCTGTTTCTTCGCATCAGCATTTTCACACTTCTCTTACTCCACGTAGTGCCACACTTTTGATCGTCCTCTGATTTTCGCCCCTTGTGTTCTCCTCGTTTTTGTATTTTGCTTTTTTTTTCTTGCTCCTCGTATTCTTCTCCCCTGTTTCTTCGCATAAGCATTTTCACACTTCTCTTACTCCACGTAGTGGCATACTGTTGATCCTCCTCTGATTTTCGCCCCTTGTGTTCTCCTCGTTTTTGTATTTTGCTTTTTTTTTCTTGCTCCTCGTATTCTTCTCCCCTGTTTCTTCGCCTCGGGTTTTTCACACTTCTCTTACTCCTCGTAGTGGCATACTGTTGATCCTCCTCTGATTTTCGCCCCTTGTGTTCTCCTCGTTTTTGTATTTTGCTTTTTTTTTCTTGCTCCTCGTATTCTTCTCCCCTGTTTCTTCACATCAGCTTTTTCACACTTCTCTTACTCCTCTTAGTGGCATACTGTTGATCCTCCTCTGATTTTCGCCCCTTGTGTTCTCCTCGTTTTTGTATTTTGCTTTTTTTTCTTGCTCCTCGTATTCTTCTCCCCTGTTTCTTCGCCTCGGGTTTTTCACACTTCTCTTACTCCACGTAGTGCCACACTTTTGATCCTCCTCTGATTTTCCCCCCTTGTGTTCTCCTCGTTTTTGTATTTTGCTTTTTTTTCTTGCTCCTCATATTCTTCTCCCCTGTTTCTTCACCTCGGGTTTTTCACACTTCTCTTACTCCACGTAGTGCCACAATTTTGATCCTCCTCTGATTTTCGCCCCTTGTGTTCTCCTCGTTTTTGTATTTTGCTTTTTTTTTCTTGCTCCTCTTATTCTTCTCCCCTGTTTCTTCGCCTCGGGTTTTTCACACTTCTCTTACTCCACGTAGTGGCATACGGTTGATCCTCCTCTGATTTTCGCCCCTTGTGTTCTCCTCGTTTTTGTATTTTGCTTTTTTTTTCTTGCTCCTCGTATTCTTCTCCCCTGTTTCTTCGCCTCGGGTTTTTCACACTTCTCTTACTCCACCTAGTGCCACACGTTTGATCCTCCTCTGATTTTCGCCCCTTGTGTTCTCCTCGTTTTTGTATTTTGCTTTTTTTTTCTTGCTCCTCGTATTCTTCTCCCCTGTTTCTTCGCCTCGGGTTTTTCACACTTCTCTTACTCCACGTAGTGGCATACGGTTGATCCTCCTCTGATTTTCGCCCCTTGTGTTCTCCTCGTTTTTGTATTTTGCTTTTTTTTCTTGCTCCTCGTATTCTTCTCCTCTGTTTCTTCACCTCGTGTTTTTCACACTTCTCTTGCTCCTCGTAGGGGCATACTGTTGATCCTCCTCTGATTTTCGCCCCTTGTGTTCTCCTCGTTTTTGTATTTTGCTTTTTTTTTCTTGCTCCTCGTATTCTTCTCCCCTATTTCTTCACATGAGCTTTTTCACACTTCTCTTACTCCTCGTAGTGGCATACTGTTGATCCTCCTCTGATTTTCGCCCCTTGTGTTCTCCTCGTTTTTGTATTTTGCTTTTTTTTTCTTGCTCCTCGTATTCTTCTCCCCTGTTTCTTCGCCTCGGGTTTTTCACATCTCTTACTCCACGTAGTGCCACACTTTGGATCCTCCTCTGATTTTCGCGCCTTGTGTTCTCCTCGTTTTTGTATTTTGCTTTTTTTTTCTTGCTCCTCGTATTCTTCTCCCCTGTTTCTTCGCCTCGGATTTTTCACACTTCTCTTACTCCACGTAGTGCCACACTTTTGATCCTCCTCTGATTTTCGCCCCTTGTGTTCTCCTCGTTTTTGTATTTTGCTTTTTTTTTCTTGCTCCTCGTATTCTTCTCCCCTGTTTCTTTGGCTCAAGTTTTTCACACTTCTCTTACTCCACGTAGTGCCACACTTTTGATCCTCCTCTGATTTTCGCCCCTTGTGTTCTCCTCGTTTTTGTATTTTGCTTTTTTTTCTTGCTCCTCGTATTCTTCTCCCCTGTTTCTTCGCCTCGGGTTTTTCACACTTCTCTTGCTCCTCGTAGTGGCATACTGTTGATCCTCCTCTGTTTTTCGCCACTTGTGTTCTCCTCGTTTTTGTATTTTGCTTTTTTTTTTCTTGCTCCTCGTATTCTTCTCCCCTGTTTCTTCACATCAGCTTTTTCACACTTCTCTTACTCCTCGTAGTGGCATACTGTTGATCCTCCTCTGATTTTCGCCCCTTGTGTTCTCCTCGTTTTTGTATTTTGCTTTTTTTTTCTTGCTCCTCGTATTCTTCTCCCCTGTTTCTTCGCCTCGGGTTTTTCCCACTTCTCTTACTCCACGTAGTGCCACATTTTTGATCCTCCTCTGATTTTCGCCCCTTGTGTTCTCCTCGTTTTTGTATTTTGCTTTTTTTTTCTTGCTCCTCGTATTCTTCTCCCCTGTTTCTTCGCCTCGGGTTTTTCACGCTTCTCTTACTCCACCTAGTGCCACACTTTTGATCCTCCTCTGATTTTCGCCCCTTGTGTTCTCCTCGTTTTTGTATTTTGCTTTTTTTTTCTTGCTCCTCTTATTCTTCTCCCCTGTTTCTTCGCCTCGGGTTTTTCACACTTCTCTTACTCCACGTAGTGGCATACTGTTGATCCTCCTCTGATTTTCGCCCCTTGTGTTCTCCTCATTTTGGTATTTTGCTTTTTTTTTCTTGCTCCTCGTATTCTTCTCCCCTGTTTCTTCGCATCAGCATTTTCACACTTCTCTTACTCCACGTAGTGCCACACTTTTGATCGTCCTCTGATTTTCGCCCCTTGTGTTCTCCTCGTTTTTGTATTTTGCTTTTTTTTTCTTGCTCCTCGTATTCTTCTCCCCTGTTTCTTCGCATAAGCATTTTCACACTTCTCTTACTCCACGTAGTGGCATACTGTTGATCCTCCTCTGATTTTCGCCCCTTGTGTTCTCCTCGTTTTTGTATTTTGCTTTTTTTTTCTTGCTCCTCGTATTCTTCTCCCCTGTTTCTTCGCCTCGGGTTTTTCACACTTCTCTTACTCCACGTAGTGGCATACTGTTGATCCTCCTCTGATTTTCGCCCCTTGTGTTCTCCTCGTTTTTGTATTTTGCTTTTTTTTTCTTGCTCCTCGTATTCTTCTCCCCTGTTTCTTCACATCAGCATTTTCACACTTCTCTTACTCCACGTAGTGGCATACTGTTGATCCTCCTCTGATTTTCGCCCCTTGTGTTCTCCTCGTTTTTGTATTTTGCTTTTTTTTTCTTGCTCCTCGTATTCTTCTCCCCTGTTTCTTCGCCTCGGGTTTTTCACACTTCTCTTACTCCACGTAGTGGCATACTGTTGATCCTCCTCTGATTTTCGCCCCTTGTGTTCTCCTCGTTTTTGTATTTTGCTTTTTTTTTCTTGCTCCTCGTATTCTTCTCCCCTGTTTCTTCGCCTCGGGTTTTTCACACTTCTCTTACTCCACGTAGAGGCATACTGTTGATCCTCCTCTGATTTTCGCCCCTTGTGTTCTCCTCGTTTTTGTATTTTGCTTTTTTTTTCTTGCTCCGCGTATTCTTCTCCCCTGTTTCTTCACCTCGGGTTTTTCACACTTATCTTACTCCACGTAGTGGCATACTGTTGATCCTCCTCTGATTTTCGCCCCTTGTGTTCTCCTCGTTTTTGTATTTTGCTTTTTTTTTCTTGCTCCTCGTATTCTTCTCCCCTGTTTCTTCGCCTCGGGTTTTTCACACTTCTCTTACTCCACGTAGTGGCATATGGTTGATCCTCCTCTGATTTTCGCCCCTTGTGTTCTCCTCGTTTTTGTATTTTGCTTTTTTTTTCTTGCTCCTCGTATTCTTCTCCCCTGTTTCTTCGCATCAGCATTTTCACACTTCTCTTACTCCACGTAGTGGCATACTGGTGATCCTCCTCTGATTTTCGCCCCTTGTGTTCTCCTCGTTTTTGTATTTTGCTTTTTTTTTCTTGCTCCTTGTATTCTTCTCCCCTATTTCTTCGCCTCGGGTTTTTCACAATTCTCTTACTCCACGTAGTGGCATACTGTTGATCCTCCTCTGATTTTCGCCCCTTGTGTTCTCCTCGTTTTTGTATTTTGCTTTTTTTTTCTTGCTCCTCGTATTCTTCTCCCCTGTTTCTTCGCCTCGGGTTTTTCACACTTCTCTTACTCCACGTAGTGGCATACGTTTGATCCTCCTCTGATTTTCGCCCCTTGTGTTCTCCTCGTTTTTGTATTTTGCTTTTTTTTTCTTGCTCCTCGTATTCTTCTCCCCTGTTTCTTCGCCTCGGGTTTTTCACACTTCTCTTACTCCACGTAGTGGCATACGGTTGATCCTCCTCTGATTTTCGCCCCTTGTGTTCTCCTCGTTTTTGTATTTTGCTTTTTTTTCTTGCTCCTCGTATTCTTCTCCCCTGTTTCTTCGCCTCAGGTTTTTCACACTTCTCTTGCTCCTCGTAGTGGCATACGGTTGATCCTCCTATGGTTTTCGCCACTTGTGTTCTCCTCGTTTTTGTATTTTGCTTTTTTTTTTCTTGCTCCTCGTATTCTTCTCCCCTGTTTCTTCACATCAGCTTTTTCACACTTCTCGTACTCCTCGTAGTGACATACTGTTGATCCTACTCTGATTTTCGCTCCTTGTGTTCTCCTCGTTTTTGTATTTTGCTTTTTTTTTCTTGCTCCTCGTATTCTTCTCCCCGGTTTCTTCGCCTCGAGTTTTTCACACTTCTCTTACTCCACGTAGTGCCACACTTTTGATCCTCCTCTGATTTTCGCCCCTTGTGTTCTCCTCGTTTTTGTATTTTGCTTTTTTTTTCTTGCTCCTCGTATTCTTCTCCCCTGTTTCTTCGCCTCGGATTTTTCACACTTCTCTTACTCCACGTAGTGCCACAATTTTGATCCTCCTCTGATTTTCGCCCCTTGTGTTCTCCTCGTTTTTGTATTTTGCTTCTTTTTCTTGCTCCGCGTATTCTTCTCCTGTGTTTCTTCACCTCGGGTTTTTCACACTTCTCTTCCTCCACGTAGTGGCATACGGTTGATCCTCCTCTGATTTTCGCCCCTTGTGTTCTCCTCGTTTTTGTATTTTGCTTTTTTTTTCTTGCTCCTCGTATTCTTCTCCCCTGTTTCTTCACATCAGCTTTTTCACACTTCTCTTACTCCTCATAGTGGAATACTGTTGATCCTCCTCTGATTTTCGCCCCTTGTGTTCTCCTCGTTTTTGTATTTTGCTTTTTTTTTTCTTGCTCCTCGTATTCTTCTCCCCTGTTTCTTCGCCTCGGCTTTTTCACACTTCTCTTACTCCACGTAGTGCCACACTTTTGATCCTCCTCTGATTTTCGCCCCTTGTGTTCTCCTCGTTTTTGTATTTTGCTTTTTTTTTCTTGCTCCTCGTATTCTTCTCCCCTGTTTCTTCGCCTCGGGTTTTTCACACTTCTCTTACTCCACGTAGTGGCATACGGTTGATCCTCCTCTGATTTTCGCCCCTTGTGTTCTCCTCGTTTTTGTATTTTGCTTTTTTTTCTTGCTCCTCGTATTCTTCTCCCCTGTTTCTTCGCCTCGGGTTTTTCACACTTCTCTTGCTCCTCGTAGTGGCATACTGTTGATCCTCCTCTGATTTTCGCCCCTTGTGTTCTCCTCGTTTTTGTATTTTGCTTTTTTTTTCTTGCTCCTCTTATTCTTCTCCCCTGTTTCTTCGCCTCGGGTTTTTCACACTTCTCTTACTCCACGTAGTGGCATACTGTTGATCCTCCTCTGATTTTCGCCCCTTGTGTTCTCCTCGTTTTTGTATTTTGCTTTTTTTTTCTTCCTCCTCTTATTCTTCTCCCCTGTTTCTTCGCCTCGGGTTTTTCACACTTCTCTTACTCCACGTAGTGGCATACGGTTGATCCTCCTCTGATTTTCGCCCCTTGTGTTCTCCTCGTTTTTGTATTTTGCTTTTTCTTCTTGCTGCTCGTATTCTTCTCCTCTGTTTCTTCGCCTCGGGTTTTTCACACTTCTCTTGCTCCTCGTAGTGGCATACTGTTGATCCTCCTCTGATTTTCGCCCCTTGTGTTCTCCTCGTTTTTGTATTTTGCTTTTTTTTTCTTGCTCCTTGTATTCTTCTCCCATGTTTCTTCGCCTCGGGTTTTTCACACTTCTCTTACTCCACGTAGTGCCACACTTTTGATCCTCCTCTGATTTTCGGCCCTTGTGTTCTCCTCGTATTTGTATTTTGCTTTTTTTTTCTTGCTCCTCGTATTCTTCTCCCCTGTTTCTTCGCCTCGGGTTTTTCACACTTCTCTTACTCCACGTAGTGCCACACTTTTGATCCTCCTCTGATTTTCGCCCCTTGTGTTCTCCTCGTTTTTGTATTTTGCTTTTTTTTTCTTGCTCCTCGTATTCTTCTCCCCTGTTTCTTCGCCTCGCGTTTTTCACACTTCTCTTACTCCACGTAGTGGCATACTGTTGATCCTCCTCTGATTTTCGCCCCTTGTGTTCTCCTCGTTTTTGTATTTTGCTTTTTTTCTTGTTCCTCGTATTCTTCTCCCCTGTTTCTTCGCCTCGGGTTTTTCACACTTCTCTTGCTCCTCGTAGTGGCATACTGTTGATCCTCCTCTGATTTTCGCCCCTTGTGTTCTCCTCGTTTTTGTATTTTGCTTTTTTTTTCTTGCTCCTCTTATTCTTCTCCCCTGTTTCTTCGTCTCGGGTTTTTCACACTTCTCTTACTTCACGTAGTGGCATACGGTTGATCCTCCTCTGATTTTCGCCCCTTGTGTTCTCCTCGTTTTTGTATTTTGCTTCTTTTTCTTGCTCCGCGTATTCTCCTGTGTTTCTTCACCTCGGGTTTTTCACACTTCTCTTCCTCCACGTAGTGGCATACGGTTGATCCTCCTCTGATTTTCGCCCCTTGTGTTCTCCTCGTTTTTGTATTTTGCTTTTTTTTTCTTGCTCCTCGTATTCTTCTCCCCTGTTTCTTCGCCTCGGGTTTTTCACACTTCTCTTACTCCACGTAGTGGCATACTGTTGATCCTCCTCTGATTTTCGCCCCTTGTGTTCTCCTCGTTTTTGTATTTTGCTTTTTTTTTCTTGCTCCTCGTATTCTTCTCCCCTGTTTCTTCGCCTCGGGTTTTTCACACTTCTCTTACTCCACGTAGAGGCATACTGTTGATCCTCCTCTGATTTTCGCCCCTTGTGTTCTCCTCGTTTTTGTATTTTGCTTTTTTTTTCTTGCTCCGCGTATTCTTCTCCCCTGTTTCTTCACCTCGGGTTTTTCACACTTATCTTACTCCACGTAGTGGCATACTGGTGATCCTCCTCTGATTTTCGCCCCTTGTGTTCTCCTCGTTTTTGTATTTTGCTTTTTTTTTCTTGCTCCTCGTATTCTTCTCCCCTGTTTCTTCGCCTCGGGTTTTTCACACTTCTCTTACTCCACGTAGTGGCATATGGTTGATCCTCCTCTGATTTTCGCCCCTTGTGTTCTCCTCGTTTTTGTATTTTGCTTTTTTTTTCTTGCTCCTCGTATTCTTCTCCCCTGTTTCTTCGCATCAGCATTTTCACACTTCTCTTACTCCACGTAGTGGCATACTGGTGATCCTCCTCTGATTTTCGCCCCTTGTGTTCTCCTCGTTTTTGTATTTTGCTTTTTTTTTCTTGCTCCTTGTATTCTTCTCCCCTATTTCTTCGCCTCGGGTTTTTCACAATTCTCTTACTCCACGTAGTGGCATACTGTTGATCCTCCTCTGATTTTCGCCCCTTGTGTTCTCCTCGTTTTTGTATTTTGCTTTTTTTTTCTTGCTCCTCGTATTCTTCTCCCCTGTTTCTTCGCCTCGGGTTTTTCACACTTCTCTTACTCCACGTAGTGGCATACGTTTGATCCTCCTCTGATTTTCGCCCCTTGTGTTCTCCTCGTTTTTGTATTTTGCTTTTTTTTTCTTGCTCCTCGTATTCTTCTCCCCTGTTTCTTCGCCTCGGGTTTTTCACACTTCTCTTACTCCACGTAGTGGCATACGGTTGATCCTCCTCTGATTTTCGCCCCTTGTGTTCTCCTCGTTTTTGTATTTTGCTTTTTTTTCTTGCTCCTCGTATTCTTCTCCCCTGTTTCTTCGCCTCAGGTTTTTCACACTTCTCTTGCTCCTCGTAGTGGCATACGGTTGATCCTCCTATGGTTTTCGCCACTTGTGTTCTCCTCGTTTTTGTATTTTGCTTTTTTTTTTCTTGCTCCTCGTATTCTTCTCCCCTGTTTCTTCACATCAGCTTTTTCACACTTCTCGTACTCCTCGTAGTGACATACTGTTGATCCTACTCTGATTTTCGCTCCTTGTGTTCTCCTCGTTTTTGTATTTTGCTTTTTTTTTCTTGCTCCTCGTATTCTTCTCCCCGGTTTCTTCGCCTCGAGTTTTTCACACTTCTCTTACTCCACGTAGTGCCACACTCTTGATCCTCCTCTGATTTTCGCCCCTTGTGTTCTCCTCGTTTTTGTATTTTGCTTTTTTTTTCTTGCTCCTCGTATTCTTCTCCCCTGTTTCTTCGCCTCGGATTTTTCACACTTCTCTTACTCCACGTAGTGCCACACTTTTGATCCTCCTCTGATTTTCGCCCCTTGTGTTCTCCTCGTTTTTGTATTTTGCTTCTTTTTCTTGCTCCGCGTATTCTTCTCCTGTGTTTCTTCACCTCGGGTTTTTCACACTTCTCTTCCTCCACGTAGTGGCATACGGTTGATCCTCCTCTGATTTTCGCCCCTTGTGTTCTCCTCGTTTTTGTATTTTGCTTTTTTTTTCTTGCTCCTCGTATTCTTCTCCCCTGTTTCTTCACATCAGCTTTTTCACACTTCTCTTACTCCTCATAGTGGAATACTGTTGATCCTCCTCTGATTTTCGCCCCTTGTGTTCTCCTCGTTTTTGTATTTTGCTTTTTTTTTTCTTGCTCCTCGTATTCTTCTCCCCTGTTTCTTCGCCTCGGCTTTTTCACACTTCTCTTACTCCACGTAGTGCCACACTTTTGATCCTCCTCTGATTTTCGCCCCTTGTGTTCTCCTCGTTTTTGTATTTTGCTTTTTTTTTCTTGCTCCTCGTATTCTTCTCCCCTGTTTCTTCGCCTCGGGTTTTTCACACTTCTCTTACTCCACGTAGTGGCATACGGTTGATCCTCCTCTGATTTTCGCCCCTTGTGTTCTCCTCGTTTTTGTATTTTGCTTTTTTTTCTTGCTCCTCGTATTCTTCTCCCCTGTTTCTTCGCCTCGGGTTTTTCACACTTCTCTTGCTCCTCGTAGTGGCATACTGTTGATCCTCCTCTGATTTTCGCCCCTTGTGTTCTCCTCGTTTTTGTATTTTGCTTTTTTTTTCTTGCTCCTCTTATTCTTCTCCCCTGTTTCTTCGCCTCGGGTTTTTCACACTTCTCTTACTCCACGTAGTGGCATACTGTTGATCCTCCTCTGATTTTCGCCCCTTGTGTTCTCCTCGTTTTTGTATTTTGCTTTTTTTTTCTTCCTCCTCTTATTCTTCTCCCCTGTTTCTTCGCCTCGGGTTTTTCACACTTCTCTTACTCCACGTAGTGGCATACGGTTGATCCTCCTCTGATTTTCGCCCCTTGTGTTCTCCTCGTTTTTGTATTTTGCTTTTTCTTCTTGCTGCTCGTATTCTTCTCCTCTGTTTCTTCGCCTCGGGTTTTTCACACTTCTCTTACTCCTCGTAGTGGCATACTGTTGATCCTCCTCTGATTTTCGCCCCTTGTGTTCTCCTCGTTTTTGTATTTTGCTTTTTTTTTCTTGCTCCTTGTATTCTTCTCCCATGTTTCTTCGCCTCGGGTTTTTCACACTTCTCTTACTCCACGTAGTGCCACACTTTTGATCCTCCTCTGATTTTCGGCCCTTGTGTTCTCCTCGTATTTGTATTTTGCTTTTTTTTTCTTGCTCCTCGTATTCTTCTCCCCTGTTTCTTCGCCTCGGGTTTTTCACACTTCTCTTACTCCACGTAGTGCCACACTTTTGATCCTCCTCTGATTTTCGCCCCTTGTGTTCTCCTCGTTTTTGTATTTTGCTTTTTTTTTCTTGCTCCTCGTATTCTTCTCCCCTGTTTCTTCGCCTCGCGTTTTTCACACTTCTCTTACTCCACGTAGTGGCATACTGTTGATCCTCCTCTGATTTTCGCCCCTTGTGTTCTCCTCGTTTTTGTATTTTGCTTTTTTTCTTGTTCCTCGTATTCTTCTCCCCTGTTTCTTCGCCTCGGGTTTTTCACACTTCTCTTGCTCCTCGTAGTGGCATACTGTTGATCCTCCTCTGATTTTCGCCCCTTGTGTTCTCCTCGTTTTTGTATTTTGCTTTTTTTTTCTTGCTCCTCTTATTCTTCTCCCCTGTTTCTTCGTCTCGGGTTTTTCACACTTCTCTTACTTCACGTAGTGGCATACGGTTGATCCTCCTCTGATTTTCGCCCCTTGTGTTCTCCTCGTTTTTGTATTTTGCTTCTTTTTCTTGCTCCGCGTATTCTCCTGTGTTTCTTCCCCTCGGGTTTTTCACACTTCTCTTCCTCCACGTAGTGGCATACGGTTGATCCTCCTCTGATTTTCGCCCCTTGTGTTCTCCTCGTTTTTGTATTTTGCTTTTTTTTTCTTGCTCCTCGTATTCTTCTCCCCTGTTTCTTCACATCAGCTTTTTCACACTTCTCTTACTCCTCATAGTGGAATACTGTTGATCCTCCTCTGATTTTCGCCCCTTGTGTTCTCCTCGTTTTTGTATTTTGCTTTTTTTTTTCTTGCTCCTCGTATTCTTCTCCCCTGTTTCTTCGCCTCGGCTTTTTCACACTTCTCTTACTCCACGTAGTGCCACACTTTTGATCCTCCTCTGATTTTCGCCCCTTGTGTTCTCCTCGTTTTTGTATTTTGCTTTTTTTTTCTTGCTCCTCGTATTCTTCTCCCCTGTTTCTTCGCCTCGGGTTTTTCACACTTCTCTTACTCCACGTAGTGGCATACGGTTGATCCTCCTCTGATTTTCGCCCCTTGTGTTCTCCTCGTTTTTGTATTTTGCTTTTTTTTCTTGCTCCTCGTATTCTTCTCCCCTGTTTCTTCGCCTCGGGTTTTTCACACTTCTCTTGCTCCTCGTAGTGGCATACTGTTGATCCTCCTCTGATTTTCGCCCCTTGTGTTCTCCTCGTTTTTGTATTTTGCTTTTTTTTTCTTGCTCCTCTTATTCTTCTCCCCTGTTTCTTCGCCTCGGGTTTTTCACACTTCTCTTACTCCACGTAGTGGCATACGGTTGATCCTCCTCTGATTTTCGCCCCTTGTGTTCTCCTCGTTTTTGTATTTTGCTTTTTTTTCTTGCTCCTCGTATTCTTCTCCTCTGTTTCTTCGCCTCGGGTTTTTCACACTTCTCTTGCTCCTCGTAGTGCCATACTTTTGATCCTCCTCTGATTTTCGCCCCTTGTGTTCTCCTCGTTTTTGTATTTTGCTTTTTTTTTCTTGCTCCTCGTATTCTTCTCCCCTGTTTCTTCGCCTCGGGTTTTTCACACTTCTCTTACTCCACGTAGTGCCACACTTTTGATCCTCCTCTGATTTTCGCCCCTTGTGTTCTCCTCGTTTATGTATTTTGCTTTTTTTTTCTTGCTCCTCGTATTCTTCTCCCTTGTTTCTTCGCCTCGGGTTTTTCACACTTCTCTTACTCCACGTAGTGCCACACTTTTGATCCTCCTCTGATTTTCGCCCCTTGTGTTCTCCTCGTTTTTGTATTTTGCTTTTTTTTCTTGCTCCTCGTATTCTTCTCCCCTGTTTCTTCGCCTCGGGTTTTTCACACTTCTCTTGCTCCTCGTAGTGGCATACTGTTGATCCTCCTCTGATTTTCGCCCCTTGTGTTCTCCTCGTTTTTGTATTTTGCTTTTTTTTTTCTTGCTCCTCGTATTCTTCTCCCCTGTTTCTTCACATCAGCTTTTTCACACTTCTCTTACTCCTCGTAGTGGCATACTGTTGATCCTACTCTGATTTTCGCCCCTTGTGTTCTCCTCGTTTTTGTATTTTGCTTTTTTTTTCTTGCTCCTCGTATTCTTCTCCCCTGTTTCTTCGCCTCGGGTTTTTCACATCTCTTACTCCACGTAGTGCCACACTTTGGATCCTCCTCTGATTTTCGCCCCTTGTGTTCTCCTCGTTTTTGTATTTTGCTTTTTTTTTCTTGCTCCTCATATTCTTCTCCCCTGTTTCTTCGCCTCGGGTTTTTCACACTTCTCTTACTCCACGTAGTGGCATACTGTTGATCCTCCTCTGATTTTCGCCCCTTGTGTTCTCCTCCTTTTTGTATTTTGCTTTCTTTTTCTTGCTCCTCATATTCTTCTCCCCTGTTTCTTCGCCTCGGGTTTTTCACACTTCTCTTACTCCACGTAATGCCACACTTTTGATCCTCCTCTGATTTTCGCCCCTTGTGTTCTCCTCGTTTTTGTATTTTGCTTTTTTTTCTTGCTCCTCGTATTCTTCTCCCCTGTTTCTTCGCCTCGGGTTTTTCACACTTCTCTTACTCCACGTAGTGCCACAATTTTGATCCTCCTCTGATTTTCGCCCCTTGTGTTCTCCTCGTTTTTGTATTTTGCTTTTTTTTTCTTGCTCCTCTTATTCTTCTCCCCTGCTTCTTCGCCTCGGGTTTTTCACACTTCTCTTACTCCACGTAGTGGCATACGGTTGATCCTCCTCTGATTTTCGCCCCTTGTGTTCTCCTCGTTTTTGTATTTTGCTTTTTTTTCTTGCTCCTCGTATTCTTCTCCCCTGTTTCTTCACCTCGGGTTTTTCATTCTTCTCTTGCTCCTCGTAGTAGCATACTGTTGATCCTCCTCTGATTTTCGCCCCTTGTGTTCTCCTCGTTTTTGTATTTTGCTTTTTTTTTCTTGGTCCTCGTATTCTTCTCCCCTGTTTCTTCACATCAGCTTTTTTACACTTCTCTTATTCCTCGAAGTGGCATACTGTTGATCCTTCTCTGATTTTCGCCCCTTGTGTTCTCCTCGTTTTTGTATTTTGCTTTTTTTTTCTTGCTCCTCGTATTCTTCTCCCCTGTTTCTTCGCCTCGAGTTTTTCACACTTCTCTTACTCCACGTAGTGCCACACTCTTGATCCTCCTCTGATTTTCGCCCCTTGTGTTCTCCTCGTTTTTGTATTTTGCTTTTTTTTTCTTGCTCCTCGTATTCTTCTCCCCTGTTTCTTCGCCTCGGATTTTTCACACTTCTCTTACTCCACGTAGTGCCACACTTTTGATCCTCCTCTGATTTTCGCCCCTTGTGTTCTCCTCGTTTTTGTATTTTGCTTCTTTTTCTTGCTCCGCGTATTCTTCTCCTGTGTTTCTTCACCTCGGGTTTTTCACACTTCTCTTCCTCCACGTAGTGGCATACGGTTGATCCTCCTCTGATTTTCGCCCCTTGTGTTCTCCTCGTTTTTGTATTTTGCTTTTTTTTTCTTGCTCCTCGTATTCTTCTCCCCTGTTTCTTCACATCAGCTTTTTCACACTTCTCTTACTCCTCATAGTGGAATACTGTTGATCCTCCTCTGATTTTCGCCCCTTGTGTTCTCCTCGTTTTTGTATTTTGCTTTTTTTTTTCTTGCTCCTCGTATTCTTCTCCCCTGTTTCTTCGCCTCGGCTTTTTCACACTTCTCTTACTCCACGTAGTGCCACACTTTTGATCCTCCTCTGATTTTCGCCCCTTGTGTTCTCCTCGTTTTTGTATTTTGCTTTTTTTTTCTTGCTCCTCGTATTCTTCTCCCCTGTTTCTTCGCCTCGGGTTTTTCACACTTCTCTTACTCCACGTAGTGGCATACGGTTGATCCTCCTCTGATTTTCGCCCCTTGTGTTCTCCTCGTTTTTGTATTTTGCTTTTTTTTCTTGCTCCTCGTATTCTTCTCCCCTGTTTCTTCGCCTCGGGTTTTTCACACTTCTCTTGCTCCTCGTAGTGGCATACTGTTGATCCTCCTCTGATTTTCGCCCCTTGTGTTCTCCTCGTTTTTGTATTTTGCTTTTTTTTTCTTGCTCCTCTTATTCTTCTCCCCTGTTTCTTCGCCTCGGGTTTTTCACACTTCTCTTACTCCACGTAGTGGCATACTGTTGATCCTCCTCTGATTTTCGCCCCTTGTGTTCTCCTCGTTTTTGTATTTTGCTTTTTTTTTCTTCCTCCTCTTATTCTTCTCCCCTGTTTCTTCGCCTCGGGTTTTTCACACTTCTCTTACTCCACGTAGTGGCATACGGTTGATCCTCCTCTGATTTTCGCCCCTTGTGTTCTCCTCGTTTTTGTATTTTGCTTTTTCTTCTTGCTGCTCGTATTCTTCTCCTCTGTTTCTTCGCCTCGGGTTTTTCACACTTCTCTTGCTCCTCGTAGTGGCATACTGTTGATCCTCCTCTGATTTTCGCCCCTTGTGTTCTCCTCGTTTTTGTATTTTGCTTTTTTTTTCTTGCTCCTTGTATTCTTCTCCCATGTTTCTTCGCCTCGGGTTTTTCACACTTCTCTTACTCCACGTAGTGCCACACTTTTGATCCTCCTCTGATTTTCGGCCCTTGTGTTCTCCTCGTTTTTGTATTTTGCTTTTTTTTTCTTGCTCCTCGTATTCTTCTCCCCTGTTTCTTCGCCTCGGGTTTTTCACACTTCTCTTACTCCACGTAGTGCCACACTTTTGATCCTCCTCTGATTTTCGCCCCTTGTGTTCTCCTCGTTTTTGTATTTTGCTTTTTTTTTCTTGCTCCTCGTATTCTTCTCCCCTGTTTCTTCGCCTCGCGTTTTTCACACTTCTCTTACTCCACGTAGTGGCATACTGTTGATCCTCCTCTGATTTTCGCCCCTTGTGTTCTCCTCGTTTTTGTATTTTGCTTTTTTTTCTTGTTCCTCGTATTCTTCTCCCCTGTTTCTTCGCCTCGGGTTTTTCACACTTCTCTTGCTCCTCGTAGTGGCATACTGTTGATCCTCCTCTGATTTTCGCCCCTTGTGTTCTCCTCGTTTTTGTATTTTGCTTTTTTTTTCTTGCTCCTCTTATTCTTCTCCCCTGTTTCTTCGTCTCGGGTTTTTCACACTTCTCTTACTTCACGTAGTGGCATACGGTTGATCCTCCTCTGATTTTCGCCCCTTGTGTTCTCCTCGTTTTTGTATTTTGCTTCTTTTTCTTGCTCCGCGTATTCTCCTGTGTTTCTTCACCTCGGGTTTTTCACACTTCTCTTCCTCCACGTAGTGGCATACGGTTGATCCTCCTCTGATTTTCGCCCCTTGTGTTCTCCTCGTTTTTGTATTTTGCTTTTTTTTTCTTGCTCCTCGTATTCTTCTCCCCTGTTTCTTCACATCAGCTTTTTCACACTTCTCTTACTCCTCATAGTGGAATACTGTTGATCCTCCTCTGATTTTCGCCCCTTGTGTTCTCCTCGTTTTTGTATTTTGCTTTTTTTTTTCTTGCTCCTCGTATTCTTCTCCCCTGTTTCTTCGCCTCGGCTTTTTCACACTTCTCTTACTCCACGTAGTGCCACACTTTTGATCCTCCTCTGATTTTCGCCCCTTGTGTTCTCCTCGTTTTTGTATTTTGCTTTTTTTTTCTTGCTCCTCGTATTCTTCTCCCCTGTTTCTTCGCCTCGGGTTTTTCACACTTCTCTTACTCCACGTAGTGGCATACGGTTGATCCTCCTCTGATTTTCGCCCCTTGTGTTCTCCTCGTTTTTGTATTTTGCTTTTTTTTCTTGCTCCTCGTATTCTTCTCCCCTGTTTCTTCGCCTCGGGTTTTTCACACTTCTCTTGCTCCTCGTAGTGGCATACTGTTGATCCTCCTCTGATTTTCGCCCCTTGTGTTCTCCTCGTTTTTGTATTTTGCTTTTTTTTTCTTGCTCCTCTTATTCTTCTCCCCTGTTTCTTCGCCTCGGGTTTTTCACACTTCTCTTACTCCACGTAGTGGCATACGGTTGATCCTCCTCTGATTTTCGCCCCTTGTGTTCTCCTCGTTTTTGTATTTTGCTTTTTTTTCTTGCTCCTCGTATTCTTCTCCTCTGTTTCTTCGCCTCGGGTTTTTCACACTTCTCTTGCTCCTCGTAGTGCCACACTTTTGATCCTCCTCTGATTTTCGCCCCTTGTGTTCTCCTCGTTTTTGTATTTTGCTTTTTTTTTCTTGCTCCTCGTATTCTTCTCCCCTGTTTCTTCGCCTCGGGTTTTTCACACTTCTCTTACTCCACGTAGTGCCACACTTTTGATCCTCCTCTGATTTTCGCCCCTTGTGTTCTCCTCGTTTATGTATTTTGCTTTTTTTTTCTTGCTCCTCGTATTCTTCTCCCTTGTTTCTTCGCCTCGGGTTTTTCACACTTCTCTTACTCCACGTAGTGCCACACTTTTGATCCTCCTCTGATTTTCGCCCCTTGTGTTCTCCTCGTTTTTGTATTTTGCTTTTTTTTCTTGCTCCTCGTATTCTTCTCCCCTGTTTCTTCGCCTCGGGTTTTTCACACTTCTCTTGCTCCTCGTAGTGGCATACTGTTGATCCTCCTCTGATTTTCGCCCCTTGTGTTCTCCTCGTTTTTGTATTTTGCTTTTTTTTTTCTTGCTCCTCGTATTCTTCTCCCCTGTTTCTTCACATCAGCTTTTTCACACTTCTCTTACTCCTCGTAGTGGCATACTGTTGATCCTACTCTGATTTTCGCCCCTTGTGTTCTCCTCGTTTTTGTATTTTGCTTTTTTTTTCTTGCTCCTCGTATTCTTCTCCCCTGTTTCTTCGCCTCGGGTTTTTCACATCTCTTACTCCACGTAGTGCCACACTTTGGATCCTCCTCTGATTTTCGCCCCTTGTGTTCTCCTCGTTTTTGTATTTTGCTTTTTTTTTCTTGCTCCTCATATTCTTCTCCCCTGTTTCTTCGCCTCGGGTTTTTCACACTTCTCTTACTCCACGTAGTGGCATACTGTTGATCCTCCTCTGATTTTCGCCCCTTGTGTTCTCCTCCTTTTTGTATTTTGCTTTTTTTTTCTTGCTCCTCATATTCTTCTCCCCTGTTTCTTCGCCTCGGGTTTTTCACACTTCTCTTACTCCACGTAATGCCACACTTTTGATCCTCCTCTGATTTTCGCCCCTTGTGTTCTCCTCGTTTTTGTATTTTGCTTTTTTTTCTTGCTCCTCGTATTCTTCTCCCCTGTTTCTTCGCCTCGGGTTTTTCACACTTCTCTTACTCCACGTAGTGCCACAATTTTGATCCTCCTCTGATTTTCGCCCCTTGTGTTCTCCTCGTTTTTGTATTTTGCTTTTTTTTTCTTGCTCCTCTTATTCTTCTCCCCTGCTTCTTCGCCTCGGGTTTTTCACACTTCTCTTACTCCACGTAGTGGCATACGGTTGATCCTCCTCTGATTTTCGCCCCTTGTGTTCTCCTCGTTTTTGTATTTTGCTTTTTTTTCTTGCTCCTCGTATTCTTCTCCCCTGTTTCTTCACCTCGGGTTTTTCATTCTTCTCTTGCTCCTCGTAGTAGCATACTGTTGATCCTCCTCTGATTTTCGCCCCTTGTGTTCTCCTCGTTTTTGTATTTTGCTTTTTTTTTCTTGGTCCTCGTATTCTTCTCCCCTGTTTCTTCACATCAGCTTTTTTACACTTCTCTTTTTCCTCGAAGTGGCATACTGTTGATCCTTCTCTGATTTTCGCCCCTTGTGTTCTCCTCGTTTTTGTATTTTGCTTTTTTTTTCTTGCTCCTCGTATTCTTCTCCCCTGTTACTTCGCCTCGGCTTTTTCACACTTTTCTTACTCCACCTAGTGCCACACTTTTGATCCTCCTCTGATTTTCGCCCCTTGTGTTCTCCTCGTTTTTGTATTTTGCTTTTTTTTTCTTGCTCCTCGTATTCTTCTCCCCTGTTTCTTCGCATCGGGTTTTTCACACTTCTCTTACTCCACCTAGTGGCATACTGTTGATCCTCCTCTGATTTTCGCCCCTTGTGTTCTCCTCGTTTTTGTATTTTGCTTTTTTTTTCTTGCTCCTCGTATTCTTCTCCCCTGTTTCTTCGCCTCGTGTGTTTCCCACTTCTCTTGCTCCTCGTAGTGGCATACTGTTGATCCTCCTCTGATTTTCGCCCCTTGTGTTCTCCTCGTTTTTGTATTTTGCTTTTTTTTTCTTGCTCCTCGTATTCTTCTCCCCTGTTTCTTCGCCTCGGGTTTTTCACACTTCTCTTACTCCACCTAGTGCCACACTTTTGATCCTCCTCTGATTTTCGCCCCTTGTGTTCTCCTCGTTTTTGTATTTTGCTTTTTTTTTATTGCTCCTCGTATTCTTCTCCCCTGTTTCTTCGCCTCGGGTTTTTCACACTTCTCTTACTCCACGTAGTGGCATACTGTTGATCCTCCTCTGATTTTCGCCCCTTGTGTTCTCCTCGTTTTTGTATTTTGCTTTTTTTTCATGCTCCTCGTATTCTTCTCCCCTGTTTCTTCGCCTCGGGTTTTTCACACTTCTCTTGCTCCTCGTAGTGGCATACTGTTGATCCTCCTCTGATTTTCGCCCCTTGTGTTCTCCTCGTTTTTGTATTTTGCTTTTTTTTTCTTCCTCCTCTTATTCTTCTCCCCTGTTTCTTCGCCTCGGGTTTTTCACACTTCTCTTACTCCACGTAGTGGCATACGGTTGATCCTCCTCAGATTTTCGCCCCTTGTGTTCTCCTCGTTTTTGTATTTTGCTTTTTCTTCTTGCTGCTCGTATTCTTCTCCTCTGTTTCTTCGCCTCGGGTTTTTCACACTTCTCTTGCTCCTCGTAGTGGCATACTGTTGATCCTCCTCTGATTTTCGCCCCTTGTGTTCTCCTCGTTTTTGTATTTTGCTTTTTTTTTCTTGCTCCTTGTATTCTTCTCCCCTGTTTCTTCACCTTGGGTTTTTCACACTTCTCTTACTCCACGTAGTGCCACACTTTTGATCCTCCTCTGATTTTCGCCCCTTGTGTTCTCCTCGTTTTTGTATTTTGCTTTTTTTTTCTTGCTCCTTGTATTCTTCTCCCATGTTTCTTCGCCTCGGGTTTTTCACACTTCTCTTACTCCACGTAGTGCCAAACTTTTGATCCTCCTCTGATTTTCGGCCCTTGTGTTCTCCTCGTTTTTGTATTTTGCTTTTTTTTTTCTTGCTCCTCGTATTCTTCTCCCCTGTTTCTTCGCCTCGCGTTTTTCACACTTCTCTTACTCCACGTAGTGCCACACTTTTGATCCTCCTCTGATTTTCGCCCCTTGTGTTCTCCTCGTTTTTGTATTTTGCTTTTTTTTTCTTGCTCCTCGTATTCTTCTCCCCTGTTTCTTCGCCTCGCGTTTTTCACACTTCTCTTACTCCACGTAGTGGCATACTGTTGATCCTCCTCTGATTTTCGCCCCTTGTGTTCTCCTCGTTTTTGTATTTTGCTTTTTTTTCTTGCTCCTCGTATTCTTCTCCCCTGTTTCTTCGCCTCGGGTTTTTCACACTTCTCTTGCTCCTCGTAGTGGCATACTGTTGATCCTCCTCTGATTTTCGCCCCTTGTGTTCTCCTCGTTTTTGTATTTTGCTTTTTTTTTCTTGCTCCTCTTATTCTTCTCCCCTGTTTCTTCGCCTCGGGTTTTTCACACTTCTCTTACTTCACGTAGTGGCATACGGTTAATCCTCCTATGATTTTCGCCCCTTGTGTTCTCCTCGTTTTTGTATTTTGCTTCTTTTTCTTGCTCCGCGTATTCTTCTCCTGTGTTTCTTCACCTCGGGTTTTTCACACTTCTCTTCCTCCACGTAGTGGCATACGGTTGATCCTCCTCTGATTTTCGCCCCTTGTGTTCTCCTCGTTTTTGTATTTTGCTTTTTTTTTCTTGCTCCTCGTATTCTTCTCCCCTGTTTCTTCACATCAGCTTTTTCACACTTCTCTTACTCCTCATAGTGGAATACTGTTGATCCTCCTCTGATTTTCGCCCCTTGTGTTCTCCTCGTTTTTGTATTTTGCTTTTTTTTTTCTTGCTCCTCGTATTCTTCTCCCCTGTTTCTTCGCCTCGACTTTTTCACACTTCTCTTACTCCACGTAGTGCCACAATTTTGATCCTCCTCTGATTTTCGCCCCTTGTGTTCTCCTCGTTTTTGTATTTTGCTTTTTTTTTCTTGCTCCTCTTATTCTTCTCCCCTGCTTCTTCGCCTCGGGTTTTTCACACTTCTCTTACTCCACGTAGTGGCATACGGTTGATCCTCCTCTGATTTTCGCCCCTTGTGTTCTCCTCGTTTTTGTATTTTGCTTTTTTTTCTTGCTCCTCGTATTCTTCTCCCCTGTTTCTTCACCTCGGGTTTTTCATTCTTCTCTTGCTCCTCGTAGTAGCATACTGTTGATCCTCCTCTGATTTTCGCCCCTTGTGTTCTCCTCGTTTTTGTATTTTGCTTTTTTTTTCTTGCTCCTCGTATTCTTCTCCCCTGTTTCTTCACATCAGCTTTTTTACACTTCTCTTATTCCTCGTAGTGGCATACTGTTGATCCTTCTCTGATTTTCGCCCCTTGTGTTCTCCTCGTTTTTGTATTTTGCTTTTTTTTTCTTGCTCCTCGTATTCTTCTCCCCTGTTTCTTCGCCTCGGGTTTTTCACACTTTTCTTACTCCACCTAGTGCCACACTTTTGATCCTCCTCTGATTTTCGCCCCTTGTGTTCTCCTCGTTTTTGTATTTTGCTTTTTTTTTCTTGCTCCTCGTATTCTTCTCCCCTGTTTCTTCGCATCGGGTTTTTCACACTTCTCTTACTCCACCTAGTGGCATACTGTTGATCCTCCTCTGATTTTCGCCCCTTGTGTTCTCCTCGTTTTTGTATTTTGCTTTTTTTTTCTTGCTCCTCGTATTCTTCTCCCCTGTTTCTTCGCCTCGTGTGTTTCCCACTTCTCTTGCTCCTCGTAGTGGCATACTGTTGATCCTCCTCTGATTTTCGCCCCTTGTGTTCTCCTCGTTTTTGTATTTTGCTTTTTTTTTCTTGCTCCTCGTATTCTTCTCCCCTGTTTCTTCGCCTCGGGTTTTTCACACTTCTCTTACTCCACCTAGTGCCACACTTTTGATCCTCCTCTGATTTTCGCCCCTTGTGTTCTCCTCGTTTTTGTATTTTGCTTTTTTTTTATTGCTCCTCGTATTCTTCTCCCCTGTTTCTTCGCCTCGGGTTTTTCACACTTCTCTTACTCCACGTAGTGGCATACTGTTGATCCTCCTCTGATTTTCGCCCCTTGTGTTCTCCTCGTTTTTGTATTTTGCTTTTTTTTCATGCTCCTCGTATTCTTCTCCCCTGTTTCTTCGCCTCGGGTTTTTCACACTTCTCTTGCTCCTCGTAGTGGCATACTGTTGATCCTCCTCTGATTTTCGCCCCTTGTGTTCTCCTCGTTTTTGTATTTTGCTTTTTTTTTCTTCCTCCTCTTATTCTTCTCCCCTGTTTCTTCGCCTCGGGTTTTTCACACTTCTCTTACTCCACGTAGTGGCATACGGTTGATCCTCCTCAGATTTTCGCCCCTTGTGTTCTCCTCGTTTTTGTATTTTGCTTTTTCTTCTTGCTGCTCGTATTCTTCTCCTCTGTTTCTTCGCCTCGGGTTTTTCACACTTCTCTTGCTCCTCGTAGTGGCATACTGTTGATCCTCCTCTGATTTTCGCCCCTTGTGTTCTCCTCGTTTTTGTATTTTGCTTTTTTTTTCTTGCTCCTTGTATTCTTCTCCCCTGTTTCTTCACCTTGGGTTTTTCACACTTCTCTTACTCCACGTAGTGCCACACTTTTGATCCTCCTCTGATTTTCGCCCCTTGTGTTCTCCTCGTTTTTGTATTTTGCTTTTTTTTTCTTGCTCCTTGTATTCTTCTCCCATGTTTCTTCGCCTCGGGTTTTTCACACTTCTCTTACTCCACGTAGTGCCAAACTTTTGATCCTCCTCTGATTTTCGGCCCTTGTGTTCTCCTCGTTTTTGTATTTTGCTTTTTTTTTTCTTGCTCCTCGTATTCTTCTCCCCTGTTTCTTCGCCTCGGGTTTTTCACACTTCTCTTACTCCACGTAGTGCCACACTTTTGATCCCCCTCTGATTTTCGCCCCTTGTGTTCTCCTCGTTTTTGTATTTTGCTTTTTTTTTCTTGCTCCTCGTATTCTTCTCCCCTGTTTCTTCGCCTCGCGTTTTTCACACTTCTCTTACTCCACGTAGTGGCATACTGTTGATCCTCCTCTGATTTTCGCCCCTTGTGTTCTCCTCGTTTTTGTATTTTGCTTTTTTTTCTTGCTCCTCGTATTCTTCTCCCCTGTTTCTTCGCCTCGGGTTTTTCACACTTCTCTTTCTCCTCGTAGTGGCATACTGTTGATCCTCCTCTGATTTTCGCCCCTTGTGTTCTCCTCGTTTTTGTATTTTGCTTTTTTTTTCTTGCTCCTCTTATTCTTCTCCCCTGTTTCTTCGCCTCGGGTTTTTCACACTTCTCTTACTTCACGTAGTGGCATACGGTTAATCCTCCTCTGATTTTCGCCCCTTGTGTTCTCCTCGTTTTTGTATTTTGCTTCTTTTTCTTGCTCCGCGTATTCTTCTCCTGTGTTTCTTCACCTCGGGTTTTTCACACTTCTCTTCCTCCACGTAGTGGCATACGGTTGATCCTCCTCTGATTTTCGCCCCTTGTGTTCTCCTCGTTTTTGTATTTTGCTTTTTTTTTCTTGCTCCTCGTATTCTTCTCCCCTGTTTCTTCACATCAGCTTTTTCACACTTCTCTTACTCCTCATAGTGGAATACTGTTGATCCTCCTCTGATTTTCGCCCCTTGTGTTCTCCTCGTTTTTGTATTTTGCTTTTTTTTTTCTTGCTCCTCGTATTCTTCTCCCCTGTTTCTTCGCCTCGACTTTTTCACACTTCTCTTACTCCACGTAGTGCCACACTTTTGATCCTCCTCTGATTTTCGCCCCTTGTGTTCTCCTCGTTTTTGTATTTTGCTTTTTTTTTCTTGCTCCTCGTATTCTTCTCCCCTGTTTCTTCGCCTCGGGTTTTTCACACTTCTCTTACTCCACGTAGTGGCATACGGTTGATCCTCCTCTGATTTTCGCCCCTTGTGTTCTCCTCGTTTTTGTATTTTGCTTTTTTTTCTTGCTCCTCGTATTCTTCTCCCCTGTTTCTTCGCCTCGGGTTTTTCACACTTCTCTTGCTCCTCGTAGTGGCATACTGTTGATCCTCCTCTGATTTTCGCCCCTTGTGTTCTCCTCGTTTTTGTATTTTGCTTTTTTTTTCTTGCTCCTCTTATTCTTCTCCCCTGTTTCTTCGCCTCGGGTTTTTCACACTTCTCTTAGTTCACGTAGTGGCATACGGTTGATCCTCCTCTGATTTTCGCCCCTTGTGTTCTCCTCGTTTTTGTATTTTGCTTCTTTTTCTTGCTCCGCGTATTCTTCTCCTGTGTTTCTTCACCTCGGGTTTTTCACACTTCTCTTCCTCCACGTAGTGGCATACGGTTGATCCTCCTCTGATTTTCGCCCCTTGTGTTCTCCTCGTTTTTGTATTTTGCTTTTTTTTTCTTGCTCCTCGTATTCTTCTCCCCTGTTTCTTCACATCAGCTTTTTCACACTTCTCTTACTCCTCATAGTGGAATACTGTTGATCCTCCTCTGATTTTCGCCCCTTGTGTTCTCCTCGTTTTTGTATTTTGCTTTTTTTTTTCTTGCTCCTCGTATTCTTCTCCCCTGTTTCTTCGCCTCGGCTTTTTCACACTTCTCTTACTCAACGTAGTGCCACACTTTTGATCCTCCTCTGATTTTCGCCCCTTGTGTTCTCCTCGTTTTTGTATTTTGCTTTTTTTTTCTTGCTCCTCGTATTCTTCTCCCCTGTTTCTTCGCCTCGGGTTTTTCACATTTCTCTTACTCCACGTAGTGGCATACGGTTGATCCTCCTCTGATTTTCGCCCCTTGTGTTCTCCTCGTTTTTGTATTTTGCTTTTTTTTCTTGCTCCTCGTATTCTTCTCCCCTGTTTCTTCGCCTCGGGTTTTTCACACTTCTCTTGCTCCTCGTAGTGGCATACTGTTGATCCTCCTCTGATTTTCGCCCCTTGTGTTCTCCTCGTTTTTGTATTTTGCTTTTTTTTTCTTGCTCCTCTTATTCTTCTCCCCTGTTTCTTCGCCTCGGGTTTTTCACACTTCTCTTACTTCACGTAGTGGCATACGGTTGATCCTCCTCTGATTTTCGCCCCTTGTGTTCTCCTCGTTTTTGTATTTTGCTTCTTTTTCTTGCTCCGCGTATTCTTCTCCTGTGTTTCTTCACCTCGGGTTTTTCACACTTCTCTTCCTCCACGTAGTGGCATATGGTTGATCCTCCTCTGATTTTCGCCCCTTGTGTTCTCCTCGTTTTTGTATTTTGCTTTTTTTTTCTTGCTCCTCGTATTCTTCTCCCCTGTTTCTTCACATCAGCTTCTTCACACTTCTCTTACTCCTCATAGTGGAATACTGTTGATCCTCCTCTGATTTTCGCCCCTTGTGTTCTCCTCGTTTTTGTATTTTGCTTTTTTTTTTCTTGCTCCTCGTATTCTTCTCCCCTGTTTCTTCGCCTCGGCTTTTTCACACTTCTCTTACTCCACGTAGTGCCACACTTTTGATCCTCCTCTGATTTTCGCCCCTTGTGTTCTCCTCGTTTTTGTATTTTGCTTTTTTTTCTTGCTCCTCGTATTCTTCTCCCCTGTTTCTTCGCCTCGGGTTTTTCACACTTCTCTTACTCCACGTAGTGGCATACGGTTGATCCTCCTCTGATTTTCGCCCCTTGTGTTCTCCTCGTTTTTGTATTTTGCTTTTTTTTCTTGCTCCTCGTATTCTTCTCCCCTGTTTCTTCGCCTCGGGTTTTTCACACTTCTCTTGCTCCTCGTAGTGGCATACTGTTGATCCTCCTCTGATTTTCGCCCCTTGTGTTCTCCTCGTTTTTGTATTTTGCTTTTTTTTTCTTGCTCCTCTTATTCTTCTCCCCTGTTTCTTCGCATAAGCATTTTCACACTTCTCTTACTCCACGTAGTGGCATACGGTTGATCCTCCTCTGATTTTCGCCCCTTGTGTTCTCCTCGTTTTTGTATTTTGCTTTTTTTTCTTGCTCCTCGTATTCTTCTCCCCTGTTTCTTCGCCTCGGGTTTTTCACACTTCTCTTGCTCCTCGTAGTGCCACACTTTTGATCCTCCTCTGATTTTCGCCCCTTGTGTTCTCCTCGTTTTTGTATTTTGCTTTTTTTTTCTTGCTCCTCGTATTCTTCTCCCCTGTTTCTTCGCCTCGGGTTTTTCACACTTCTCTTACTCCACGTAGTGCCAAACTTTTGATCCTCCTCTGATTTTCGCCCCTTGTGTTCTCCTCGTTTATGTATTTTGCTTTTTTTTTCTTGCTCCTCGTATTCTTCTCCCTTGTTTCTTCGCCTCGCGTTTTTCACACTTCTCTTACTCCACGTAGTGCCACACTTTTGATCCTCCTCTGATTTTCGCCCCTTGTGTTCTCCTCGTTTTTGTATTTTGCTTTTTTTTCTTGCTCCTCGTATTCTTCTCCCCTGTTTCTTCGCCTCGGGTTTTTCACACTTCTCTTACTCCACGTAGTGTCATACGGTTGATCCTCCTCTGATTTTCGCCCTTTGTGTTCTCCTCGTTTTTGTATTTTGCTTTTTTTTCTTGCTCCGCGTATTCTTCTCCTCTGTTTCTTCGCCTCGGGTTTTTCACACTTCTCTTGCTCCTCGTAGTGGCATACTGTTGATCCTCCTCTGATTTTCGCCCCTTGTGTTCTCCTCGTTTTTGTATTTTGCTTTTTTTTTCTTGCTCCTCGTATTCTTCTCCCCTGTTTCTTCGCCTCGGGTTTTTCACACTTCTCTTACTCCACGTAGTGGCATACGGTTCATCCTCCTCTGATTTTCGCCCCTTGTGTTCTCGTTTTTGTATTTTGCTTTTTTTCCCTTGCTCCTCTTATTCTTCTCCCCTGCTTCTTCGCCTCGGGTTTTTCACACTTCTCTTACTCCACGTAGTGCCACACTTTTGATCCTCCTCTGATTTTCGGCCCTTGTGTTCTCCTCGTTTTTGTATTTTGCTTTTTTTTTTCTTGCTCCTCGTATTCTTCTCCCCTGTTTCTTCGCCTCGGCTTTTTCACACTTCTCTTACTCCACGTAGTGCCACACTTTTGATCCTCCTCTGATTTTCGCCCCTTGTGTTCTCCTCGTTTTTGTATTTTGCTTCTTTTTCTTGCTCCGCGTATTCTTCTCCTGTGTTTCTTCACCTCGGGTTTTTCACACTTCTCTTCCTCCACGTAGTGGCATACGGTTGATCCTCCTCTGATTTTCGCCCCTTGTGTTCTCCTCGTTTTTGTATTTTGCTTTTTTTTTCTTGCTCCTCGTATTCTTCTCCCCTGTTTCTTCACATCAGCTTTTTCACACTTCTCTTACTCCTCATAGTGGAATACTGTTGATCCTCCTCTGATTTTCGCCCCTTGTGTTCTCCTCGTTTTTGTATTTTGCTTTTTTTTTTCTTGCTCCTCGTATTCTTCTCCCCTGTTTCTTCGCCTCGGC
Source organism: Cervus elaphus (assembly GCF_910594005.1). Lineage (NCBI taxonomy): Eukaryota > Metazoa > Chordata > Mammalia > Artiodactyla > Cervidae > Cervus > Cervus elaphus. Next base: position 715,264 of record NW_025316697.1, on the reverse strand, counting down.
TTTTTCACACGTCTCTTACTCCACGTAGTGCCACACTTTTGATCCTCCTCTGATTTTCGCCCCTTGTGTTCTCCTCGTTTTTGTATTTTGCTTTTTTTTTCTTGCTCCTCGTATTCTTCTCCCCTGTTTCTTTGCCTCGGGTTTTTCACACTTCTCTTACTCCACGTAGTGGCATACGGTTGATCCTCCTCTGATTTTCGCCCCTTGTGTTCTCCTCGTTTTTGTATTTTGCTTTTTTTTCTTGCTCCTCGTATTCTTCTCCCCTGTTTCTTCGCCTCGGGTTTTTCACACTTCTCTTGCTCCTCGTAGTGGCATACTGTTGATCCTCCTCTGATTTTCGCCCCTTGTGTTCTCCTCGTTTTTGTATTTTGCTTTTTTTTTCTTGCTCCTCTTATTCTTCTCCCCTGTTTCTTCGCCTCGGGTTTTTCACACTTCTCTTAGTTCACGTAGTGGCATACGGTTGATCCTCCTCTGATTTTCGCCCCTTGTGTTCTCCTCATTTTTGTATTTTGCTTCTTTTTCTTGCTCCGCGTATTCTTCTCCTGTGTTTCTTCACCTCGGGTTTTTCACACTTCTCTTCCTCCACGTAGTGGCATACGGTTGATCCTCCTCTGATTTTCGCCCCTTGTGTTCTCCTCGTTTTTGTATTTTGCTTTTTTTTTCTTGCTCCTCGTATTCTTCTCCCCTGTTTCTTCACATCAGCTTTTTCACACTTCTCTTACTCCTCATAGTGGAATACTGTTGATCCTCCTCTGATTTTCGCCCCTTGTGTTCTCCTCGTTTTTGTATTTTGCTTTTTTTTTTCTTGCTCCTCGTATTCTTCTCCCCTGTTTCTTCGCCTCGGCTTTTTCACACTTCTCTTACTCCACGTAGTGCCACACTTTTGATCCTCCTCTGATTTTCGCCCCTTGTGTTCTCCTCGTTTTTGTATTTTGCTTTTTTTTTCTTGCTCCTCGTATTCTTCTCCCCTGTTTCTTCGCCTCGGGTTTTTCACACTTCTCTTACTCCACGTAGTGGCATACGGTTGATCCTCCTCTGATTTTCGCCCCTTGTGTTCTCCTCGTTTTTGTATTTTGCTTTTTTTCTTGCTCCTCGTATTCTTCTCCCCTGTTTCTTCGCCTCGGGTTTTTCACACTTCTCTTGCTCCTCGTAGTGGCATACTGTTGATCCTCCTCTGATTTTCGCCCCTTGTGTTCTCCTCGTTTTTGTATTTTGCTTTTTTTTTCTTGCTCCTCTTATTCTTCTCCCCTGTTTCTTCGCCTCGGGTTTTTCACACTTCTCTTACTTCACGTAGTGGCATACGGTTGATCCTCCTCTGATTTTCGCCCCTTGTGTTCTCCTCGTTTTTGTATTTTGCTTCTTTTTCTTGCTCCGCGTATTCTTCTCCTGTGTTTCTTCACCTCGGGTTTTTCACACTTCTCTTCCTCCACGTAGTGGCATACGTTTGATCCTCCTCTGATTTTCGCCCCTTGTGTTCTCCTCGTTTTTGTATTTTGCTTTTTTTTTCTTGCTCCTCGTATTCTTCTCCCCTGTTTCTTCACATCAGCTTTTTCACACTTCTCTTACTCCTCATAGTGGAATACTGTTGATCCTCCTCTGATTTTCGCCCCTTGTGTTCTCCTCGTTTTTGTATTTTGCTTTTTATTTTCTTGCTCCTCGTATTCTTCTCCCCTGTTTCTTCGCCTCGGCTTTTTCACACTTCTCTTACTCCACGTAGTGCCACACTTTTGATCCTCCTCTGATTTTCGCCCCTTGTGTTCTTCTCGTTTTTGTATTTTGCTTTTTTTTCTTGCTCCTCGTATTCTTCTCCCCTGTTTCTTCGCCTCGGGTTTTTCACACTTCTCTTACTCCACGTAGTGGCATACGGTTGATCCTCCTCTGATTTTCGCCCCTTGTGTTCTCCTCGTTTTTGTATTTTGCTTTTTTTTCTTGCTCCTCGTATTCTTCTCCCCTGTTTCTTCGCCTCGGGTTTTTCACACTTCTCTTGCTCCTCGTAGTGGCATACTGTTGATCCTCCTCTGATTTTCGCCCCTTGTGTTCTCCTCGTTTTTGTATTTTGCTTTTTTTTTCTTGCTCCTCTTATTCTTCTCCCCTGTTTCTTCGCATAAGCATTTTCACACTTCTCTTACTCCACGTAGTGGCATACGGTTGATCCTCCTCTGATTTTCGCCCCTTGTGTTCTCCTCGTTTTTGTATTTTGCTTTTTTTTCTTGCTCCTCGTATTCTTCTCCCCTGTTTCTTCGCCTCGGGTTTTTCACACTTCTCTTGCTCCTCGTAGTGCCACACTTTTGATCCTCCTCTGATTTTCGCCCCTTGTGTTCTCCTCGTTTTTGTATTTTGCTTTTTTTTTCTTGCTCCTCGTATTCTTCTCCCCTGTTTCTTCGCCTCGGGTTTTTCACACTTCTCTTACTCCACGTAGTGCCAAACTTTTGATCCTCCTCTGATTTTCGCCCCTTGTGTTCTCCTCGTTTATGTATTTTGCTTTTTTTTTCTTGCTCCTCGTATTCTTCTCCCTTGTTTCTTCGCCTCGCGTTTTTCACACTTCTCTTACTCCACGTAGTGCCACACTTTTGATCCTCCTCTGATTTTCGCCCCTTGTGTTCTCCTCGTTTTTGTATTTTGCTTTTTTTTCTTGCTCCTCGTATTCTTCTCCCCTGTTTCTTCGCCTCGGGTTTTTCACACTTCTCTTACTCCACGTAGTGTCATACGGTTGATCCTCCTCTGATTTTCGCCCTTTGTGTTCTCCTCGTTTTTGTATTTTGCTTTTTTTTCTTGCTCCGCGTATTCTTCTCCTCTGTTTCTTCGCCTCGGGTTTTTCACACTTCTCTTGCTCCTCGTAGTGGCATACTGTTGATCCTCCTCTGATTTTCGCCCCTTGTGTTCTCCTCGTTTTTGTATTTTGCTTTTTTTTTCTTGCTCCTCTTATTCTTCTCCCCTGTTTCTTCGCCTCGGGTTTTTCACACTTCTCTTACTCCACGTAGTGGCATACGGTTCATCCTCCTCTGATTTTCGCCCCTTGTGTTCTCCTCGTTTTTGTATTTTGCTTTTTTTCCCTTGCTCCTCTTATTCTTCTCCCCTGCTTCTTCGCCTCGGGTTTTTCACACTTCTCTTACTCCACGTAGTGCCACACTTTTGATCCTCCTCTGATTTTCGCCCCTTGTGTTCTCCTCGTTTTTGTATTTTGCTTTTTTTTTTCTTGCTCCTCGTATTCTTCTCCCCTGTTTCTTCGCCTCGGCTTTTTCACACTTCTCTTACTCCACGTAGTGCCACACTTTTGATCCTCCTCTGATTTTCGCCCCTTGTGTTCTCCTCGTTTTTGTATTTTGCTTTTTTTTTCTTGCTCCTCTTATTCTTCTCCCCTGTTTCTTCGCCTCGGGTTTTTCACACTTCTCTTACTTCACGTAGTGGCATACGGTTGATCCTCCTCTGATTTTCGCCCCTTGTGTTCTCCTCGTTTTTGTATTTTGCTTCTTTTTCTTGCTCCGCGTATTCTTCTCCTGTGTTTCTTCACCTCGGGTTTTTCACACTTCTCTTCCTCCACGTAGTGGCATACGGTTGATCCTCCTCTGATTTTCGCCCCTTGTGTTCTCCTCGTTTTTGTATTTTGCTTTTTTTTTCTTGCTCCTCGTATGCTTCTCCCCTGTTTCTTCACATCAGCTTTTTCACACTTCTCTTACTCCTCATAGTGGAATACTGTTGATCCTCCTCTGATTTTCGCCCCTTGTGTTCTCCTCGTTTTTGTATTTTGCTTTTTTTTTTCTTGCTCCTCGTATTCTTCTCCCCTGTTTCTTCGCCTCGGCTTTTTCACACTTCTCTTACTCCACGTAGTGCCACACTTTTGATCCTCCTCTGATTTTCGCCCCTTGTGTTCTCCTCGTTTTTGTATTTTGCTTTTTTTTTCTTGCTCCTCGTATTCTTCTCCCCTGTTTCTTCACCTCGGGTTTTTCACACTTCTCTTACTCCACGTAGTGGCATACGGTTGATCCTCCTCTGATTTTCGCCCCTTGTGTTCTCCTCGTTTTTGTATTTTGCTTTTTTTTCTTGCTCCTCGTATTCTTCTCCCCTGTTTCTTCGCCTCGGGTTTTTCACACTTCTCTTGCTCCTCGTAGTGGCATACTGTTGATCCTCCTCTGATTTTCGCCCCTTGTGTTCTCCTCGTTTTTGTATTTTGCTTTTTTTTTCTTCTCCTCTTATTCTTCTCCCCTGTTTCTTCGCCTCGGGTTTTTCACACTTCTCTTACTCCACGTAGTGGCATACTGTTGATCCTCCTCTGATTTTCGCCCCTTGTGTTCTCCTCGTTTTTGTATTTTGCTTTTTTTTTCTTCCTCCTCTTATTCTTCTCCCCTGTTTCTTCGCCTCGGGTTTTTCACACTTCTCTTACTCCACGTAGTGGCATACGGTTGATCCTCCTCTGATTTTCGCCCCTTGTGTTCTCCTCGTTTTTGTATTTTGCTTTTTCTTCTTGCTGCTCGTATTCTTCTCCTCTGTTTCTTCGCCTCGGGTTTTTCACACTTCTCTTGCTCCTCGTAGTGGCATACTGTTGATCCTCCTCTGATTTTCGCCCCTTGTGTTCTCCTCGTTTTTGTATTTTGCTTTTTTTTTCTTGCTCCTTGTATTCTTCTCACCTGTTTCTTCGCCTTGGGTTTTTCACACTTCTCTTACTCCACGTAGTGCCACACTTTTGATCCTCCTCTGATTTTCGCCCCTTGTGTTCTCCTCGTTTTTGTATTTTGCTTTTTTTTTCTTGCTCCTTGTATTCTTCTCCCATGTTTCTTCGCCTCGGGTTTTTCACACTTCTCTTACTCCACGTAGTGCCACACTTTTGATCCTCCTCTGATTTTCGGCCCTTGTGTTCTCCTCGTTTTTGTATTTTGCTTTTTTTTTTCTTGCTCCTCGTATTCTTCTCCCCTGTTTCTTCGCCTCGGGTTTTTCACACTTCTCTTACTCCACGTAGTGCCACACTTTTGATCCTCCTCTGATTTTCGCCCCTTGTGTTCTCCTCGTTTTTGTATTTTGCTTTTTTTTTCTTGCTCCTCGTATTCTTCTCCCCTGTTTCTTCGCCTCGGGTTTTTCACACTTCTCTTACTCCACGTAGTGGCATACTGTTGATCCTCCTCTGATTTTCGCCCCTTGTGTTCTCCTCGTTTTTGTATTTTGCTTTTTTTTCTTGCTCCTCGTATTCTTCTCCCCTGTTTCTTCGCCTCGGGTTTTTCACACTTCTCTTGCTCCTCGTAGTGGCATACTGTTGATCCTCCTCTGATTTTCGCCCCTTGTGTTCTCCTCGTTTTTGTATATTGCTATTTTTTTCTTGCTCCTCTTATTCTTCTCCCCTGTTTTTTTCGCCTCGGGTTTTTCACACTTCTCTTACTTCACGTAGTGGCATATGGTTGATCCTCCTCTGATTTTCGCCCCTTGTGTTCTCCTCGTTTTTGTATTTTGCTTCTTTTTCTTGCTCCGCGTATTCTTCTCCTGTGTTTCTTCACCTCGGGTTTTTCACACTTCTCTTCCTCCACGTAGTGGCATACGGTTGATCCTCCTCTGATTTTCGCCCCTTGTGTTCTCCTCGTTTTTGTATTTTGCTTTTTTTTTCTTGCTCCTCGTATTCTTCTCCCCTGTTTCTTCACATCAGCTTTTTCACACTTCTCTTACTCCTCATAGTGGAATACTGTTGATCCTCCTCTGATTTTCGCCCCTTGTGTTCTCCTCGTTTTTGTATTTTGCTTTTTTTTTTTCTTGCTCCTCGTATTCTTCTCCCCTGTTTCTTCGCCTCGGCTTTTTCACACTTCTCTTACTCCACGTAGTGCCACACTTTTGATCCTCCTCTGATTTTCGCCCCTTGTGTTCTCCTCGTTTTTGTATTTTGCTTTTTTTTTCTTGCTCCTCGTATTCTTCTCCCCTGTTTCTTCGCCTCGGGTTTTTCACACTTCTCTTACTCCACGTAGTGGCATACGGTTGATCCTCCTCTGATTTTCGCCCCTTGTGTTCTCCTCGTTTTTGTATTTTGCTTTTTTTTCTTGCTCCTCGTATTCTTCTCCCCTGTTTCTTCGCCTCGGGTTTTTCACACTTCTCTTGCTCCTCGTAGTGGCATACTGTTGATCCTCCTCTGATTTTCGCCCCTTGTGTTCTCCTCGTTTTTGTATTTTGCTTTTTTTTTCTTGCTCCTCTTATTCTTCTCCCCTGTTTCTTCGCCTCGGGTTTTTCACACTTCTCTTACTCCACGTAGTGGCATACGGTTGATCCTCCTCTGATTTTCGCCCCTTGTGTTCTCCTCGTTTTTGTATTTTGCTTTTTTTTCTTGCTCCTCGTATTCTTCTCCTCTGTTTCTTTGCCTCTGGTTTTTCACACTTCTCTTGCTCCTCGTAGTGCCACACTTTTGATCCTCCTCTGATTTTCGCCCCTTGTGTTCTCCTCGTTTTTGTATTTTGCTTTTTTTTTCTTGCTCCTCGTATTCTTCTCCCCTGTTTCTTCGCCTCGGGTTTTTCACACTTCTCTTACTCCACGTAATGCCACACTTTTGATCCTCCTCTGATTTTCGCCCCTTGTGTTCTCCTCGTTTATGTATTTTGCTTTTTTTTTCTTGCTCCTCGTATTCTTCTCCCTTGTTTCTTCGCCTCGGGTTTTTCACACTTCTCTTACTCCACGTAGTGCCACACTTTTGATCCTCCTCTGATTTTCGCCCCTTGTGTTCTCCTCGTTTTTGTATTTTGCTTTTTTTTCTTGCTCCTCGTATTCTTCTCCCCTGTTTCTTCGCCTCGGGTTTTTCACACTTCTCTTGCTCCTCGTAGTGGCATACTGTTGATCCTCCTCTGATTTTCGCCCCTTGTGTTCTCCTCGTTTTTGTATTTTGCTTTTTTTTTTCTTGCTCCTCGTATTCTTCTCCCCTGTTTCTTCACATCAGCTTTTTCACACTTCTCTTACTCCTCGTAGTGGCATACTGTTGATCCTACTCTGATTTTCGCCCCTTGTGTTCTCCTCGTTTTTGTATTTTGCTTTTTTTTTCTTGCTCCTCGTATTCTTCTCCCCTGTTTCTTCGCCTCGGGTTTTTCACATCTCTTACTCCACGTAGTGCCACACTTTGGATCCTCCTCTGATTTTCGCCCCTTGTGTTCTCCTCGTTTTTGTATTTTGCTTTTTTTTTCTTGCTCCTCATATTCTTCTCCCCTGTTTCTTCGCCTCGGGTTTTTCACACTTCTCTTACTCCACGTAGTGGCATACTGTTGATCCTCCTCTGATTTTCGCCCCTTGTGTTCTCCTCGTTTTTGTATTTTGCTTTTTTTTTCTTGGTCCTCGTATTCTTCTCCCCTGTTTCTTCACATCAGCTTTTTCACACTTCTCTTATTCCTCGTAGTGGCATACTGTTGATCCTTCTCTGATTTTCGCCCCTTGTGTTCTCCTCGTTTTTGTATTTTGCTTTTTTTTTCTTGCTCCTCGTATTCTTCTCCCCTGTTACTTTGCCTCGGGTTTTTCACACTTTTCTTACTCCACCTAGTGCCACACTTTTGATCCTCCTCTGATTTTCGCCCCTTGTGTTCTCCTCGTTTTTGTATTTTGCTTTTTTTTTCTTGCTCCTCGTATTCTTCTCCCCTGTTTTTTCGCCTCGGGTTTTTCACACTTCTCTTACTCCACCTAGTGGCATACTGTTGATACTCCTCTGATTTTCGCCCCTTGTGTTCTCCTCGTTTTTGTATTTTGCTTTTTTTTTCTTGCTCCTCGTATTCTTCTCCCCTGTTTCTTCGCCTCGTGTGTTTCCCACTTCTCTTGCTCCTCGTAGTGGCATACTGTTGATCCTCCTCTGATTTTCGCCCCTTGTGTTCTCCTCGTTTTTGTATTTTGCTTTTTTTTTCTTGCTCCTCGTATTCTTCTCCCCTGTTTCTTCGCCTCGGGTTTTTCACACTTCTCTTACTCCACCTAGTGCCACACTTTTGATCCTCCTCTGATTTTCGCCCCTTGTGTTCTCCTCGTTTTTGTATTTTGCTTTTTTTTTATTGCTCCTCGTATTCTTCTCCCCTGTTTCTTCGCCTCGGGTTTTTCACACTTCTCTTACTCCACGTAGTGGCATACTGTTGATCCTCCTCTGATTTTCGCCTCTTGTGTTCTCCTCGTTTTTGTATTTTGCTTTTTTTTCATGCTCCTCGTATTCTTCTCCCCTGTTTCTTCGCCTCGGGTTTTTCACACTTCTCTTGCTCCTCGTAGTGGCATACTGTTGATCCTCCTCTGATTTTCGCCCCTTGTGTTCTCCTCGTTTTTGTATTTTGCTTTTTTTTTCTTCCTCCTCTTATTCTTCTCCCCTGTTTCTTCGCCTCGGGTTTTTCACACTTCTCTTACTTCACGTAGTGGCATACGGTTGATCCTCCTCTGATTTTCGCCCCTTGTGTTCTCCTCGTTTTTGTATTTTGCTTTTTTTTTCTTGCTCCTCGTATTCTTCTCCCCTGTTTCTTCACATCAGCTTTTTCACACTTCTCTTACTCCTCATAGTGGAATACTGTTGATCCTCCTCTGATTTTCGCCCCTTGTGTTCTCCTCGTTTTTGTATTTTGCTTTTTTTTTCTTGCTCCTCGTATTCTTCTCCCCTGTTTCTTCGCCTCGGGTTTTTCACATCTCTTACTCCACGTAGTGCCACACTTTGGATCCTCCTCTGATTTTCGCCCCTTGTGTTCTCCTCGTTTTTGTATTTTGCTTTTTTTTTCTTGCTCCTCATATTCTTCTCCCCTGTTTCTTCGCCTCGGGTTTTTCACACTTCTCTTACTCCACGTAGTGGCATACTGTTGATCCTCCTCTGATTTTCGCCCCTTGTGTTCTCCTCGTTTTTGTATTTTGCTTTTTTTTTCTTGGTCCTCGTATTCTTCTCCCCTGTTTCTTCACATCAGCTTTTTCACACTTCTCTTATTCCTCGTAGTGGCATACTGTTGATCCTTCTCTGATTTTCGCCCCTTGTGTTCTCCTCGTTTTTGTATTTTGCTTTTTTTTTCTTGCTCCTCGTATTCTTCTCCCCTGTTACTTCGCCTCGGGTTTTTCACACTTTTCTTACTCCACCTAGTGCCACACTTTTGATCCTCCTCTGATTTTCGCCCCTTGTGTTCTCCTCGTTTTTGTATTTTGATTTTTTTTTCTTGCTCCTCGTATTCTTCTCCCCTGTTTCTTCGCCTCGGGTTTTTCACACTTCTCTTACTCCACCTAGTGGCATACTGTTGATACTCCTCTGATTTTCGCCCCTTGTGTTCTCCTCCTTTTTGTATTTTGCTTTTTTTTTCTTGCTCCTCGTATTCTTCTCCCCTGTTTCTTCGCCTCGTGTGTTTCCCACTTCTCTTGCTCCTCGTAGTGGCATACTGTTGATCCTCCTCTGATTTTCGCCCCTTGTGTTCTCCTCGTTTTTGTATTTTGCTTTTTTTTTCTTGCTCCTCGTATTCTTCTCCCCTGTTTCTTCGCCTCGGGTTTTTCACACTTCTCTTACTCCACCTAGTGCCACACTTTTGATCCTCCTCTGATTTTCGCCCCTTGTGTTCTCCTCGTTTTTGTATTTTGCTTTTTTTTTCTTGCTCCTCGTATTCTTCTCCCCTGTTTCTTCGCCTCGGGTTTTTCACACTTCTCTTACTCCACGTAGTGGCATACTGTTGATCCTCCTCTGATTTTCGCCCCTTGTGTTCTCCTCGTTTTTGTATTTTGCTTTTTTTTCATGCTCCTCGTATTCTTCTCCCCTGTTTCTTCGCCTCGGGTTTTTCACACTTCTCTTGCTCCTCGTAGTGGCATACTGTTGATCCTCCTCTGATTTTCGCCCCTTGTGTTCTCCTCGTTTTTGTATTTTGCTTTTTTTTTCTTCCTCCTCTTATTCTTCTCCCCTGTTTCTTCGCCTCGGGTTTTTCACACTTCTCTTACTCCACATAGTGGCATACGGTTGATCCTCCTCTGATTTTCGCCCCTTGTGTTCTCCTCGTTTTTGTATTTTGCTTTTTTTTTCTTGGTCCTCGTATTCTTCTCCCCTGTTTCTTCACATCAGCTTTTTCACACTTCTCTTATTCCTCGTAGTGGCATACTGTTGATCCTTCTCTGATTTTCGCCCCTTGTGTTCTCCTCGTTTTTGTATTTTGCTTTTTTTTTCTTGCTCCTCGTATTCTTCTCCCCTGTTACTTTGCCTCGGGTTTTTCACACTTTTCTTACTCCACCTAGTGCCACACTTTTGATCCTCCTCTGATTTTCGCCCCTTGTGTTCTCCTCGTTTTTGTATTTTGCTTTTTTTTTCTTGCTCCTCGTATTCTTCTCCCCTGTTTCTTCGCCTCGGGTTTTTCACACTTCTCTTACTCCACCTAGTGGCATACTGTTGATACTCCTCTGATTTTCGCCCCTTGTGTTCTCCTCGTTTTTGTATTTTGCTTTTTTTTTCTTGCTCCTCGTATTCTTCTCCCCTGTTTCTTCGCCTCGTGTGTTTCCCACTTCTCTTGCTCCTCGTAGTGGCATACTGTTGATCCTCCTCTGATTTTCGCCCCTTGTGTTCTCCTCGTTTTTGTATTTTGCTTTTTTTTTCTTGCTCCTCGTATTCTTCTCCCCTGTTTCTTCGCCTCGGGTTTTTCACACTTCTCTTACTCCACCTAGTGCCACACTTTTGATCCTCCTCTGATTTTCGCCCCTTGTGTTCTCCTCGTTTTTGTATTTTGCTTTTTTTTTATTGCTCCTCGTATTCTTCTCCCCTGTTTCTTCGCCTCGGGTTTTTCACACTTCTCTTACTCCACGTAGTGGCATACTGTTGATCCTCCTCTGATTTTCGCCCCTTGTGTTCTCCTCGTTTTTGTATTTTGCTTTTTTTTCATGCTCCTCGTATTCTTCTCCCCTGTTTCTTCGCCTCGGGTTTTTCACACTTCTCTTGCTCCTCGTAGTGGCATACTGTTGATCCTCCTCTGATTTTCGCCCCTTGTGTTCTCCTCGTTTTTGTATTTTGCTTTTTTTTTCTTCCTCCTCTTATTCTTCTCCCCTGTTTCTTCGCCTCGGGTTTTTCACACTTCTCTTACTCCACGTAGTGGCATACGGTTGATCCTCCTCTGATTTTCGCCCCTTGTGTTCTCCTCGTTTTTGTATTTTGCTTTTTTTTTCTTGCTCCTCGTATTCTTCTCCCCTGTTTCTTCACATCAGCTTTTTCACACTTCTCTTACTCCTCATAGTGGAATACTGTTGATCCTCCTCTGATTTTCGCCCCTTGTGTTCTCCTCGTTTTTGTATTTTGCTTTTTTTTTCTTGCTCCTCGTATTCTTCTCCCCTGTTTCTTCGCCTCGGGTTTTTCACATCTCTTACTCCACGTAGTGCCACACTTTGGATCCTCCTCTGATTTTCGCCCCTTGTGTTCTCCTCGTTTTTGTATTTTGCTTTTTTTTTCTTGCTCCTCATATTCTTCTCCCCTGTTTCTTCGCCTCGGGTTTTTCACACTTCTCTTACTCCACGTAGTGGCATACTGTTGATCCTCCTCTGATTTTCGCCCCTTGTGTTCTCCTCGTTTTTGTATTTTGCTTTTTTTTTCTTGGTCCTCGTATTCTTCTCCCCTGTTTCTTCACATCAGCTTTTTCACACTTCTCTTATTCCTCGTAGTGGCATACTGTTGATCCTTCTCTGATTTTCGCCCCTTGTGTTCTCCTCGTTTTTGTATTTTGCTTTTTTTTTCTTGCTCCTCGTATTCTTCTCCCCTGTTACTTCGCCTCGGGTTTTTCACACTTTTCTTACTCCACCTAGTGCCACACTTTTGATCCTCCTCTGATTTTCGCCCCTTGTGTTCTCCTCGTTTTTGTATTTTGCTTTTTTTTTCTTTCTCCTCGTATTCTTCTCCCCTGTTTCTTCGCCTCGGGTTTTTCACACTTCTCTTACTCCACCTAGTGGCATACTGTTGATACTCCTCTGATTTTCGCCCCTTGTGTTCTCCTCGTTTTTGTATTTTGCTTTTTTTTTCTTGCTCCTCGTATTCTTCTCCCCTGTTTCTTCGCCTCGTGTGTTTCCCACTTCTCTTGCTCCTCGTAGTGGCATACTGTTGATCCTCCTCTGATTTTCCCCCCTTGAGTTCTCCTCGTTTTTGTATTTTGCTTTTTTTTTCTTGCTCCTCGTATTCTTCTCCCCTGTTTCTTCGCCTCGGGTTTTTCACACTTCTCTTACTCCACCTAGTGCCACACTTTTGATCCTCCTCTGATTTTCGCCCCTTGTGTTCTCCTCGTTTTTGTATTTTGCTTTTTTTTTATTGCTCCTCGTATTCTTCTCCCCTGTTTCTTCGCCTCGGGTTTTTCACACTTCTCTTACTCCACGTAGTGGCATACTGTTGATCCTCCTCTGATTTTCGCCCCTTGTGTTCTCCTCGTTTTTGTATTTTGCTTTTTTTTCATGCTCCTCGTATTCTTCTCCCCTGTTTCTTCGCCTCGGGTTTTTCACACTTCTCTTGCTCCTCGTAGTGGCATACTGTTGATCCTCCTCTGATTTTCGCCCCTTGTGTTCTCCTCGTTTTTGTATTTTGCTTTTTTTTTCTTCCTCCTCTTATTCTTCTCCCCTGTTTCTTCGCCTCGGGTTTTTCACACTTCTCTTACTCCACATAGTGGCATACGGTTGATCCTCCTCTGATTTTCGCCCCTTGTGTTCTCCTCGTTTTTGTATTTTGCTTTTTTTTTCTTGCTCCTCGTATTCTTCTCCCCTGTTTCTTCACATCAGCTTTTTCACACTTCTCTTACTCCTCATAGTGGAATACTGTTGATCCTCCTCTGATTTTCGCCCCTTGTGTTCTCCTCGTTTTTGTATTTTGCTTTTTTTTTCTTGCTCCTCGTATTCTTCTCCCCTGTTTCTTCGCCTCGGGTTTTTCACATCTCTTACTCCACGTAGTGCCACACTTTGGATCCTCCTCTGATTTTCGCCCCTTGTGTTCTCCTCGTTTTTGTATTTTGCTTTTTTTTTCTTGCTCCTCATATTCTTCTCCCCTGTTTCTTCGCCTCGGGTTTTTCACACTTCTCTTACTCCACGTAGTGGCATACTGTTGATCCTCCTCTGATTTTCGCCCCTTGTGTTCTCCTCGTTTTTGTATTTTGCTTTTTTTTTCTTGGTCCTCGTATTCTTCTCCCCTGTTTCTTCACATCAGCTTTTTCACACTTCTCTTATTCCTCGTAGTGGCATACTGTTGATCCTTCTCTGATTTTCGCCCCTTGTGTTCTCCTCGTTTTTGTATTTTGCTTTTTTTTTCTTGCTCCTCGTATTCTTCTCCCCTGTTACTTCGCCTCGGGTTTTTCACACTTTTCTTACTCCACCTAGTGCCACACTTTTGATCCTCCTCTGATTTTCGCCCCTTGTGTTCTCCTCGTTTTTGTATTTTGATTTTTTTTTCTTGCTCCTCGTATTCTTCTCCCCTGTTTCTTCGCCTCGGGTTTTTCACACTTCTCTTACTCCACCTAGTGGCATACTGTTGATACTCCTCTGATTTTCGCCCCTTGTGTTCTCCTCGTTTTTGTATTTTGCTTTTTTTTTCTTGCTCCTCGTATTCTTCTCCCCTGTTTCTTCGCCTCGTGTTTTTCCCACTTCTCTTGCTCCTCGTAGTGGCATACTGTTGATCCTCCTCTGATTTTCGCCCCTTGTGTTCTCCTCGTTTTTGTATTTTGCTTTTTTTTTCTTGCTCCTCGTATTCTTCTCCCCTGTTTCTTCGCCTCGGGTTTTTCACACTTCTCTTACTCCACCTAGTGCCACACTTTTGATCCTCCTCTGATTTTCGCCCCTTGTGTTCTCCTCGTTTTTGTATTTTGCTTTTTTTTTCTTGCTCCTCGTATTCTTCTCCCCTGTTTCTTCGCCTCGGGTTTTTCACACTTCTCTTACTCCACGTAGTGGCATACTGTTGATCCTCCTCTGATTTTCGCCCCTTGTGTTCTCCTCGTTTTTGTATTTTGCTTTTTTTTCATGCTCCTCGTATTCTTCTCCCCTGTTTCTTCGCCTCGGGTTTTTCACACTTCTCTTGCTCCTCGTAGTGGCATACTGTTGATCCTCCTCTGATTTTCGCCCCTTGTGTTCTCCTCGTTTTTGTATTTTGCTTTTTTTTTCTTCCTCCTCTTATTCTTCTCCCCTGTTTCTTCGCCTCGGGTTTTTCACACTTCTCTTACTCCACATAGTGGCATACGGTTGATCCTCCTCTGATTTTCGCCCCTTGTGTTCTCCTCGTTTTTGTATTTTGCTTTTTTTTTCTTGGTCCTCGTATTCTTCTCCCCTGTTTCTTCACATCAGCTTTTTCACACTTCTCTTATTCCTCGTAGTGGCATACTGTTGATCCTTCTCTGATTTTCGCCCCTTGTGTTCTCCTCGTTTTTGTATTTTGCTTTTTTTTTCTTGCTCCTCGTATTCTTCTCCCCTGTTACTTTGCCTCGGGTTTTTCACACTTTTCTTACTCCACCTAGTGCCACACTTTTGATCCTCCTCTGATTTTCGCCCCTTGTGTTCTCCTCGTTTTTGTATTTTGCTTTTTTTTTCTTGCTCCTCGTATTCTTCTCCCCTGTTTGTTCGCCTCGGGTTTTTCACACTTCTCTTACTCCACCTAGTGGCATACTGTTGATACTCCTCTGATTTTCGCCCCTTGTGTTCTCCTCGTTTTTGTATTTTGCTTTTTTTTTCTTGCTCCTCGTATTCTTCTCCCCTGTTTCTTCGCCTCGTGTGTTTCCCACTTCTCTTGCTCCTCGTAGTGGCATACTGTTGATCCTCCTCTGATTTTCGCCCCTTGTGTTCTCCTCGTTTTTGTATTTTGCTTTTTTTTTCTTGCTCCTCGTATTCTTCTCCCCTGTTTCTTCGCCTCGGGTTTTTCTCACTTCTCTTACTCCACCTAGTGCCACACTTTTGATCCTCCTCTGATTTTCGCCCCTTGTGTTCTCCTCGTTTTTGTATTTTGCTTTTTTTTTCTTGCTCCTCGTATTCTTCTCCCCTGTTTCTTCGCCTCGGGTTTTTCACACTTCTCTTACTCCACGTAGTGGCATACTGTTGATCCTCCTCTGTTTTTCGCCCCTTGTGTTCTCCTCGTTTTTGTATTTTGCTTTTTTTTCATGCTCCTCGTATTCTTCTCCCCTGTTTCTTCGCCTCGGGTTTTTCACACTTCTCTTGCTCCTCGTAGTGGCATACTGTTGATCCTCCTCTGATTTTCGCCCCTTGTGTTCTCCTCGTTTTTGTATTTTGCTTTTTTTTTCTTCCTCCTCTTATTCTCCCCCCCTGTTTCTTCGCCTCGGGTTTTTCACACTTCTCTTACTCCACGTAGTGGCATACTGTTGATCCTCCTCTGATTTTCGCCCCTTGTGTTCTCCTCGTTTTTGTATTTTGCTTTTTTTTTCTTGCTCCTCGTATTCTTCTCCCCTGTTTCTTCACATCAGCTTTTTCACACTTCTCTTACTCCTCATAGTGGAATACTGTTGATCCTCCTCTGATTTTCGCCCCTTGTGTTCTCCTCGTTTTTGTATTTTGCTTTTTTTTTCTTGCTCCTCGTATTCTTCTCCCCTGTTTCTTCGCCTCGGGTTTTTCACATCTCTTACTCCACGTAGTGCCACACTTTGGATCCTCCTCTGATTTTCGCCCCTTGTGTTCTCCTCGTTTTTGTATTTTGCTTTTTTTTTCTTGCTCCTCATATTCTTCTCCCCTGTTTCTTCGCCTCGGGTTTTTCACACTTCTCTTACTCCACGTAGTGGCATACTGTTGATCCTCCTCTGATTTTCGCCCCTTGTGTTCTCCTCGTTTTTGTATTTTGCTTTTTTTTTCTTGGTCCTCGTATTCTTCTCCCCTGTTTCTTCACATCAGCTTTTTCACACTTCTCTTATTCCTCGTAGTGGCATACTGTTGATCCTTCTCTGATTTTCGCCCCTTGTGTTCTCCTCGTTTTTGTATTTTGCTTTTTTTTTCTTGCTCCTCGTATTCTTCTCCCCTGTTTCTTCGCCTCGGGTTTTTCACACTTTTCTTACTCCACCTAGTGCCACACTTTTGATCCTCCTCTGATTTTCGCCCCTTGTGTTCTCCTCGTTTTTGTATTTTGCTTTTTTTTTCTTGCTCCTCGTATTCTTCTCCCCTGTTTCTTCGCCTCGGGTTTTTCACACTTCTCTTACTCCACCTAGTGGCATACTGTTGATACTCCTCTGATTTTCGCCCCTTGTGTTCTCCTCGTTTTTGTATTTTGCTTTTTTTTTCTTGCTCCTCGTATTCTTCTCCCCTGTTTCTTCGCCTCGTGTGTTTCCCACTTCTCTTGCTCCTCGTAGTGGCATACTGTTGATCCTCCTCTGATTTTCCCCCCTTGAGTTCTCCTCGTTTTTGTATTTTGCTTTTTTTTTCTTGCTCCTCGTATTCTTCTCCCCTGTTTCTTCGCCTCGGGTTTTTCACACTTCTCTTCCTCCACCTAGTGCCACACTTTTGATCCTCCTCTGATTTTCGCCCCTTGTGTTCTCCTCGTTTTTGTATTTTGCTTTTTTTTTATTGCTCCTCGTATTCTTCTCCCCTGTTTCTTCGCCTCGGGTTTTTCACACTTCTCTTACTCCACGTAGTGGCATACTGTTGATCCTCCTCTGATTTTCGCCCCTTGTGTTCTCCTCGTTTTTGTATTTTGCTTTTTTTTCATGCTCCTCGTATTCTTCTCCCCTGTTTCTTCGCCTCGGGTTTTTCACACTTCTCTTGCTCCTCGTAGTGGCATACTGTTGATCCTCCTCTGATTTTCGCCCCTTGTGTTCTCCTCGTTTTTGTATTTTGCTTTTTTTTTCTTCCTCCTCTTATTCTTCTCCCCTGTTTCTTCGCCTCGGGTTTTTCACACTTCTCTTACTCCACATAGTGGCATACGGTTGATCCTCCTCTGATTTTCGCCCCTTGTGTTCTCCTCGTTTTTGTATTTTGCTTTTTTTTTCTTGCTCCTCGTATTCTTCTCCCCTGTTTCTTCACATCAGCTTTTTCACACTTCTCTTACTCCTCATAGTGGAATACTGTTGATCCTCCTCTGATTTTCGCCCCTTGTGTTCTCCTCGTTTTTGTATTTTGCTTTTTTTTTTCTTGCTCCTCGTATTCTTCTCCCCTGTTTCTTCGCCTCGGCTTTTTCACACTTCTCTTACTCCACGTAGTGCCACAATTTTGATCCTCCTCTGATTTTCGCCCCTTGTGTTCTCCTCGTTTTTGTATTTTGCTTTTTTTTTCTTGCTCCTCGTATTCTTCTCCCCTGTTTCTTCGCCTCGGGTTTTTCACACTTCTCTTACTCCACGTAGTGCCACACTTTTGATCCTCCTCTGATTTTCGCCCCTTGTGTTCTCCTCGTTTTTGTATTTTGCTTTTTTTTCTTGCTCCTCGTATTCTTCTCCCCTGTTTCTTCGCCTCGGGTTTTTCACACTTCTCTTGCTCCTCGTAGTGGCATACTGTTGATCCTCCTCTGATTTTCGCCCCTTGTGTTCTCCTCGTTTTTGTATTTTGCTTTTTTTTTCTTGCTCCTCTTATTCTTCTCCCCTGTTTCTTCGCCTCGGGTTTTTCACACTTCTCTTACTCCACGTAGTGGCATACGGTTGATCCTCCTCTGATTTTCGCCACTTGTGTTCTCCTCGTTTTTGTATTTTGCTTTTTTTTCTTGCTCCTCGTATTCTTCTCCTCTGTTTCTTCGCCTCGGGTTTTTCACACTTCTCTTGCTCCTCGTAGGGCCACACTTTTGATCCTCCTCTGATTTTCGCCCCTTGTGTTCTCCTCGTTTTTGTATTTTGCTTTTTTTTTCTTGCTCCTCGTATTCTTCTCCCCTGTTTCTTCGCCTCGGGTTTTTCACACTTCTCTTACTCCACGTAGTGCCACACTTTTGATCCTCCTCTGATTTTCGCCCCTTGTGTTCTCCTCGTTTATGTATTTTGCTTTTTTTTTCTTGCTCCTCGTATTCTTCTCCCTTGTTTCTTCGCCTCGGGTTTTTCACACTTCTCTTACTCCACGTAGTGCCACACTTTTGATCCTCCTCTGATTTTCGCCCCTTGTGTTCTCCTCGTTTTTGTATTTTGCTTTTTTTTCTTGCTCCTCGTATTCTTCTCCCCTGTTTCTTCGCCTCGGGTTTTTCACACTTCTCTTGCTCCTCGTAGTGGCATACTGTTGATCCTCCTCTGATTTTCGCCCCTTGTGTTCTCCTCGTTTTTGTATTTTGCTTTTTTTTTTCTTGCTCCTCGTATTCTTCTCCCCTGTTTCTTCACATCAGCTTTTTCACACTTCTCTTACTCCTCGTAGTGGCATACTGTTGATCCTACTCTGATTTTCGCCCCTTGTGTTCTCCTCGTTTTTGTATTTTGCTTTTTTTTTCTTGCTCCTCGTATTCTTCTCCCCTGTTTCTTCGCCTCGGGTTTTTCACATCTCTTACTCCACGTAGTGCCACACTTTGGATCCTCCTCTGATTTTCGCCCCTTGTGTTCTCCTCGTTTTTGTATTTTGCTTTTTTTTTCTTGCTCCTCATATTCTTCTCCCCTGTTTCTTCGCCTCGGGTTTTTCACACTTCTCTTACTCCACGTAGTGGCATACTGTTGATCCTCCTCTGATTTTCGCCCCTTGTGTTCTCCTCGTTTTTGTATTTTGCTTTTTTTTTCTTGGTCCTCGTATTCTTCTCCCCTGTTTCTTCACATCAGCTTTTTCACACTTCTCTTATTCCTCGTAGTGGCATACTGTTGATCCTTCTCTGATTTTCGCCCCTTGTGTTCTCCTCGTTTTTGTATTTTGCTTTTTTTTTCTTGCTCCTCGTATTCTTCTCCCCTGTTACTTCGCCTCGGGTTTTTCACACTTTTCTTACTCCACCTAGTGCCACACTTTTGATCCTCCTCTGATTTTCGCCCCTTGTGTTCTCCTCGTTTTTGTATTTTGCTTTTTTTTTCTTGCTCCTCGTATTCTTCTCCCCTGTTTCTTCGCCTCGGGTTTTTCACACTTCTGTTACTCCACCTAGTGGCATACTGTTGATCCTCCTCTGATTTTCGCCCCTTGTGTTCTCCTCGTTTTTGTATTTTGCTTTTTTTTCTTGCTCCTCGTATTCTTCTCCCCTGTTTCTTCGCCTCGTGTGTTTCCCACTTCTCTTGCTCCTCGTAGTGGCATACTGTTGATCCTCCTCTGATTTTCGCCCCTTGTGTTCTCCTCGTTTTTGTATTTTGCTTTTTTTTTCTTGCTCCTCGTATTCTTCTCCCCTGTTTCTTCGCCTCGGGTTTTTCACACTTCTCTTACTCCACCTAGTGCCACACTTTTGATCCTCCTCTGATTTTCGCCCCTTGTGTTCTCCTCGTTTTTGTATTTTGCTTTTTTTTTATTGCTCCTCGTATTCTTCTCCCCTGTTTCTTCGCCTCGGGTTTTTCACACTTCTCTTACTCCACGTAGTGGCATACTGTTGATCCTCCTCTGATTTTCGCCCCTTGTGTTCTCCTCGTTTTTGTATTTTGCTTTTTTTTCATGCTCCTCGTATTCTTCTCCCCTGTTTCTTCGCCTCGGGTTTTTCACACTTCTCTTGCTCCTCGTAGTGGCATACTGTTGATCCTCCTCTGATTTTCGCCCCTTGTGTTCTCCTCGTTTTTGTATTTTGCTTTTTTTTTCTTCCTCCTCTTATTCTTCTCCCCTGTTTCTTCGCCTCGGGTTTTTCACACTTCTCTTACTCCACGTAGTGGCATACGGTTGATCCTCCTCTGATTTTCGCCCCTTGTGTTCTCCTCGTTTTTGTATTTTGCTTTTTCTTCTTGCTGCTCGTATTCTTCTCCTCTGTTTCTTCGCCTCGGGTTTTTCACACTTCTCTTGCTCCTCGTAGTGGCATACTGTTGATCCTCCTCTGATTTTCGCCCCTTGTGTTCTCCTCGTTTTTGTATTTTGCTTTTTTTTTCTTGCTCCTTGTATTCTTCTCCCCTGTTTCTTCGCCTCGGGTTTTTCACACTTCTCTTACTCCACGTAGTGCCACACTTTTGATCCTCCTCTGATTTTCGCCCCTTGTGTTCTCCTCGTTTTTGTATTTTGCTTTTTTTTTCTTGCTGCTTGTATTCTTCTCCCATGTTTCTTCGCCTCGGGTTTTTCACACTTCTCTTACTCCACGTAGTGCCACACTTTTGATCCTCCTCTGATTTTCGGCCCTTGTGTTCTCCTCGTTTTTGTATTTTGCTTTTTTTTTTCTTGCTCCTCGTATTCTTCTCCCCTGTTTCTTCGCCTCGGGTTTTTCACACTTCTCTTACTCCACCTAGTGCCACACTTTTGATCCTCCTCTGATTTTCGCCCCTTGTGTTCTCCTCGTTTTTGTATTTTGCTTTTTTTTTCTTGCTCCTCGTATTCTTCTCCCCTGTTTCTTCGCCTCGCGTTTTTCACACTTCTCTTACTCCACGTAGTGGCATACTGTTGATCCTCCTCTGATTTTCGCCCCTTGTGTTCTCCTCGTTTTTGTATTTGCTTTTTTTTCTTGCTCCTCGTATTCTTCTCCCCTGTTTCTTCGCCTCGGGTTTTTCACACTTCTCTTGCTCCTCGTAGTGGCATACTGTTGATCCTCCTCTGATTTTCGCCCCTTGTGTTCTCCTCGTTTTTGTATTTTGCTTTTTTTTTCTTGCTCCTCTTATTCTTCTCCCCTGTTTCTTCGCCTCGGGTTTTTCACACTTCTCTTACTTCACGTAGTGGCATACGGTTGATCCTCCTCTGATTTTCGCCCCTTGTGTTCTCCTCGTTTTTGTATTTTGCTTCTTTTTCTTGCTCCGCGTATTCTTCTCCTGTGTTTCTTCACCTCGGGTTTTTCACACTTCTCTTCCTCCACGTAGTGGCATACGGTTGATCCTCCTCTGATTTTCGCCCCTTGTGTTCTCCTCGTTTTTGTATTTTGCTTTTTTTTTCTTGCTCCTCGTATTCTTCTCCCCTGTTTCTTCACATCAGCTTTTTCACACTTCTCTTACTCCTCATAGTGGAATACTGTTGATCCTCCTCTGATTTTCGCCCCTTGTGTTCTCCTCGTTTTTGTATTTTGCTTTTTTTTTTCTTGCTCCTCGTATTCTTCTCCCCTGTTTCTTCGCCTCGGCTTTTTCACACTTCTCTTACTCCACGTAGTGCCACACTTTTGATCCTCCTCTGATTTTCGCCCCTTGTGTTCTCCTCGTTTTTGTATTTTGCTTTTTTTTTCTTGCTCCTCGTATTCTTCTCCCCTGTTTCTTCGCCTCGGGTTTTTCACACTTCTCTTACTCCACGTAGTGGCATACTGTTGATCCTCCTCTGATTTTCGCCCCTTGTGTTCTCCTCGTTTTTGTATTTTGCTTTTTTTTCTTGCTCCTCGTATTCTTCTCCCCTGTTTCTTCGCCTCGGGTTTTTCACACTTCTCTTGCTCCTCGTAGTGGCATACTGTTGATCCTCCTCTGATTTTCGCCCCTTGTGTTCTCCTCGTTTTTGTATTTTGCTTTTTTTTTCTTGCTCCTCTTATTCTTCTCCCCTGTTTCTTCGCCTCGGGTTTTTCACACTTCTCTTACTCCACGTAGTGGCATATGGTTGATCCTCCTCTGATTTTCGCCCCTTGTGTTCTCCTCGTTTTTGTATTTTGCTTTTTTTTCTTGCTCCTCGTATTCTTCTCCTCTGTTTCTTCGCCTCGGGTTTTTCACACTTCTCTTGCTCCTCGTAGTGCCACACTTTTGATCCTCCTCTGATTTTCGCCCCTTGTGTTCTCCTCGTTTTTGTATTTTGCTTTTTTTTTCTTGCTCCTCGTATTCTTCTCCCCTGTTTCTTCGCCTCGGGTTTTTCACACTTCTCTTACTCCACGTAGTGCCACACTTTTGATCCTCCTCTGATTTTCGCCCCTTGTGTTCTCCTCGTTTATGTATTTTGCTTTTTTTTTCTTGCTCCTCGTATTCTTCTCCCTTGTTTCTTCGCCTCGCGTTTTTCACACTTCTCTTACTCCACGTAGTGCCACACTTTTGATCCTCCTCTGATTTTCGCTCCTTGTGTTCTCCTCGTTTTTGTATTTTGCTTTTTTTTCTTGCTCCTCGTATTCTTCTCCCCTGTTTCTTCGCCTCGGGTTTTTCACACTTCTCTTACTCCACGTAGTGTCATACGGTTGATCCTCCTCTGATTTTCGCCCTTTGTGTTCTCCTCGTTTTTGTATTTTGCTTTTTTTTCTTGCTCGGCGTATTCTTCTCCTCTGTTTCTTCGCCTCGGGTTTTTCACACTTCTCTTGCTCCTCGTAGTGGCATACTGTTGATCCTCCTCTGATTTTCGCCCCTTGTGTTCTCCTCGTTTTTGTATTTTGCTTTTTTTTTCTTGCTCCTCGTATTCTTCTCCCCTGTTTCTTCGCCTCGGGTTTTTCACACTTCTCTTACTCCACGTAGTGGCATACGGTTGATCCTCCTCTGATTTTCGCCCCTTGTGTTCTCCTCGTTTTTGTATTTTGCTTTTTTTCCCTTGCTCCTCTTATTCTTCTCCCCTGCTTCTTCGCCTCGGGTTTTTCACACTTCTCTTACTCCACGTAGTGCCACACTTTTGATCCTCCTCTGATTTTCGCCCCTTGTGTTCTCCTCGTTTTTGTATGTTACTTTTTTTTTCTTGCTCCTCGTATTCTTCTCCCCTGTTTCGTCGCCTCGGGTTTTTCACACTTCTCTTGCTCCTCGTAGTGGCATACTGTTGATCCTCCTCTGATTTTCGCCCCTTGTGTTCTCCTCCTTTTTGTATTTTGCTATCTTTTTCTTGCTCCTCGTATTCTTCTCCCCTGTTTCTTCACCTCGGGTTTTTCACACTTCTCTTACTGCACGTAATGCCACACTTTTGATCCTCCTCTGATTTTCGCCCCTTGTGTTCTCCTCGTTTTTGTATTTTGCTTTTTTTTCTTGCTCCTCGTATTCTTCTCCCCTGTTTCTTCGCCTCGGGTTTTTCACACTTCTCTTACTCCACGTAGTGCCACAATTTTGATCCTCCTCTGATTTTCGCCCCTTGTGTTCTCCTCGTTTTTGTATTTTGCTTTTTTTCCCATGCTCCTCTTATTCTTCTCCCCTGCTTCTTCGCCTCGGGTTTTTCACAATTCTCTTACTCCACGTAGTGCCACACTTTGGATCCTCCTCTGATTTTCGCCCCTTGTGTTCTCCTCGTTTTTGTATTTTGCTTTTTTTTTCTTGCTCCTCGTATTCTTCTCCCCTGTTTCTTCGCCTCGGCTTTTTCACACTTCTCTTACTCCACGTAGTGCCACACTTTTGATCTTCCTCTGATTTTCGCCCCTTGTGTTCTCCTCGTTTTTGTATTTTGCTTTTTTTTCTTGCTCCTCGTATTCTTCTCCCCTGTTTCTTCGCCTCGGGTTTTTCACACTTCTCTTGCTCCTCGTAGTGGCATACTGTTGATCCTCCTCTGATTTTCGACACTTGTGTTCTCCTCGTTTTTGTATTTTGCTTTTTTTTTTCTTGCTCCTCGTATTCTTCTCCCCTGTTTCTTCACATCAGCTTTTTCACACTTCTCTTATTCCTCGTAGTGGCATACTGTTGATCCTTCTCTGATTTTCGCCCCTTGTGTTCTCCTCGTTTTTGTATTTTGCTTTTTTTTTCTTGCTCCTCGTATTCTTCTCCCCTGTTACTTCGCCTCGGGTTTTTCACATCTCTTACTCCACGTAGTGCCACACTTTGGATCCTCCTCTGATTTTCGCCCCTTGTGTTCTCCTCGTTTTTGTATTTTGCTTTTTTTTTCTTGCTCCTCGTATTCTTCTCCCCTGTTTCTTCGCCTCGGGTTTTTCACACTTCTCTTACTCCACGTAGTGGCATACTGTTGATCCTCCTCTGATTTTCGCCCCTTGTGTTCTCCTCGTTTTTGTATTTTGCTTTTTTTTCATGCTCCTCGTATTCTTCTCCCCTGTTTCTTCGCCTCGGGTTTTTCACACTTCTCTTGCTCCTCGTAGTGGCATACTGTTGATCCTCCTCTGATTTTCGCCCCTTGTGTTCTCCTCGTTTTTGTATTTTGCTTTTTTTTTCTTGCTCCTCTTATTCTTCTCCCCTGTTTCTTCGCCTCGGGTTTTTCACACTTCTCTTACTCCACGTAGTGGCATACGGTTGATCCTCCTCTGATTTTCGCCCCTTGTGTTCTCCTCGTTTTTGTATTTTGCTTTTTCTTCTTGCTCCTCGTATTCTTCTCCCTTGTTTCTTCGCCTCGGGTTTTTCACACTTCTCTTACTCCACGTAGTGCCACACTTTTGATCCTCCTCTGATTTTCGCCCCTTGTGTTCTCCTCGTTTTTGTATTTTGCTTTTTTTTCTTGCTCCTCGTATTCTTCTACCCTGTTTCTTCGCCTCGGGTTTTTCACACTTCTCTTACTCCACGTAGTGGCATACGGTTGATCCTCCTCTGATTTTCGCCCTTTGTGTTCTCCTCGTTTTTGTATTTTGCTTTTTTTTCTTGCTCCGCATATTCTTCTCCTCTGTTTCTTCGCCTCGGGTTTTTCACACTTCTCTTGCTCCTCGTAGTGGCATACTGTTGATCCTCCTCTGATTTTCGCCCCTTGTGTTCTCCTCGTTTTTGTATTTTGCTTTTTTTTTCTTGCTCCTCGTATTCTTCTCCCCTGTTTCTTCACATCAGCTTTTTCACACTTCTCTTACTCCTCTTAGTGGCATACTGTTGATCCTCCTCTGATTTTCGCCCCTTGTGTTCTCTTCGTTTTTGTATTTTGCTTTTTTTTCTTGCTCCTCGTATTCTTCCCTGTTTCTTCGCCTCGGGTTTTTCACACTTCTCTTACTCCACGTAGTGCCACACTTTTGATCCTCCTCTGATTTTCGCCCCTTGTGTTCTCCTCGATTTTGTATTTTGCTTTTTTTTCTTGCTCCTCGTATTCTTCTCCCCTGTTTCTTCACCTCGGGTTTTTCACACTTCTCTTACTCCACGTAGTGCCACAATTTTGATCCTCCTCTGATTTTCGCCCCTTGTGTTCTCCTCGTTTTTGTATTTTGCTTTTTTTTCATGCTCCTCGTATTCTTCTCCCCTGTTTCTTCGCCTCGGGTTTTTCACACTTCTCTTGCTCCTCGTAGTGGCATACTGTTGATCCTCCTCTGATTTTCGCCCCTTGTGTTCTCCTCGTTTTTGTATTTTGCTTTTTTTTTCTTGCTCCTCTTATTCTTCTCCCCTGTTTCTTCGCCTCGAGTTTTTCACACTTCTCTTACTCCACGTAGTGGCATACGGTTGATCCTCCTCTGATTTTCGCCCCTTGTGTTCTCCTCGTTTTTGTATTTTGCTTTTTCTTCTTGCTCCTCGTATTCTTCTCCCTTGTTTCTTCGCCTTGGGTTTTTCACACTTGTCTTACTCCACGTAGTGCCACACTTTTGATCCTCCTCTGATTTTCGCCCCTTGTGTTCTCCTCGTTTTTGTATTTTGCTTTTTTTTCTTGCTCCTCGTATTCTTCTCCCCTGTTTCTTTGCCTCGGGTTTTTCACACTTCTCTTACTCCACGTAGTGGCATACGGTTGATCCTCCTCTGATTTTCGCCCTTTGTGTTCTCCTCGTTTTTGTATTTTGCTTTTTTTTCTTGCTCCGCGTATTCTTCTCCTCTGTTTCTTCGCCTCGGGTTTTTCACACTTCTCTTGCTCCTCGTAGTGGCATACTGTTGATCCTCCTCTGATTTTCGCCCCTTGTGTTCTCCTCGTTTTTGTATTTTGCTTTTTTTTTCTTGCTCCTCGTATTCTTCTCCCCTGTTTCTTCACATCAGCTTTTTCACACTTCTCTTACTCCTCTTAGTTGCATACTGTTGATCCTCCTCTGATTTTCGCCCCTTGTGTTCTCCTCGTTTTTGTATTTTGCTTTTTTTTCTTGCTCCTCGTATTCTTCTCCCCTGTTTCTTCGCCTCGGGTTTTTCACACTTCTCTTACTCCACGTAGTGCCACACTTTTGATCCTCCTCTGATTTTCGCCCCTTGTGTTCTCCTCGATTTTGTATTTTGCTTTTTTTTCTTGCTCCTCCTATTCTTCTCGCCTGTTTCTTCACCTCGGGTTTTTCACACTTCTCTTACTCCACGTAGTGCCACAATTTTGATCCTCCTCTGATTTTCGCCCCTTGTTTTCTCCTCGTTTTTGTATTTTGCTTTTTTTTTCTTGCTCCTCTTATTCTTCTCCCCTGTTTGTTCGCCTCGGGTTTTTCACACTTCTCTTACTCCACGTAGTGGCATACGGTTGATCCTCCTCTGATTTTCGCCCCTTGTGTTCTCCTCGTTTTTGTATTTTGCTTTTTTTTTCTTGCTCCTCGTATTCTTCTCCCCTGTTTCTTCGCCTCGGGTTTTTCACACTTCTCTTACTCCACCTAGTGCCACACGTTTGATCCTCCTCTGATTTTCGCCCCTTGTGTTCTCCTCGTTTTTGTATTTTGCTTTTTTTTTCTTGCTCCTCGTATTCTTCTCCCCTGTTTCTTCGCCTCGGGTTTTTCACACTTCTCTTACTCCAGGTAGTGGCATACGGTTGATCCTCCTCTGATTTTCGCCCCTTGTGTTCTCCTCGTTTTTGTATTTTGCTTTTTTTTTCTTGCTCCTCTTATTCTTCTCCCCTGTTTCTTCACCTCGGGTTTTTCACACTTCTCTTACTCCACGTAGTGGCATACGGTTGATCCTCCTCTGATTTTCGCCCCTTGTGTTCTCCTCGTTTTTGTATTTTGCTTTTTTTTCTTGCTCCTCGTATTCTTCTCCTCTGTTTCTTCGCCTCGGGTTTTTCACACTTCTCTTGCTCCTCGTAGTGCCACACTTTTATCCTCCTCTGATTTTCGCCCCTTGTGTTCTCCTCGTTTTTGTATTTTGCTTTTTTTTTCTTGCTCCTCGTATTCTTCTCCCCTGTTTCTTCGCCTCGGGTTTTTCACACTTCTCTTACTCCACGTAGTGCCACACTTTTGATCCTCCTCTGATTTTCGCCCCTTGTGTTCTCCTCGTTTATGTATTTTGCTTTTTTTTTTCTTGCTCCTCGTATTCTTCTCCCTTGTTTCTTCGCCTCGGGTTTTTCACACTTCTCTTACTCCACGTAGTGCCACACTTTTGATCCTCCTCTGATTTTCGCCCCTTGTGTTCTCCTCGTTTTTGTATTTTGCTTTTTTTTCTTGCTCCTCGTATTCTTCTACCCTGTTTCTTCGCCTCGGGTTTTTCACACTTCTCTTGCTCCTCGTAGTGGCATACTGTTGATCCTCCTCTGATTTTCGCCCCTTGTGTTCTCCTCGTTTTTGTATTTTGCTTTTTTTTTTCTTGCTCCTCGTATTCTTCTCCCCTGTTTCTTCACATCAGCTTTTTCACACTTCTCTTACTCCTCGTAGTGGCATACTGTTGATCCTACTCTGATTTTCGCCCCTTGTGTTCTCCTCGTTTTTGTATTTTGCTTTTTTTTTCTTGCTCCTCGTATTCTTCTCCCCTGTTTCTTCGCCTCGGGTTTTTCACATCTCTTACTCCACGTAGTGCCACACTTTGGATCCTCCTCTGATTTTCGCCCCTTGTGTTCTCCTCGTTTTTGTATTTTGCTTTTTTTTTCTTGCTCCTCATATTCTTCTCCCCTGTTTCTTCGCCTCGGGTTTTTCACACTTCTCTTACTCCATGTAGTGGCATACTGTTGATCCTCCTCTGATTTTCGCCCCTTGTGTTCTCCTCGTTTTTGTATTTTGCTTTTTTTTTCTTGGTCCTCGTATTCTTCTCCCCTGTTTCTTCACATCAGCTTTTTCACACTTCTCTTATTCCTCGTAGTGGCATACTGTTGATCCTTCTCTGATTTTCGCCCCTTGTGTTCTCCTCGTTTTTGTATTTTGCTTTTTTTTTCTTACTCCTCGTATTCTTCTCCCCTGTTACTTCGCCTCGGGTTTTTCACACTTTTCTTACTCCACCTAGTGCCACACTTTTGATCCTCCTCTGATTTTCGCCCCTTGTGTTCTCCTCGTTTTTGTATTTTGCTTTTTTTTTCTTGCTCCTCGTATTCTTCTCCCCTGTTTCTTCGCCTCGGGTTTTTCACACTTCTCTTACTCCACCTAGTGGCATACTGTTGATCCTCCTCTGATTTTCGCCCCTTGTGTTCTCCTCGTTTTTGTATTTTGCTTTTTTTTTCTTGCTCCTCGTATTCTTCTCCCCTGTTTCTTCGCCTCGTGTGTTTCCCACTTCTCTTGCTCCTCGTAGTGGCATACTGTTGATCCTCCTCTGATTTTCGCCCCTTGTGTTCTCCTCGTTTTTGTATTTTGCTTTTTTTTTCTTGCTCCTCGTATTCTTCTCCCCTGTTTCTTCGCCTCGGGTTTTTCACACTTCTCTTACTCCACCTAGTGCCACACTTTTGATCCTCCTCTGATTTTCGCCCCTTGTGTTCTCCTCGTTTTTGTATTTTGCTTTTTTTTTATTGCTCCTCGTATTCTTCTCCCCTGTTTCTTCGCCTCGGGTTTTTCACACTTCTCTTACTCCACGTAGTGGCATACTGTTGATCCTCCTCTGATTTTCGCCCCTTGTGTTCTCCTCGTTTTTGTATTTTGCTTTTTTTTCATGCTCCTCGTATTCTTCTCCCCTGTTTCTTCGCCTCGGGTTTTTCACACTTCTCTTGCTCCTCGTAGTGGCATACTGTTGATCCTCCTCTGATTTTCGCCCCTTGTGTTCTCCTCGTTTTTGTATTTTGCTTTTTTTTTCTTCCTCCTCTTATTCTTCTCCCCTGTTTCTTCGCCTCGGGTTTTTCACACTTCTCTTACTCCACGTAGTGGCATACGGTAGATCCTCCTCTGATTTTCGCCCCTTGTGTTCTCCTCGTTTTTGTATTTTGCTTTTTTTTTCTTGCTCCTCGTATTCTTCTCCCCTGTTTCTTCACATCAGCTTTTTCACACTTCTCTTACTCCTCATAGTGGAATACTGTTGATCCTCCTCTGATTTTCGCCCCTTGTGTTCTCCTCGTTTTTGTATTTTGCTTTTTTTTTTCTTGCTCCTCGTATTCTTCTCCCCTGTTTCTTCGCCTCGGCTTTTTCACACTTCTCTTACTCCACGTAGTGCCACACTTTTGATCCTCCTCTGATTTTCGCCCCTTGTGTTCTCCTCGTTTTTGTATTTTGCTTTTTTTTTCTTGCTCCTCGTATTCTTCTCCCCTGTTTCTTCGCCTCGGGTTTTTCACACTTCTCTTACTCCACGTAGTGGCATACGGTTGATCCTCCTCTGATTTTCGCCCCTTGTGTTCTCCTCGTTTTTGTATTTTGCTTTTTTTTCTTGCTCCTCGTATTCTTCTCCCCTGTTTCTTCGCCTCGGGTTTTTCACACTTCTCTTGCTCCTCGTAGTGGCATACTGTTGATCCTCCTCTGATTTTCGCCCCTTGTGTTCTCCTCGTTTTTGTATTTTGCTTTTTTTTTCTTGCTCCTCTTATTCTTCTCCCCTGTTTCTTCGCCTCGGGTTTTTCACACTTCTCTTACTCCACGTAGTGGCATACGGTTGATCCTCCTCTGATTTTCGCCCCTTGTGTTCTCCTCGTTTTTGTATTTTGCTTTTTTTTCTTGCTCCTCGTATTCTTCTCCTCTGTTTCTTCGCCTCGGGTTTTTCACACTTCTCTTGCTCCTCGTAGTGCCACACTTTTGATCCTCCTCTGATTTTCGCCCCTTGTGTTCTCCTCGTTTTTGTATTTTGCTTTTTTTTTTCTTGCTCCTCGTATTCTTCTCCCCTGTTTCTTCGCCTCGGGTTTTTCACACTTCTCTTACTCCACGTAGTGCCAAACTTTTGATCCTCCTCTGATTTTCGCCCCTTGTGTTCTCCTCGTTTTTGTATTTTGCTTTTTTTTTCTTGCTCCTCGTATTCTTCTCCCTTGTTTCTTCGCCTCGCGTTTTTCACACTTCTCTTACTCCACGTAGTGCCACACTTTTGATCCTCCTCTGATTTTCGCCCCTTGTGTTCTCCTCGTTTTTGTATTTTGCTTTTTTTTCTTGCTCCTCGTATTCTTCTCCCCTGTTTCTTCGCCTCGGGTTTTTCACACTTCTCTTACTCCACGTAGTGTCATACGGTTGATCCTCCTCTGATTTTCGCCCTTTGTGTTCTCCTCGTTTTTGTATTTTGCTTTTTTTTCTTGCTCCGCGTATTCTTCTCCTCTGTTTCTTCGCCTCGGGTTTTTCACACTTCTCTTGCTCCTCGTAGTGGCATACTGTTGATCCTCCTCTGATTTTCGCCCCTTGTGTTCTCCTCGTTTTTGTATTTTGCTTTTTTTTTCTTGCTCCTCGTATTCTTCTCCCCTGTTTCTTCGCCTCGGGTTTTTCACACTTCTCTTACTCCACGTAGTGGCATACGGTTGATCCTCCTCTGATTTTCGCCCCTTGTGTTCTCCTCGTTTTTGTATTTTGCTTCTTTTTCTTGCTCCGCGTATTCTTCTCCTGTGTTTCTTCACCTCGGGTTTTTCACACTTCTCTTCCTCCACGTAGTGGCATACGGTTGATCCTCCTCTGATTTTCGCCCCTTGTGTTCTCCTCGTTTTTGTATTTTGCTTTTTTTTTCTTGCTCCTCGTATTCTTCTCCCCTGTTTCTTCACATCAGCTTTTTCACACTTCTCTTACTCCTCATAGTGGAATACTGTTGATCCTCCTCTGATTTTCGCCCCTTGTGTTCTCCTCGTTTTTGTATTTTGCTTTTTTTTTTCTTGCTCCTCGTATTCTTCTCCCCTGTTTCTTCGCCTCGGCTTTTTCACACTTCTCTTACTCCACGTAGTGCCACACTTTTGATCCTCCTCTGATTTGCGCCCCTTGTGTTCTCCTCGTTTTTGTATTTTGCTTTTTTTTTCTTGCTCCTCGTATTCTTCTCCCCTGTTTCTTCGCCTCGGGTTTTTCACACTTCTCTTACTCCACGTAGTGGCATACGGTTGATCCTCCTCTGATTTTCGCCCCTTGTGTTCTCCTCGTTTTTGTATTTTGCTTTTTTTTCTTGCTCCTCGTATTCTTCTCCCCTGTTTCTTCGCCTCGGGTTTTTCACACTTCTCTTGCTCCTCGTAGTGGCATACTGTTGATCCTCCTCTGATTTTCGCCCCTTGTGTTCTCCTCGTTTTTGTATTTTGCTTTTTTTTTCTTGCTCCTCTTATTCTTCTCCCCTGTTTCTTCGCCTCGGGTTTTTCACACTTCTCTTACTCCACGTAGTGGCATACTGTTGATCCTCCTCTGATTTTCGCCCCTTGTGTTCTCCTCGTTTTTGTATTTTGCTTTTTTTTTCTTCCTCCTCTTATTCTTCTCCCCTGTTTCTTCGCCTCGGGTTTTTCACACTTCTCTTACTCCACGTAGTGGCATACGGTTGATCCTCCTCTGATTTTCGCCCCTTGTGTTCTCCTCGTTTTTGTATTTTGCTTTTTCTTCTTGCTGCTCGTATTCTTCTCCTCTGTTTCTTCGCCTCGGGTTTTTCACACTTCTCTTGCTCCTCGTAGTGGCATACTGTTGATCCTCCTCTGATTTTCGCCCCTTGTGTTCTCCTCGTTTTTGTATTTTGCTTTTTTTTTCTTGCTCCTTGTATTCTTCTCACCTGTTTCTTCGCCTTGGGTTTTTCACACTTCTCTTACTCCACGTAGTGCCACACTTTTGATCCTCCTCTGATTTTCGCCCCTTGTGTTCTCCTCGTTTTTGTATTTTGCTTTTTTTTTCTTGCTCCTTGTATTCTTCTCCCATGTATCTTCGCCTCGGGTTTTTCACACTTCTCTTACTCCACGTAGTGCCACACTTTTGATCCTCCTCTGATTTTCGGCCCTTGTGTTCTCCTCGTTTTTGTATTTTGCTTTTTTTTTTCTTGCTCCTCGTATTCTTCTCCCCTGTTTCTTCGCCTCGGGTTTTTCACACTTCTCTTACTCCACGTAGTGCCACACTTTTGATCCTCCTCTGATTTTCGCCCCTTGTGTTCTCCTCGTTTTTGTATTTTGCTTTTTTTTTCTTGCTCCTCGTATTCTTCTCCCCTGTTTCTTCGCCTCGGGTTTTTCACACTTCTCTTACTCCACGTAGTGGCATACTGTTGATCCTCCTCTGATTTTCGCCCCTTGTGTTCTCCTCGTTTTTGTATTTTGCTTTTTTTTCTTACTCCTCGTATTCTTCTCCCCTGTTTCTTCGCCTCGGGTTTTTCACACTTCTCTTGCTCCTCGTAGTGGCATACTGTTGATCCTCCTCTGATTTTCGCCCCTTGTGTTCTCCTCGTTTTTGTATTTTGCTTTTTTTTTCTTGCTCCTCTTATTCTTCTCCCCTGTTTCTTCGCCTCGGGTTTTTCACACTTCTCTTACTTCACGTAGTGGCATACGGTTGATCCTCCTCTGATTTTCGCCCCTTGTGTTCTCCTCGTTTTTGTATTTTGCTTCTTTTTCTTGCTCCGCGTATTCTTCTCCTGTGTTTCTTCACCTCGGGTTTTTCACACTTCTCTTCCTCCACGTAGTGGCATACGGTTGATCCTCCTCTGATTTTCGCCCCTTGTGTTCTCCTCGTTTTTGTATTTTGCTTTTTTTTTCTTGCTCCTCGTATTCTTCTCCCCTGTTTCTTCGCCTCGGGTTTTTCACACTTCTCTTGCTCCTCGTAGTGGCATACTGTTGATCCTCCTCTGATTTTCGCCCCTTGTGTTCTCCTCGTTTTTGTATTTTGCTTTTTTTTTCTTGCTCCTCTTATTCTTCTCCCTGTTTCTTCGCCTCGGGTTTTTCACACTTCTTTTACTCCACGTAGTGGCATACGGTTGATCCTCCTCTGATTTTCGCCCCTTGTGTTCTCCTCGTTTTTGTATTTTGCTTTTTTTTCTTGCTCCTCGTATTCTTCTCCTCTGTTTCTTTGCCTCGGGTTTTTCACACTTCTCTTGCTCCTCGTAGTGCCACACTTTTGATCCTCCTCTGATTTTCGCCCCTTGTGTTCTCCTCGTTTTTGTATTTTGCTTTTTTTTTATTGCTCCTCGTATTCTTCTCCCCTGTTTCTTCGCCTCGGGTTTTTCACACTTCTCTTACTCCACGTAGTGGCATACTGTTGATCCTCCTCTGATTTTCGCCCCTTGTGTTCTCCTCGTTTTTGTATTTTGCTTTTTTTTCATGCTCCTCGTATTCTTCTCCCCTGTTTCTTCGCCTCGGGTTTTTCACACTTCTCTTGCTCCTCGTAGTGGCATACTGTTGATCCTCCTCTGATTTTCGCCCCTTGTGTTCTCCTCGTTTTTGTATTTTGCTTTTTTTTTCTTCCTCCTCTTATTCTTCTCCCCTGTTTCTTCGCCTCGGGTTTTTCACACTTCTCTTACTCCACGTAGTGGCATACGGTTGATCCTCCTCTGATTTTCGCCCCTTGTGTTCTCCTCGTTTTTGTATTTTGCTTTTTTTTTTCTTGCTCCTCGTATTCTTCTCCCCTGTTTCTTCACATCAGCTTTTTCACACTTCTCTTACTCCTCATAGTGGAATACTGTTGATCCTCCTCTGATTTTCGCCCCTTGTGTTCTCCTCGTTTTTGTATTTTGCTTTTTTTTTTTCTTGCTCCACGTATTCTTCTCCCCTGTTTCTTCGCCTCGGCTTTTTCACACTTCTCTTACTCCACGTAGTGGCATACTGTTGATCCTCCTCTGATTTTCGCCCCTTGTGTTCTCCTCGTTTTTGTATTTTGCTTTTTTTTTCTTGCTCCTCGTATTCTTCTCCCCTGTTTCTTCGCCTCGGGTTTTTCACACTTCTCTTACTCCACGTAGTGGCATACGGTTGATCCTCCTCTGATTTTCGCCCCTTGTGTTCTCCTCGTTTTTGTATTTTGCTTTTTTTTCTTGCTCCTCGTATTCTTCTCCCCTGTTTCTTTGCCTCGGGTTTTTCACACTTCTCTTGCTCCTCGTAGTGGCATACTGTTGATCCTCCTCTGATTTTCGCCCCTTGTGTTCTCCTCGTTTTTGTATTTTGCTTTTTTTTTCTTGCTCCTCTTATTCTTCTCCCCTGTTTCTTCGCCTCGGGTTTTTCACACTTCTCTTACTCCACGTAGTGGCATACGGTTGATCCTCCTCTGATTTTCGCCCCTTGTGTTCTCCTCGTTTTTGTATTTTGCTTTTTTTTCTTGCTCCTCGTATTCTTCTCCTCTGTTTCTTCGCCTCGGGTTTTTCACACTTCTCTTGCTCCTCGTAGTGCCACACTTTTGATCCTCCTCTGATTTTCGCCCCTTGTGTTCTCCTCGTTTTTGTATTTTGCTTTTTTTTTCTTGCTCCTCGTATTCTTCTCCCCTGTTTCTTCGCCTCGGGTTTTTCACACTTCTCTTACTCCACGTAGTGCCACACTTTTGATCCTCCTCTGATTTTCGCCCCTTGTGTTCTCCTCGTTTATGTATTTTGCTTTTTTTTTCTTGCTCCTCGTATTCTTCTCCCTTGTTTCTTCCCCTCGGGTTTTTCACACTTCTCTTACTCCACGTATTGCCACACTTTTGATCCTCCTCTGATTTTCGCCCCTTGTGTTCTCCTCGTTTTTGTATTTTGCTTTTTTTTCTTGCTCCTCGTATTCTTCTCCCCTGTTTCTTCGCCTCGGGTTTTTCACACTTCTCTTGCTCCTCGTAGTGGCATACTGTTGATCCTCCTCTGATTTTCGCCCCTTGTGTTCTCCTCGTTTTTGTATTTTGCTTTTTTTTTTCTTGCTCCTCGTATTCTTCTCCCCTGTTTCTTCACATCAGCTTTTTCACACTTCTCTTACTCCTCGTAGTGGCATACTGTTGATCCTACTCTGATTTTCGCCCCTTGTGTTCTCCTCGTTTTTGTATTTTGCTTTTTTTTTCTTGCTCCTCGTATTCTTCTCCCCTGTTTCTTCGCCTCGGGTTTTTCACATCTCTTACTCCACGTAGTGCCACACTTTGGATCCTCCTCTGATTTTCGCCCCTTGTGTTCTCCTCGTTTTTGTATTTTGCTTTTTTTTTCTTGCTCCTCATATTCTTCTCCCCTGTTTCTTCGCCTCGGGTTTTTCACACTTCTCTTACTCCACGTAGTGGCATACTGTTGATCCTCCTCTGATTTTCGCCCCTTGTGTTCTCCTCGTTTTTGTATTTTGCTTTTTTTTTCTTGCTCCTCGTATTCTTCTCCCCTGTTTCTTCACATCAGCTTTTTCACACTTCTCTTATTCCTCGTAGTGGCATACTGTTGATCCTTCTCTGATTTTCGCCCCTTGTGTTCTCCTCGTTTTTGTATTTTGCTTTTTTTTTTCTTGCTCCTCGTATTCTTCTCCCCTGTTACTTCGCCTCGGGTTTTTCACACTTTTCTTACTCCACCTAGTGCCACACTTTTGATCCTCCTCTGATTTTCGCCCCTTGTGTTCTCCTCGTTTTTGTATTTTGCTTTTTTTTTTCTTGCTCCTCGTATTCTTCTCCCCTGTTTCTTCGCCTCGGGTTTTTCACACTTCTGTTACTCCACCTAGTGGCATACTGTTGATCCTCCTCTGATTTTCGCCCCTTGTGTTCTCCTCGTTTTTGTATTTTGCTTTTTTTTTCTTGCTCCTCGTATTCTTCTCCCCTGTTTCTTCGCCTCGTGTGTTTCCCACTTCTCTTGCTCCTCGTAGTGGCATACTGTTGATCCTCCTCTGATTTTCGCCCCTTGTGTTCTCCTCGTTTTTGTATTTTGCTTTTTTTTTCTTGCTCCTCGTATTCTTCTCCCCTGTTTCTTCGCCTCGGGTTTTTCACACTTCTCATACTCCACCTAGTGCCACACTTTTGATCCTCCTCTGATTTTCGCCCCTTGTGTTCTCCTCGTTTTTGTATTTTGCTTTTTTTTTATTGCTCCTCGTATTCTTCTCCCCTGTTTCTTCGCCTCGGGTTTTTCACACTTCTCTTACTCCACGTAGTGGCATACTGTTGATCCTCCTCTGATTTTCGCCCCTTGTGTTCTCCTCGTTTTTGTATTTTGCTTTTTTTTCATGCTCCTCGTATTCTTCTCCCCTGTTTCTTCGCCTCGGGTTTTTCACACTTCTCTTGCTCCTCGTAGTGGCATACTGTTGATCCTCCTCTGATTTTCGCCCCTTGTGTTCTCCTCGTTTTTGTATTTTGCTTTTTTTTTCTTCCTCCTCTTATTCTTCTCCCCTGTTTCTTCGCCTCGGGTTTTTCACACTTCTCTTACTCCACGTAGTGGCATACGGTTGATCCTCCTCTGATTTTCGCCCCTTGTGTTCTCCTCGTTTTTGTATTTTGCTTTTTCTTCTTGCTGCTCGTATTCTTCTCCTCTGTTTCTTCGCCTCGGGTTTTTCACACTTCTCTTGCTCCTCGTAGTGGCATACTGTTGATCCTCCTCTGATTTTCGCCCCTTGTGTTCTCCTCGTTTTTGTATTTTGCTTTTTTTTTCTTGCTCCTTGTATTCTTCTCCCCTGTTTCTTCGCCTTGGGTTTTTCCCACTTCTCTTACTCCACGTAGTGCCACACTTTTGATCCTCCTCTGATTTTCGCCCCTTGTGTTCTCCTCGTTTTTGTATTTTGCTTTTTTTTTCTTGCTCCTTGTATTCTTCTCCCATGTTTCTTCGCCTCGGGTTTTTCACACTTCTCTTACTCCACGTAGTGCCACACTTTTGATCCTCCTCTGATTTTCGGCCCTTGTGTTCTCCTCGTTTTTGTATTTTGCTTTTTTTTTTCTTGCTCCTCGTATTCTTCTCCCCTGTTTCTTCGCCTCGGGTTTTTCACACTTCTCTTACTCCACGTAGTGCCACACTTTTGATCCTCCTCTGATTTTCGCCCCTTGTGTTCTCCTCGTTTTTGTATTTTGCTTTTTTTTTCTTGCTCCTCGTATTCTTCTCCCCTGTTTCTTCGCCTCGCGTTTTTCACACTTCTCTTACTCCACGTAGTGGCATACTGTTGATCCTCCTCTGATTTTCGCCCCTTGTGTTCTCCTCGTTTTTGTATTTTGCTTTTTTTTCTTGCTCCTCGTATTCTTCTCCCCTGTTTCTTCGCCTCGGGTTTTTCACACTTCTCTTGCTCCTCGTAGTGGCATACTGTTGATCCTCCTCTGATTTTCGCCCCTTGTGTTCTCCTCGTTTTTGTATTTTGCTTTTTTTTTTCTTGCTCCTCTTATTCTTCTCCCCTGTTTCTTCGCCTCGGGTTTTTCACACTTCTCTTACTTCACGTAGTGGCATACGGTTGATCCTCCTCTGATTTTCGCCCCTTGTGTTCTCCTCGTTTTTGTATTTTGCTTCTTTTTCTTGCTCCGCGTATTCTTCTCCTGTGTTTCTTCACCTCGGGTTTTTCACACTTCTCTTCCTCCACGTAGTGGCATACGGTTGATCCTCCTCTGATTTTCGCCCCTTGTGTTCTCCTCGTTTTTGTATTTTGCTTTTTTTTTCTTGCTCCTCGTATTCTTCTCCCCTGTTTCTTCACATCAGCTTTTTCACACTTCTCTTACTCCTCATAGTGGAATACTGTTGATCCTCCTCTGATTTTCGCCCCTTGTGTTCTCCTCGTTTTTGTATTTTGCTTTTTTTTTTCTTGCTCCTCGTATTCTTCTCCCCTGTTTCTTCGCCTCGGCTTTTTCACACTTCTCTTACTCCACGTAGTGCCACACTTTTGATCCTCCTCTGATTTTCGCCCCTTGTGTTCTCCTCGTTTTTGTATTTTGCTTTTTTTTTCTTGCTCCTCGTATTCTTCTCCCCTGTTTCTTCGCCTCGGGTTTTTCACACTTCTCTTACTCCACGTAGTGGCATACGGTTGATCCTCCTCTGATTTTCGCCCCTTGTGTTCTCCTCGTTTTTGTATTTTGCTTTTTTTTCTTGCTCCTCGTATTCTTCTCCCCTGTTTCTTCGCCTCGGGTTTTTCACACTTCTCTTGCTCCTCGTAGTGGCATACTGTTGATCCTCCTCTGATTTTCGCCCCTTGTGTTCTCCTCGTTTTTGTATTTTGCTTTTTTTTTCTTGCTCCTCTTATTCTTCTCCCCTGTTTCTTCGCCTCGGGTTTTTCACACTTCTCTTACTCCACGTAGTGGCATACGGTTGATCCTCCTCTGATTTTCGCCCCTTGTGTTCTCCTCGTTTTTGTATTTTGCTTTTTTTTCTTGCTCCTCGTATTCTTCTCCCTTGTTTCTTCGCCTCGGGTTTTTCACACTTCTCTTGCTCCTCGTAGTGGCATACTGTTGATCCTCCTCTGATTTTCGCCCCTTGTGTTCTCCTCGTTTTTGTATTTTGCTTTTTTTTTTCTTGCTCCTCGTATTCTTCTCCCCTGTTTCTTCACATCAGCTTTTTCACACTTCTCTTACTCCTCGTAGTGGCATACTGTTGATCCTACTCTGATTTTCGCCCCTTGTGTTCTCCTCGTTTTTGTATTTTGCTTTTTTTTTCTTGCTCCTCGTATTCTTCTCCCCTGTTTCTTCGCCTCGGGTTTTTCACATCTCTTACTCCACGTAGTGCCACACTTTGGATCCTCCTCTGATTTTCGCCCCTTGTGTTCTCCTCGTTTTTGTATTTTGCTTTTTTTTTCTTGCTCCTCATATTCTTCTCCCCTGTTTCTTCGCCT
The DNA here is from genome assembly GCF_910594005.1 of Cervus elaphus. Lineage (NCBI taxonomy): Eukaryota > Metazoa > Chordata > Mammalia > Artiodactyla > Cervidae > Cervus > Cervus elaphus. The sequence goes on along the minus strand of NW_025316697.1, from coordinate 676,987 downwards.
CGGGTTTTTCACACTTCTCTTACTCCACGTAGTGGCATACTGTTGATCCTCCTCTGATTTTCGCCCCTTGTGTTCTCCTCGTTTTTGTATTTTGCTTTTTTTTTCTTGGTCCTCGTATTCTTCTCCCCTGTTTCTTCACATCAGCTTTTTCACACTTCTCTTATTCCTCGTAGTGGCATACTGTTGATCCTTCTCTGATTTTCGCCCCTTGTGTTCTCCTCGTTTTTGTATTTTGCTTTTTTTTTCTTGCTCCTCGTATTCTTCTCCCCTGTTTCTTCGCCTCGGGTTTTTCACACTTTTCTTACTCCACCTAGTGCCACACTTTTGATCCTCCTCTGATTTTCGCCCCTTGTGTTCTCCTCGTTTTTGTATTTTGCTTTTTTTTTCTTGCTCCTCGTATTCTTCTCCCCTGTTTCTTCGCCTCGGGTTTTTCACACTTCTGTTACTCCACCTAGTGGCATACTGTTGATCCTCCTCTGATTTTCGCCCCTTGTGTTCTCCTCGTTTTTGTATTTTGCTTTTTTTTTCTTGCTCCTCTTATTCTTCTCCCCTGTTTCTTCGCCTCGTGTGTTTCCCACTTCTCTTGCTCCTCGTAGTGGCATACTGTTGATCCTCCTCTGATTTTCGCCCCTTGTGTTCTCCTCGTTTTTGTATTTTGCTTTTTTTTTCTTGCTCCTCGTATTCTTCTCCCCTGTTTCTTCGCCTCGGGTTTTTCACACTTCTCTTACTCCACCTAGTGCCACACTTTTGATCCTCCTCTGATTTTCGCCCCTTGTGTTCTCCTCGTTTTTGTATTTTGCTTTTTTTTCTTGCTCCTTGTATTCTTCTCCCATGTTTCTTCGCCTCGGGTTTTTCACACTTCTCTTACTCCACGTAGTGGCATACTGTTGATCCTCCTCTGATTTTCGCCCCTTGTGTTCTCCTCGTTTTTGTATTTTGCTTTTTTTTCATGCTCCTCGTATTCTTCTCCCCTGTTTCTTCGCCTCGGGTTTTTCACACTTCTCTTGCTCCTCGTAGTGGCATACTGTTGATCCTCCTCTGATTTTCGCCCCTTGTGTTCTCCTCGTTTTTGTATTTTGCTTTTTTTTTCTTCCTCCTCTTATTCTTCTCCCCTGTTTCTTCGCCTCGGGTTTTTCACACTTCTCTTACTCCACGTAGTGGCATACGGTTGATCCTCCTCTGATTTTCGCCCCTTGTGTTCTCCTCGTTTTTGTATTTTGCTTTTTCTTCTTGCTGCTCGTATTCTTCTCCTCTGTTTCTTCGCCTCGGGTTTTTCACACTTCTCTTGCTCCTCGTAGTGGCATACTGTTGATCCTCCTCTGATTTTCGCCCCTTGTGTTCTCCTCGTTTTTGTATTTTGCTTTTTTTTTCTTGCTCCTTGTATTCTTCTCCCCTGTTTCTTCGCCTTGGGTTTTTCACACTTCTCTTACTCCACGTAGTGCCACACTTTTGATCCTCCTCTGATTTTCGCCCCTTGTGTTCTCCTCGTTTTTGTATTTTGCTTTTTTTTTCTTGCTCCTTGTATTCTTCTCCCATGTTTCTTCGCCTCGGGTTTTTCACACTTCTCTTACTCCACGTAGTGCCACACTTTTGATCCTCCTCTGATTTTCGGCCCTTGTGTTCTCCTCGTTTTTGTATTTTGCTTTTTTTTTTCTTGCTCCTCGTATTCTTCTCCCCTGTTTCTTCGCCTCGGGTTTTTCACACTTCTCTTACTCCACGTAGTGCCACACTTTTGATCCTCCTCTGATTTTCGCCCCTTGTGTTCTCCTCGTTTTTGTATTTTGCTTTTTTTTTCTTGCTCCTCGTATTCTTCTCCCCTGTTTCTTCGCCTCGCGTTTTTCACACTTCTCTTACTCCACGTAGTGGCATACTGTTGATCCTCCTCTGATTTTCGCCCCTTGTGTTCTCCTCGTTTTTGTATTTTGCTTTTTTTTCTTGCTCCTCGTATTCTTCTCCCCTGTTTCTTCGCCTCGGGTTTTTCACACTTCTCTTGCTCCTCGTAGTGGCATACTGTTGATCCTCCTCTGATTTTCGCCCCTTGTGTTCTCCTCGTTTTTGTATTTTGCTTTTTTTTTCTTGCTCCTCTTATTCTTCTCCCCTGTTCCTTCGCCTCGGGTTTTTCACACTTCTCTTACTTCACGTTGTGGCATACGGTTGATCCTCCTCTGATTTTCGCCCCTTGTGTTCTCCTCGTTTTTGTATTTTGCTTCTTTTTCTTGCTCCGCGTATTCTTCTCCTGTGTTTCTTCACCTCGGGTTTTTCACACTTCTCTTCCTCCACGTAGTGGCATACGGTTGATCCTCCTCTGATTTTCGCCCCTTGTGTTCTCCTCGTTTTTGTATTTTGCTTTTTTTTTCTTGCTCCTCGTATTCTTCTCCCCTGTTTCTTCACATCAGCTTTTTCACACTTCTCTTACTCCTCATAGTGGAATACTGTTGATCCTCCTCTGATTTTCGCCCCTTGTGTTCTCCTCGTTTTTGTATTTTGCTTTTTTTTTTCTTGCTCCTCGTATTCTTCTCCCCTGTTTCTTCGCCTCGGCTTTTTCACACTTCTCTTACTCCACGTAGTGCCACACTTTTGATCCTCCTCTGATTTTCGCCCCTTGTGTTCTCCTCGTTTTTGTATTTTGCTTTTTTTTTCTTGCTCCTCGTATTCTTCTCCCCTGTTTCTTCGCCTCGGGTTTTTCACACTTCTCTTACTCCACGTAGTGGCATACGGTTGATCCTCCTCTGATTTTCGCCCCTTGTGTTCTCCTCGTTTTTGTATTTTGCTTTTTTTTCTTGCTCCTCGTATTCTTCTCCCCTGTTTCTTCGCCTCGGGTTTTTCACACTTCTCTTGCTCCTCGTAGTGGCATACTGTTGATCCTCCTCTGATTTTCGCCCCTTGTGTTCTCCTCGTTTTTGTATTTTGCTTTTTTTTTCTTGCTCCTCTTATTCTTCTCCCCTGTTTCTTCGCCTCGGGTTTTTCACACTTCTCTTACTCCACGTAGTGGCATACGGTTGATCCTCCTCTGATTTTCGCCCCTTGTGTTCTCCTCGTTTTTGTATTTTGCTTTTTTTTCTTGCTCCTCGTATTCTTCTCCTCTGTTTCTTCGCCTCGGGTTTTTCACACTTCTCTTGCTCCTCGTAGTGCCACACTTTTGATCCTCCTCTGATTTTCGCCCCTTGTGTTCTCCTCGTTTTTGTATTTTGCTTTTTTTTTCTTGCTCCTCGTATTCTTCTCCCCTGTTTCTTCGCCTCGGGTTTTTCACACTTCTCTTACTCCACGTAGTGCCACACTTTTGATCCTCCTCTGATTTTCGCCCCTTGTGTTCTCCTCGTTTATGTATTTTGCTTTTTTTTTCTTGCTCCTCGTATTCTTCTCCCTTGTTTCTTCGCCTCGCGTTTTTCACACTTCTCTTACTCCACGTAGTGCCACACTTTTGATCCTCCTCTGATTTTCGCCCCTTGTGTTCTCCTCGCTTTTGTATTTTGCTTTTTTTTCTTGCTCCTCGTATTCTTCTCCCCTGTTTCTTCGCCTCGGGTTTTTCACACTTCTCTTACTCCACGTAGTGTCATACGGTTGATCCTCCTCTGATTTTCGCCCTTTGTGTTCTCCTCGTTTTTGTATTTTGCTTTTTTTTCTTGCTCCGCGTATTCTTCTCCTCTGTTTCTTCGCCTCGGGTTTTTCACACTTCTCTTGCTCCTCGTAGTGGCATACTGTTGATCCTCCTCTGATTTTCGCCCCTTGTGTTCTCCTCGTTTTTGTATTTTGCTTTTTTTTTCTTGCTCCTCGTATTCTTCTCCCCTGTTTCTTCGCCTCGGGTTTTTCACACTTCTCTTACTCCACGTAGTGGCATACGGTTGATCCTCCTCTGATTTTCGCCCCTTGTGTTCTCCTCGTTTTTGTATTTTGCTTTTTTTCCCTTGCTCCTCTTATTCTTCTCCCCTGCTTCTTCGCCTCGGGTTTTTCACACTTCTCTTACTCCACGTAGTGCCACACTTTGGATCCTCCTCTGATTTTCGCCCCTTGTGTTCTCCTCGTTTTTGTATTTTGCTTTTTTTTTCTTGCTCCTCGTATTCTTCTCCCCTGTTTCTTCGCCTCGGGTTTTTCACACTTCTCTTACTCCACGTAGTGCCACACTTTTGATCTTCCTCTGATTTTCGCCCCTTGTGTTCTCCTCGTTTTTGTATTTTGCTTTTTTTTCTTGCTCCTCGTATTCTTCTCCCCTGTTTCTTCGCCTCGGGTTTTTCACACTTCTCTTGCTCCTCGTAGTGGCATACTGTTGATCCTCCTCTGATTTTCGCCACTTGTGTTCTCCTCGTTTTTGTATTTTGCTTTTTTTTTTCTTGCTCCTCGTATTCTTCTCCCCTGTTTCTTCACATCAGCTTTTTCACACTTCTCTTATTCCTCGTAGTGGCATACTGTTGATCCTTCTCTGATTTTCGCCCCTTGTGTTCTCCTCGTTTTTGTATTTTGCTTTTTTTTTCTTGCTCCTCGTATTCTTCTCCCCTGTTACTTCGCCTCGGGTTTTTCACATCTCTTACTCCACGTAGTGCCACACTTTGGATCCTCCTCTGATTTTCGCCCCTTGTGTTCTCCTCGTTTTTGTTTTTTGCTTTTTTTTTCTTGCTCCTCGTATTCTTCTCCCCTGTTTCTTCGCCTCGGGTTTTTCACACTTCTCTTACTCCACGTAGTGGCATACTGTTGATCCTCCTCTGATTTTCGCCCCTTGTGTTCTCCTCGTTTTTGTTTTTTGCTTTTTTTTCATGCTCCTCGTATTCTTCTCCCCTGTTTCTTCGCCTCGGGTTTTTCACACTTCTCTTGGTCCTCGTAGTGGCATACTGTTGATCCTCCTCTGATTTTCGCCCCTTGTGTTCTCCTCGTTTTTGTATTTTGCTTTTTTTTTCTTGCTCCTCTTATTCTTCTCCCCTGTTTCTTCGCCTCGGGTTTTTCACACTTCTCTTACTCCACGTAGTGGCATACGGTTGATCCTCCTCTGATTTTCGCCCCTTGTGTTCTCCTCGTTTTTGTATTTTGCTTTTTCTTCTTGCTCCTCGTATTCTTCTCCCTTGTTTCTTCGCCTCGGGTTTTTCACACTTCTCTTACTCCACGTAGTGCCACACTTTTGATCCTCCTCTGATTTTCGCCCCTTGTGTTCTCCTCGTTTTTGTATTTTGCTTTTTTTTCTTGCTCCTCGTATTCTTCTCCCCTGTTTCTTCGCCTCGGGTTTTTCACACTTCTCTTACTCCACGTAGTGGCATACGGTTGATCCTCCTCTGATTTTCGCCCTTTGTGTTCTCCTCGTTTTTGTATTTTGCTTTTTTTTCTTGCTCCGCGTATTCTTCTCCTCTGTTTCTTCGCCTCGGGTTTTTCACACTTCTCTTGCTCCTCGTAGTGGCATACTGTTGATCCTCCTCTGATTTTCGCCCCTTGTGTTCTCCTCGTTTTTGTATTTTGCTTTTTTTTTCTTGCTCCTCGTATTCTTCTCCCCTGTTTCTTCGCCTCGGGTTTTTCACACTTCTCTTACTCCTCTTAGTGGCATACTGTTGATCCTCCTCTGATTTTCGCCCTTGTGTTCTCCTCGTTTTTGTATTTTGCTTTTTTTTCTTGCTCCTCGTATTCTTCTCCCCTGTTTCTTCACCTCGGGTTTTTCACACTTCTCTTACTCCACGTAGTGCCACACTTTTGATCCTCCTCTGATTTTCGCCCCTTGTGTTCTCCTCGATTTTGTATTTTGCTTTTTTTTCTTGCTCCTCGTATTCTTCTCCCCTGTTTCTTCACCTCGGGTTTTTCACACTTCTCTTACTCCACGTAGTGCCACAATTTTGATCCTCCTCTGATTTTCGCCCCTTGTGTTCTCCTCGTTTTTGTATTTTGCTTTTTTTTCATGCTCCTCGTATTCTTCTCCCCTGTTTCTTCGCCTCGGGTTTTTCACACTTCTCTTGCTCCTCGTAGTGGCATACTGTTGATCCTCCTCTGATTTTCGCCCCTTGTGTTCTCCTCGTTTTTGTATTTTGCTTTTTTTTTCTTGCTCCTCTTATTCTTCTCCCCTGTTTCTTCGCCTCGAGTTTTTCACACTTCTCTTACTCCACGTAGTGGCATACGGTTGATCCTCCTCTGATTTTCGCCCCTTGTGTTCTCCTCGTTTTTGTATTTTGCTTTTTCTTCTTGCTCCTCGTATTCTTCTCCCTTGTTTCTTCGCCTCGGGTTTTTCACACTTGTCTTACTCCACGTAGTGCCACACTTTTGATCCTCCTCTGATTTTCGCCCCTTGTGTTCTCCTCGTTTTTGTATGTTACTTTTTTTTTCTTGCTCCTCGTATTCTTCTCCCCTGTTTCGTCGCCTCGGGTTTTTCACACTTCTCTTGCTCCACGTAGTGGCATACGGTTGATCCTCCTCTGATTTTCGCCCCTTGTGTTCTCCTCCTTTTTGTATTTTGCTATCTTTTTCTTGCTCCTCGTATTCTTCTCCCCTGTTTCTTCGCCTCGGGTTTTTCACACTTCTCTTACTGCACGTAATGCCACACTTTTGATCCTCCTCTGATTTTCGCCCCTTGTGTTCTCCTCGTTTTTGTATTTTGCTTTTTTTTCTTGCTCCTCGTATTCTTCTCCCCTGTTTCTTCGCCTCGGGTTTTTCACACTTCTCTTACTCCACGTAGTGCCACAATTTTGATCCTCCTCTGATTTTCGCCCCTTGTGTTCTCCTCGTTTTTGTATTTTGCTTTTTTTCCCATGCTCCTCTTATTCTTCTCCCCTGCTTCTTCGCCTCGGGTTTTTCACACTTCTCTTACTCCACGTAGTGCCACACTTTGGATCCTCCTCTGATTTTCGCCCCTTGTGTTCTCCTCGTTTTTGTATTTTGCTTTTTTTTCTTGCTCCTCGTATTCTTCTCCCCTGTTTCTTCGCCTCGGGTTTTTCACACTTCTCTTACTCCACGTAGTGGCATACTGTTGATCCTCCTCTGATTTTCGCCCCTTGTGTTCTCCTCGTTTTTGTATTTTGCTTTTTTTTTCTTGCTCCTCTTATTCTTCTCCCCTGTTTCCTCGCCTCGGGTTTTTCACACTTCTCTTACTTCACGTAGTGGCATACGGTTGATCCTCCTCTGATTTTCGCCCCTTGTGTTCTCCTCGTTTTTGTATTTTGCTTCTTTTTCTTGCTCCGCGTATTCTTCTCCTGTGTTTCTTCACCTCGGGTTTTTCACACTTCTCTTCCTCCACGTAGTGGCATACGGTTGATCCTCCTCTGATTTTCGCCCCTTGTGTTCTCCTCGTTTTTGTATTTTGCTTTTTTTTTCTTGCTCCTCGTATTCTTCTCCCCTGTTTCTTCACATCAGCTTTTTCACACTTCTCTTACTCCTCATAGTGGAATACTGTTGATCCTCCTCTGATTTTCGCCCCTTGTGTTCTCCTCGTTTTTGTATTTTGCTTTTTTTTTTCTTGCTCCTCGTATTCTTCTCCCCTGTTTCTTCGCCTCGGCTTTTTCACACTTCTCTTACTCCACGTAGTGCCACACTTTTGATCCTCCTCTGATTTTCGCCCCTTGTGTTCTCCTCGTTTTTGTATTTTGCTTTTTTTTTCTTGCTCCTCGTATTCTTCTCCCCTGTTTCTTCGCCTCGGGTTTTTCACACTTCTCTTACTCCACGTAGTGGCATACGGTTGATCCTCCTCTGATTTTCGCCCCTTGTGTTCTCCTCGTTTTTGTATTTTGCTTTTTTTTCTTGCTCCTCGTATTCTTCTCCCCTGTTTCTTCGCCTCGGGTTTTTCACACTTCTCTTGCTCCTCGTAGTGGCATACTGTTGATCCTCCTCTGATTTTCGCCCCTTGTGTTCTCCGCGTTTTTGTATTTTGCTTTTTTTTTTTGCTCCTCTTATTCTTCTCCCCTGTTTCTTCGCCTCGGGTTTTTCACACTTCTCTTACTCCACGTAGTGGCATACGGTTGATCCTCCTCTGATTTTCGCCCCTTGTGTTCTCCTCGTTTTTGTATTTTGCTTTTTTTTCTTGCTCCTCGTATTCTTCTCCTCTTTTTCTTCGCCTCGGGTTTTTCACACTTCTCTTGCTCCTCGTAGTGCCACACTTTTGATCCTCCTCTGATTTTCGCCCCTTGTGTTCTCCTCGTTTTTGTATTTTGCTTTTTTTTCTTGCTCCTCGTATTCTTCTCCCCTGTTTCTTCGCCTCGGGTTTTTCACACTTCTCTTGCTCCTCGTAGTGGCATACTGTTGATCCTCCTCTGATTTTCGCCCCTTGTGTTCTCCTCGTTTTTGTATTTTGCTTTTTTTTTTCTTGCTCCTCGTATTCTTCTCCCCTGTTTCTTCACATCAGCTTTTTCACACTTCTCTTACTCCTCGTAGTGGCATACTGTTGATCCTACTCTGATTTTCGCCCCTTGTGTTCTCCTCGTTTTTGTATTTTGCTTTTTTTTTCTTGCTCCTCGTATTCTTCTCCCCTGTTTCTTCGCCTCGGGTTTTTCACATCTCTTACTCCACGTAGTGCCACACTTTGGATCCTCCTCTGATTTTCGCCCCTTGTGTTCTCCTCGTTTTTGTATTTTGCTTTTTTTTTCTTGCTCCTCATATTCTTCTCCCCTGTTTCTTCGCCTCGGGTTTTTCACACTTCTCTTACTCCACGTAGTGGCATACTGTTGATCCTCCTCTGATTTTCGCCCCTTGTGTTCTCCTCGTTTTTGTATTTTGCTTTTTTTTTCTTGGTCCTCGTATTCTTCTCCCCTGTTTCTTCACATCAGCTTTTTCACACTTCTCTTATTCCTCGTAGTGGCATACTGTTGATCCTTCTCTGATTTTCGCCCCTTGTGTTCTCCTCGTTTTTGTATTTTGCTTTTTTTTTCTTGCTCCTCGTATTCTTCTCCCCTGTTTCTTTGCCTCGGGTTTTTCACACTTTTCTTACTCCACCTAGTGCCACACTTTTGATCCTCCTCTGATTTTCGCCCCTTGTGTTCTCCTCGTTTTTGTATTTTGCTTTTTTTTTCTTGCTCCTCGTATTCTTCTCCCCTGTTTCTTCGCCTCGGGTTTTTCACACTTCTCTTACTCCACCTAGTGGCATACTGTTGATCCTCCTCTGATTTTCGCCCCTTGTGTTCTCCTCGTTTTTGTATTTTGCTTTTTTTTTCTTGCTCCTCGTATTCTTCTCCCCTGTTTCTTCGCCTCGTGTGTTTCCCACTTCTCTTGCTCCTCGTAGTGGCATACTGTTGATCCTCCTCTGATTTTCGCCCCTTGTGTTCTCCTCGTTTTTGTATTTTGCTTTTTTTTTCTTGCTCCTCGTATTCTTCTCCACTGTTTCTTCGCCTCGGGTTTTTCACACTTCTCTTACTCCACCTAGTGCCACACTTTTGATCCTCCTCTGATTTTCGCCCCTTGTGTTCTCCTCGTTTTTGTATTTTGCTTTTTTTTTATTGCTCCTCGTATTCTTCTCCCCTGTTTCTTCGCCTCGGGTTTTTCACACTTCTCTTACTCCACGTAGTGGCATACTGTTGATCCTCCTCTGATTTTCGCCCCTTGTGTTCTCCTCGTTTTTGTATTTTGCTTTTTTTTCATGCTCCTCGTATTCTTCTCCCCTGTTTCTTCGCCTCGGGTTTTTCACACTTCTCTTGCTCCTCGTAGTGGCATACTGTTGATCCTCCTCTGATTTTCGCCCCTTGTGTTCTCCTCGTTTTTGTGTTTTGCTTTTTTTTTCTTCCTCCTCTTATTCTTCTCCCCTGTTTCTTCGCCTCGGGTTTTTCACACTTCTCTTACTCCACGTAGTGGCATACGGTTGATCCTCCTCTGATTTTCGCCCCTTGTGTTCTCCTCGTTTTTGTATTTTGCTTTTTTTTTCTTGCTCCTCGTATTCTTCTCCCCTGTTTCTTCACATCAGCTTTTTCACACTTCTCTTACTCCTCATAGTGGAATACTGTTGATCCTCCTCTGATTTTCGCCCCTTGTGTTCTCCTCGTTTTTGTATTTTGCTTTTTTTTTTCTTGCTCCTCGTATTCTTCTCCCCTGTTTCTTCGCCTCGGGTTTTTCACACTTCTCTTACTCCACGTAGTGCCACACTTTTGATCCTCCTCTGATTTTCGCCCCTTGTGTTCTCCTCGTTTTTGTATTTTGCTTTTTTTTTCTTGCTCCTCGTATTCTTCTCCCCTGTTTCTTCGCCTCGGGTTTTTCACACTTCTCTTACTCCACGTAGTGGCATACGGTTGATCCTCCTCTGATTTTCGCCCCTTGTGTTCTCCTCGTTTTTGTATTTTGCTTTTTTTTCTTGCTCCTCGTATTCTTCTCCCCTGTTTCTTCGCCTCGGGTTTTTCACACTTCTCTTGCTCCTCGTAGTGGCATACTGTTGATCCTCCTCTGATTTTCGCCCCTTGTGTTCTCCTCGTTTTTGTATTTTGCTTTTTTTTTCTTGCTCCTCTTATTCTTCTCCCCTGTTTCTTCGCCTCGGGTTTTTCACACTTCTCTTACTCCACGTAGTGGCATACGGTTGATCCTCCTCTGATTTTCGCCCCTTGTGTACTCCTCGTTTTTGTATTTTGCTTTTTTTTCTTGCTCCTCGTATTCTTCTCCTCTGTTTCTTCGCCTCGGGTTTTTCACACTTCTCTTGCTCCTCGTAGTGCCACACTTTTGATCCTCCTCTGATTTTCGCCCCTTGTGTTCTCCTCGTTTTTGTATTTTGCTTTTTTTTTCTTGCTCCTCGTATTCTTCTCCCCTGTTTCTTCGCCTCGGGTTTTTCACACTTCTCTTACTCCACGTAGTGCCACACTTTTGATCCTCCTCTGATTTTCGCCCCTTGTGTTCTCCTCGTTTATGTATTTTGCTTTTTTTTTCTTGCTCCTCGTATTCTTCTCCCTTGTTTCTTCGCCTCGGGTTTTTCACACTTCTCTTACTCCACGTAGTGCCACACTTTTGATCCTCCTCTGATTTTCGCCCCTTGTGTTCTCCTCGTTTTTGTATTTTGCTTTTTTTTCTTGCTCCTCGTATTCTTCTCCCCTGTTTCTTCGCCTCGGGTTTTTCACACTTCTCTTGCTCCTCGTAGTGGCATACTGTTGATCCTCCTCTGATTTTCGCCCCTTGTGTTCTCCTCGTTTTTGTATTTTGCTTTTTTTTTTCTTGCTCCTCGTATTCTTCTCCCCTGTTTCTTCACATCAGCTTTTTCACACTTCTCTTACTCCTCGTAGTGGCATACTGTTGATCCTACTCTGATTTTCGCCCCTTGTGTTCTCCTCGTTTTTGTATTTTGCTTTATTTTTCTTGCTCCTCGTATTCTTCTCCCCTGTTACTTCGCCTCGGGTTTTTCACACTTTTCTTACTCCACCTAGTGCCACACTTTTGATCCTCCTCTGATTTTCGCCCCTTGTGTTCTCCTCGTTTTTGTATTTTGCTTTTTTTTTCTTGCTCCTCGTATTCTTCTCCCCTGTTACTTCGCCTCGGGTTTTTCACACTTTTCTTACTCCACCTAGTGCCACACTTTTGATCCTCCTCTGATTTTCGCCCCTTGTGTTTTCCTCGTTTTTGTATTTTGCTTTTTTTTTCTTGCTCCTCGTATTCTTCTCCCCTGTTTCTTCGCCTCGGGTTTTTCACACTTCTCTTACTCCACCTAGTGGCATACTGTTGATCCTCCTCTGATTTTCGCCCCTTGTGTTCTCCTCGTTTTTGTATTTTGCTTTTTTTTTCTTGCTCCTCGTATTCTTCTCCCCTGTTTCTTCGCCTCGTGTGTTTCCCACTTCTCTTGCTCCTCGTAGTGGCATACTGTTGATCCTCCTCTGATTTTCGCCCCTTGTGTTCTCCTCGTTTTTGTATTTTGCTTTTTTTTTCTTGCTCCTCGTATTCTTCTCCCCTGTTTCTTCGCCTCGGGTTTTTCACACTTCTCTTACTCCACCTAGTGCCACACTTTTGATCCTCCTCTGATTTTCGCCCCTTGTGTTCTCCTCGTTTTTGTATTTTGCTTTTTTTTTATTGCTCCTCGTATTCTTCTCCCCTGTTTCTTCGCCTCGGGTTTTTCACACTTCTCTTACTCCACGTAGTGGCATACGGTTGATCCTCCTCTGATTTTCGCCCCTTGTGTTCTCCTCGATTTTGTATTTTGCTTTTTCTTCTTGCTGCTCGTATTCTTCTCCCCTGTTTCTTCGCCTCGGGTTTTTCACACTTCTCTTGCTCCTCGTAGTGGCATACTCTTGATCCTCCTCTGATTTTCGCCCCTTGTGTTCTCCTCGTTTTTGTATTTTGCTTTTTTTTTCTTGCTCCTTGTATTCTTCTCCCCTGTTTCTTCGCCTTGGGTTTTTCACACTTCTCTTACTCCACGTAGTGCCACACTTTTGATCCTCCTCTGATTTTCGCCCCTTGTGTTCTCCTCGTTTTTGTATTTTGCTTTTTTTTTCTTGCTCCTTGTATTCTTCTCCCATGTTTCTTCGCCTCGGGTTTTTCACACTTCTCTTACTCCACGTAGTGTCACTCTTTTGATCCTCCTCTGATTTTCGGCCCTTGTGTTCTCCTCGTTTTTGTATTTTGCTTTTTTTTTTCTTGCTCCTCGTATTCTTCTCCCCTGTTTCTTCGCCTCGGGTTTTTCACACTTCTCTTACTCCACGTAGTGCCACACTTTTGATCCTCCTCTGATTTTCGCCCCTTGTGTTCTCCTCGTTTTTGTATTTTGCTTTTTTTTTCTTGCTCCTCCTATTCTTCTCCCCTGTTTCTTCGCCTCGCGTTTTTCACACTTCTCTTACTCCACGTAGTGGCATACTGTTGATCCTCCTCTGATTTTCGCCCCTTGTGTTCTCCTCGTTTTTGTATTTTGCTTTTTTTTCTTGCTCCTCGTATTCTTCTCCCCTGTTTCTTCGCCTCGGGTTTTTCACACTTCTCTTGCTCCTCGTAGTGGCATACTGTTGATCCTCCTCTGATTTTCGCCCCTTGTGTTCTCCTCGTTTTTGTATTTTGCTTTTTTTTTCTTGCTCCTCTTATTCTTCTCCCCTGTTTCTTCGCCTCGGGTTTTTCACACTTCTCTTACTTCACGTAGTGGCATACGGTTGATCCTCCTCTGATTTTCGCCCCTTGTGTTCTCCTCGTTTTTGTATTTTGCTTCTTTTTCTTGCTCCGCGTATTCTTCTCCTGTGTTTCTTCACCTCGGGTTTTTCACACTTCTCTTCCTCCACGTAGTGGCATACGGTTGATCCTCCTCTGATTTTCGCCCCTTGCGTTCTCCTCGTTTTTGTATTTTGCTTTTTTTTTCTTGCTCCTCGTATTCTTCTCCCCTGTTTCTTCACATCAGCTTTTTCACACTTCTCTTACTCCTCATAGTGGAATACTGTTGATCCTCCTCTGATTTTCGCCCCTTGTGTTCTCCTCGTTTTTGTATTTTGCTTTTTTTTTTCTTGCTCCTCGTATTCTTCTCCCCTGTTTCTTCGCCTCGGCTTTTTCACACTTCTCTTACTCCACGTAGTGCCACACTTTTGATCCTCCTCTGATTTTCGCCCCTTGTGTTCTCCTCGTTTTTGTATTTTGCTTTTTTTTTCTTGCTCCTCGTATTCTTCTCCCCTGTTTCTTCGCCTCGGGTTTTTCACACTTCTCTTACTCCACGTAGTGGCATACGGTTGATCCTCCTCTGATTTTCGCCCCTTGTGTTCTCCTCGTTTTTGTATTTTGCTTTTTTTTCTTGCTCCTCGTATTCTTCTCCCCTGTTTCTTCGCCTCGGGTTTTTCACACTTCTCTTGCTCCTCGTAGTGGCATACTGTTGATCCTCCTCTGATTTTCGCCCCTTGTGTTCTCCTCGTTTTTGTATTTTGCTTTTTTTTTCTTGCTCCTCTTATTCTTCTCCCCTGTTTCTTCGCCTCGGGTTTTTCACACTTCTCTTACTCCACCTAGTGGCATACGGTTGATCCTCCTCTGATTTTCGCCCCTTGTGTTCTCCTCGTTTTTGTATTTTGCTTTTTTTTCTTGCTCCTCGTATTCTTCTCCTCTGTTTCTTCGCCTCGGGTTTTTCACACTTCTCTTGCTCCTCGTAGTGCCACACTTTTGATCCTCCTCTGATTTTCGCCCCTTGCGTTCTCCTCGTTTTTGTATTTTGCTTTTTTTTTCTTGCTCCTCGTATTCTTCTCCCCTGTTTCTTCGCCTCGGGTTTTTCACACTTCTCTTACTCCACGTAGTGCCACACTTTTGATCCTCCTCTGATTTTCGCCCCTTGTGTTCTCCTCGTTTATGTATTTTGCTTTTTTTTTCTTGCTCCTCGTATTCTTCTCCCTTGTTTCTTCGCCTCGCGTTTTTCACACTTCTCTTACTCCACGTAGTGCCACACTTTTGATCCTCCTCTGATTTTCGCCCCTTGTGTTCTCCTCGTTTTTGTATTTTGCTTTTTTTTCTTGCTCCTCGTATTCTTCTCCCCTGTTTCTTCGCCTCGGGTTTTTCACACTTCTCTTACTCCACGTAGTGTCATACGGTTGATCCTCCTCTGATTTTCGCCCTTTGTGTTCTCCTCGTTTTTGTATTTTGCTTTTTTTTCTTGCTCCGCGTATTCTTCTCCTCTGTTTCTTCGCCTCGGGTTTTTCACACTTCTCTTGCTCCTCGTAGTGGCATACTGTTGATCCTCCTCTGATTTTCGCCCCTTGTGTTCTCCTCGTTTTTGTATTTTGCTTTTTTTTTCTTGCTCCTCGTATTCTTCTCCCCTGTTTCTTCGCCTCGGGTTTTTCACACTTCTCTTACTCCACGTAGTGGCATACGGTTGATCCTCCTCTGATTTTCGCCCCTTGTGTTCTCCTCGTTTTTGTATTTTGCTTTTTTTCCCTTGCTCCTCTTATTCTTCTCCCCTGCTTCTTCGCCTCGGGTTTTTCACACTTCTCTTACTCCACGTAGTGCCACACTTTTGATCCTCCTCTGATTTTCGCCCCTTGTGTTCTCCTCGTTTTTGTATGTTACTTTTTTTTTCTTGCTCCTCGTATTCTTCTCCCCTGTTTCGTCGCCTCGGGTTTTTCACACTTCTCTTGCTCCTCGTAGTGGCATACTGTTGATCCTCCTCTGATTTTCGCCCCTTGTGTTCTCCTCCTTTTTGTATTTTGCTATCTTTTTCTTGCTCCTCGTATTCTTCTCCCCTGTTTCTTCGCCTCGGGTTTTTCACACTTCTCTTACTGCACGTAATGCCACACTTTTGATCCTCCTCTGATTTTCGCCCCTTGTGTTCTCCTCGTTTTTGTATTTTGCTTTTTTTTCTTGCTCCTCGTATTCTTCTCCCCTGTTTCTTCGCCTCGGGTTTTTCACACTTCTCTTACTCCACGTAGTGCCACAATTTTGATCCTCCTCTGATTTTCGCCCCTTGTGTTCTCCTCGTTTTTGTATTTTGCTTTTTTCCCCTTGCTCCTCTTATTCTTCTCCCCTGCTTCTTCGCCTCGGGTTTTTCACACTTCTCTTACTCCACGTAGTGCCACACTTTGGATCCTCCTCTGATTTTCGCCCCTTGTGTTCTCCTCGTTTTTGTATTTTGCTTTTTTTTTCTTGCTCCTCGTATTTTTCTCCCCTGTTTCTTCGCCTCGGGTTTTTCACACTTCTCTTACTCCACGTAGTGCCACACTTTTGATCTTCCTCTGATTTTCGCCCCTTGTGTTCTCCTCGTTTTTGTATTTTGCTTTTTTTTCTTGCTCCTCGTATTCTTCTCCCCTGTTTCTTCGCCTCGGGTTTTTCACACTTCTCTTGCTCCTCGTAGTGGCATACTGTTGATCCTCCTCTGATTGTCGCCACTTGTGTTCTCCTCGTTTTTGTATTTTGCTTTTTTTTTCTTGCTCCTCGTATTCTTCTCCCCTGTTTCTTCGCCTCGGGTTTTTCACATCTCTTACTCCACGTAGTGCCACACTTTGGATCCTCCTCTGATTTTCGCCCCTTGTGTTCTCCTCGTTTTTGTATTTTGCTTTTTTTTTCTTGCTCCTCGTATTCTTCTCCCCTGTTTCTTCGCCTCGGGTTTTTCACACTTCTCTTACTCCACGTAGTGGCATACTGTTGATCCTCCTCTGATTTTCGCCCCTTGTGTTCTCCTCGTTTTTGTATTTTGCTTTTTTTTTCTTGCTCCTCGTATTCTTCTCCCCTGTTTCTTCGCCTCGGGTTTTTCACATCTCTTACTCCACGTAGTGCCACACTTTGGATCCTCCTCTGATTTTCGCCCCTTGTGTTCTCCTCGTTTTTGTATTTTGCTTTTTTTTTCTTGCTCCTCTTATTCTTCTCCCCTGTTTCTTCGCCTCGGGTTTTTCACACTTCTCTTACTCCACGTAGTGGCATACTGTTGATCCTCCTCTGATTTTCGCCCCTTGTGTTCTCCTCGTTTTTGTATTTTGCTTTTTTTTCATGCTCCTCGTATTCTTCTCCCCTGTTTCTTCGCCTCGGGTTTTTCACACTTCTCTTGCTCCTCGTAGTGGCATACTGTTGATCCTCCTCTGATTTTCGCCCCTTGTGTTCTCCTCGTTTTTGTATTTTGCTTTTTTTTTCTTGCTCCTCTTATTCTTCTCCCCTGTTTCTTCGCCTCGGGTTTTTCACACTTCTCTTACTCCACGTAGTGGCATACGGTTGATCCTCCTCTGATTTTCGCCCCTTGTGTTCTCCTCCTTTTTGTATTTTGCTTTTTCTTCTTGCTCCTCGTATTCTTCTCCCTTGTTTCTTCGCCTCGGGTTTTTCACACTTCTCTTACTCCACGTAGTGCCACACTTTTGATCCTCCTCTGATTTTCGCCCCTTGTGTTCTCCTCGTTTTTGTATTTTGCTTTTCTTTCTTGCTCCTCGTATTCTTCTCCCCTGTTTCTTCGCCTCGGGTTTTTCACACTTCTCTTACTCCACGTAGTGGCATACGGTTGATCCTCCTCTGATTTTCGCCCCTTGTGTTCTCCTCGTTTTTGTATTTTGCTTTTTTTTTCTTGCTCCTCGTATTCTTCTCCCCTGTTTCTTCACATCAGCTTTTTCACACTTCTCTTACTCCTCATAGTGGAATACTGTTGATCCTCCTCTGATTTTCGCCCCTTGTGTTCTCCTCGTTTTTGTATTTTGCTTTTTTTTTTCTTGCTCCTCGTATTCTTCTCCCCTGTTTCTTCGCCTCGGCTTTTTCACACTTCTCTTACTCCACGTAGTGCCACACTTTTGATCCTCCTCTGATTTTCGCCCCTTGTGTTCTCCTCGTTTTTGTATTTTGCTTTTTTTTTCTTGCTCCTCGTATTCTTCTCCCCTGTTTCTTCGCCTCGGGTTTTTCACACTTTTCTTACTCCACGTAGTGGCATACGGTTGATCCTCCTCTGATTTTCGCCCCTTGTGTTCTCCTCGTTTTTGTATTTTGCTTTTTTTTCTTGCTCCTCGTATTCTTCTCCCCTGTTTCTTCGCCTCGGGTTTTTCACACTTCTCTTGCTCCTCGTAGTGGCATACTGTTGATCCTCCTCTGATTTTCGCCCCTTGTGTTCTCCTCGTTTTTGTATTTTGCTTTTTTTTTCTTGCTCCTCTTATTCTTCTCCCCTGTTTCTTCGCCTCGGGTTTTTCACACTTCTCTTACTCCACGTAGTGGCATACGGTTGATCCTCCTCTGATTTTCGCCCCTTGTGTACTCCTCGTTTTTGTATTTTGCTTTTTTTTCTTGCTCCTCGTATTCTTCTCCTCTGTTTCTTCGCCTCGGGTTTTTCACACTTCTCTTGCTCCTCGTAGTGCCACACTTTTGATCCTCCTCTGAATTCGCCCCTTGTGTTCTCCTCGTTTTTGTATTTTGCTTTTTTTTTCTTGCTCCTCGTATTCTTCTCCCCTGTTTCTTCGCCTCGGGTTTTTCACACTTCTCTTACTCCACGTAGTGCCACACTTTTGATCCTCCTCTGATTTTCGCCCCTTGTGTTCTCCTCGTTTATGTATTTTGCTTTTTTTTTCTTGCTCCTCGTATTCTTCTCCCTTGTTTCTTCGCCTCGGGTTTTTCACACTTCTCTTGCTCCTCGTAGTGGCATACTGTTGATCCTCCTCTGATTTTCGCCCCTTGTGTTCTCCTCGTTTTTGTATTTTGCTTTTTTTTTTCTTGCTCCTCGTATTCTTCTCCCCTGTTTCTTCACATCAGCTTTTTCACACTTCTCTTACTCCTCGTAGTGGCATACTGTTGATCCTACTCTGATTTTCGCCCCTTGTGTTCTCCTCGTTTTTGTATTTTGCTTTATTTTTCTTGCTCCTCGTATTCTTCTCCCCTGTTTCTTCGCCTCGGGTTTTTCACATCTCTTACTCCACGTAGTGCCACACTTTGGATCCTCCTCTGATTTTCGCCCCTTGTGTTCTCCTCGTTTTTGTATTTTGCTTTTTTTTTCTTGCTCCTCATATTCTTCTCCCCTGTTTCTTCGCCTCGGGTTTTTCACACTTCTCTTACTCCACGTAGTGGCATACTGTTGATCCTCCTCTGATTTTCGCCCCTTGTGTTCTCCTCGTTTTTGTATTTTGCTTTTTTTTTCTTGGTCCTCGTATTGTTCTCCCCTGTTTCTTCACATCAGCTTTTTCACACTTCTCTTATTCCTCGTAGTGGCATACTGTTGATCCTTCTCTGATTTTCACCCCTTGTGTTCTCCTCGTTTTTGTATTTTGCTTTTTTTTTCTTGCTCCTCGTATTCTTCTCCCCTGTTACTTCGCCTCGGGTTTTTCACACTTTTCTTACTCCACCTAGTGCCACACTTTTGATCCTCCTGTGATTTTCGCCCCTTGTGTTCTCCTCGTTTTTGTATTTTGCTTTTTTTTTCTTGCTCCTCGTATTCTTCTCCCCTGTTTCTTCGCCTCGGGTTTTTCACACTTCTCTTACTCCACCTAGTGGCATACTGTTGATCCTCCTCTGATTTTCGCCCCTTGTGTTCTCCTCGTTTTTGTATTTTGCTTTTTTTTTCTTGCTCCTCGTATTCTTCTCCCCTGTTTCTTCGCCTCGTGTGTTTCCCACTTCTCTTGCTCCTCGTAGTGGCATACTGTTGATCCTCCTCTGATTTTCGCCCCTTGTGTTCTCCTCGTTTTTGTATTTTGCTTTTTTTTCTTGCTCCTCGTATTCTTCTCCCCTGTTTCTTCGCCTCGGGTTTTTCACACTTCTCTTACTCCACCTAGTGCCACAATTTTGATCCTCCTCTGATTTTCGCCCCTTGTGTTCTCCTCGTTTTTGTATTTTGCTTTTTTTTTATTGCTCCTCGTATTCTTCTCCCCTGTTTCTTCGCCTCGGTTTTTTCACACTTCTCTTACTCCACGTAGTGGCATACTGTTGATCCTCCTCTGATTTTCGCCCCTTGTGTTCTCCTCGTTTTTGTATTTTGCTTTTTTTTCATGCTCCTCGTATTCTTCTCCCCTGTTTCTTCGCCTCGGGTTTTTCACACTTCTCTTGCTCCTCGTAGTGGCATACTGTTGATCCTCCTCTGATTTTCGCCCCTTGTGTTCTCCTCGTTTTTGTATTTTGCTTTTTTTTTCTTCCTCCTCTTATTCTTCTCCCCTGTTTCTTCGCCTCGGGTTTTTCACACTTCTCTTACTCCACGTAGTGGCATACGGTTGATCCTCCTCTGATTTTCGCCCCTTGTGTTCTCCTCGTTTTTGTATTTTGCTTTTTCTTCTTGCTGCTCGTATTCTTCTCCTCTGTTTCTTCGCCTCGGGTTTTTCACACTTCTCTTGCTCCTCGTAGTGGCATACTGTTGATCCTCCTCTGATTTTCGCCCCTTGTGTTCTCCTCGTTTTTGTATTTTGCTTTTTTATTCTTGCTCCTTGTATTCTTCTCCCCTGTTTCTTCGCCTTGGGTTTTTCACACTTCTCTTACTCCACGTAGTGCCACACTTTTGATCCTCCTCTGATTTTCGCCCCTTGTGTTCTCCTCGTTTTTGTATTTTGCTTTTTTTTTCTTGCTCCTTGTATTCTTCTCCCATGTTTCTTCGCCTCGGGTTTTTCACACTTCTCTTACTCCACGTAGTGCCACACTTTTGATCCTCCTCTGATTTTCGGCCCTTGTGTTCTCCTCGTTTTTGTATTTTGCTTTTTTTTTTCTTGCTCCTCGTATTCTTCTCCCCTGTTTCTTCGCCTCGGGTTTTTCACACTTCTCTTACTCCACGTAGTGCCACACTTTTGATCCTCCTCTGATTTTCGCCCCTTGTGTTCTCCTCGTTTTTTATTTTGCTTTTTTTTTCTTGCTCCTCGTATTCTTCTCCCCTGTTTCTTCGCCTCGCGTTTTTCACACTTCTCTTACTCCACGTAGTGGCATACTGTTGATCCTCCTCTGATTTTCGCCCCTTGTGTTCTCCTCGTTTTTGTATTTTGCTTTTTTTTCTTGCTCCTCGTATTCTTCTCCCCTGTTTCTTCGCCTCGGGTTTTTCACACTTCTCTTGCTCCTCGTAGTGGCATACTGTTGATCCTCCTCTGATTTTCGCCCCTTGTGTTCTCCTCGTTTTTGTATTTTGCTTTTTTTTTCTTGCTCCTCTTATTCTTCTCCCCTGTTTCTTCGCCTCGGGTTTTTCACACTTCTCTTACTTCACGTAGTGGCATACGGTTGATCCTCCTCTGATTTTCGCCCCTTGTGTTCTCCTCGTTTTTGTATTTTGCTTCTTTTTCTTGCTCCGCGTATTCTTCTCCTGTGTTTCTTCACCTCGGGTTTTTCACACTTCTCTTCCTCCACGTAGTGGCATACGGTTGATCCTCCTCTGATTTTCGCCCCTTGCGTTCTCCTCGTTTTTGTATTTTGCTTTTTTTTTCTTGCTCCTCGTACTCTTCTCCCCTGTTTCTTCACATCAGCTTTTTCACACTTCTCTTACTCCTCGTAGTGGCATACTGTTGATCCTACTCTGATTTTCGCCCCTTGTGTTCTCCTCGTTTTTGTATTTTGCTTTTTTTTTCTTGCTCCTCGTATTCTTCTCCCCTGTTTCTTCGCCTCGGGTTTTTCACATCTCTTACTCCACGTAGTGCCACACTTTGGATCCTCCTCTGATTTTCGCCCCTTGTGTTCTCCTCGTTTTTGTATTTTGCTTTTTTTTTCTTGCTCCTCGTATTCTTCTCCCCTGTTTCTTCGCCTCGGGTTTTTCACACTTCTCTTACTCCACGTAGTGGCATACTGTTGATCCTCCTCTGATTTTCGCCCCTTGTGTTCTCCTCGTTTTTGTATTTTGCTTTTTTTTTCTTGCTCCTCGTATTCTTCTCCCCTGTTTCTTCGCCTCGGGTTTTTCACACTTCTCTTGCTCCTCGTAGTGGCATACTGTTGATCCTCCTCTGATTTTCACCCCTTGTGTTCTCCTCGTTTTTGTATTTTGCTTTTTTTTTCTTGCTCCTCTTATTCTTCTCCCCTGTTTCTTCGCCTCGGGTTTTTCACACTTCTCTTACTCCACGTAGTGGCATACGGTTGATCCTCCTCTGATTTTCGCCCCTTGTGTTCTCCTCGTTTTTGTATTTTGCTTTTTCTTCTTGCTCCTCGTATTCTTCTCCCTTGTTTCTTCGCCTCGGGTTTTTCACACTTCTCTTACTCCACGTAGTGCCACACTTTTGATCCTCCTCTGATTTTCGCCCCTTGTGTTCTCCTCGTTTTTGTATTTTGCTTTTCTTTCTTGCTCCTCGTATTCTTCTCCCCTGTTTCTTCGCCTCGGGTTTTTCACACTTCTCTTACTCCACGTAGTGGCATACGGTTGATCCTCCTCTGATTTTCGCCCCTTGTGTTCTCCTCGTTTTTGTATTTTGCTTTTTTTTTCTTGCTCCTCGTATTCTTCTCCCCTGTTTCTTCACATCGGCTTTTTCACACTTCTCTTACTCCTCATAGTGGAATACTGTTGATCCTCCTCTGATTTTCGCCCCTTGTGTTCTCCTCGTTTTTGTATTTTGCTTTTTTTTTTCTTGCTCCTCGTATTCTTCTCCCCTGTTTCTTCGCCTCGGCTTTTTCACACTTCTCTTACTCCACGTAGTGCCACACTTTTGATCCTCCTCTGATTTTCGCCCCTTGTGTTCTCCTCGTTTTTGTATTTTGCTTTTTTTTTCTTGCTCCTCGTATTCTTCTCCCCTGTTTCTTCGCCTCGGGTTTTTCACACTTCTCTTACTCCACGTAGTGGCATACGGTTGATCCTCCTCTGATTTTCGCCCCTTGTGTTCTCCTCGTTTTTGTATTTTGCTTTTTTTTCTTGCTCCTCGTATTCTTCTCCCCTGTTTCTTCGCCTCGGGTTTTTCACACTTCTCTTACTCCACGTAGTGCCACAATTTTGATCCTCCTCTGATTTTCGCCCCTTGTGTTCTCCTCGTTTTTGTATTTTGCTTTTTTTCCCATGCTCCTCTTATTCTTCTCCCCTGCTTCTTCGCCTCGGGTTTTTCACACTTCTCTTACTCCACATAGTGCCACACTTTGGATCCTCCTCTGATTTTCGCCCCTTGTGTTCTCCTCGTTTTTGTATTTTGCTTTTTTTTTCTTGCTCCTCGTATTCTTCTCCCCTGTTTCTTCGCCTCAGGTTTTTCACACTTCTCTTACTCCACGTAGTGCCACACTTTTGATCTTCCTCTGATTTTCGCCCCTTGTGTTCTCCTCGTTTTTGTATTTTGCTTTTTTTTCTTGCTCCTCGTATTCTTCTCCCCTGTTTCTTCGCCTCGGGTTTTTCACACTTCTCTTGCTCCTCGTAGTGGCATACTGTTGATCCTCCTCTGATTGTCGCCACTTGTGTTCTCCTCGTTTTTGTATTTTGCTTTTTTTTTTCTTGCTCCTCGTATTCTTCTCCCCTGTTTCTTCACATCAGCTTTTTCACACTTCTCTTACTCCTCGTAGTGGCATACTGTTGATCCTACTCTGATTTTCGCCCCTTGTGTTCTCCTCGTTTTTGTATTTTGCTTTTTTTTTCTTGCTCCTCGTATTCTTCTCCCCTGTTTCTTCGCCTCGGGTTTTTCACATCTCTTACTCCACGTAGTGCCACACTTTGGATCCTCCTCTGATTTTCGCCCCTTGTGTTCTCCTCGTTTTTGTATTTTGCTTTTTTTTTCTTGCTCCTCGTATTCTTCTCCCCTGTTTCTTCGCCTCGGGTTTTTCACACTTCTCTTACTCCACGTAGTGGCATACTGTTGATCCTCCTCTGATTTTCGCCCCTTGTGTTCTCCTCGTTTTTGTATTTTGCTTTTTTTTCATGCTCCTCGTATTCTTCTCCCCTGTTTCTTCGCCTCGGGTTTTTCACACTTCTCTTGCTCCTCGTAGTGGCATACTGTTGATCCTCCTCTGATTTTCGCCCCTTGTGTTCTCCTCGTTTTTGTATTTTGCTTTTTTTTTCTTGCTCCTCTTATTCTTCTCCCCTGTTTCTTCGCCTCGGGTTTTTCACACTTCTCTTACTCCACGTAGTGGCATACGGTTGATCCTCCTCTGATTTTCGCCCCTTGTGTTCTCCTCGTTTTTGTATTTTGCTTTTTCTTCTTGCTCCTCGTATTCTTCTCCCTTGTTTCTTCGCCTCGGGTTTTTCACACTTCTCTTACTCCACGTAGTGCCACACTTTTGATCCTCCTCTGATTTTCGCCCCTTGTGTTCTCCTCGTTTTTGTATTTTGCTTTTCTTTCTTGCTCCTCGTATTCTTCTCCCCTGTTTCTTCGCCTCGGGTTTTTCACACTTCTCTTACTCCACGTAGTGGCATACGGTTGATCCTCCTCTGATTTTCGCCCCTTGTGTTCTCCTCGTTTTTGTATTTTGCTTTTTTTTTCTTGCTCCTCGTATTCTTCTCCCCTGTTTCTTCACATCAGCTTTTTCACACTTCTCTTACTCCTCATAGTGGAATACTGTTGATCCTCCTCTGATTTTCGCCCCTTGTGTTCTCCTCGTTTTTGTATTTTGCTTTTTTTTTTCTTGCTCCTCGTATTCTTCTCACCTGTTTCTTCGCCTCGGCTTTTTCACACTTCTCTTACTCCACGTAGTGCCACACTTTTGATCCTCCTCTGATTTTCGCCCCTTGTGTTCTCCTCGTTTTTGTATTTTGCTTTTTTTTTCTTGCTCCTCGTATTCTTCTCCCCTGTTTCTTCGCCTCGGGTTTTTCACACTTCTCTTACTCCACGTAGTGGCATACGGTTGATCCTCCTCTGATTTTCGCCCCTTGTGTTCTCCTCGTTTTTGTATTTTGCTTTTTTTTCTTGCTCCTCGTATTCTTCTCCCCTGTTTCTTCGCCTCGGGTTTTTCACACTTCTCTTGCTCCTCGTAGTGGCATACTGTTGATCCTCCTCTGATTTTCGCCCCTTGTGTTCTCCTCGTTTTTGTATTTTGCTTTTTTTTTCTTGCTCCTCTTATTCTTCTCCCCTGTTTCTTCGCCTCGGGTTTTTCACACTTCTCTTACTCCACGTAGTGGCATACGGTTGATCCTCCTCTGATTTTCGCCCCTTGTGTACTCCTCGTTTTTGTATTTTGCTTTTTTTTCTTGCTCCTCGTATTCTTCTCCCCTGTTTCTTCGCCTCGGGTTTTTCACACTTCTCTTGCTCCTCGTAGTGCCACACTTTTGATCCTCCTCTGATTTTCGCCCCTTGTGTTCTCCTCGTTTTTGTATTTTGCTTTTTTTTTCTTGCTCCTCGTATTCTTCTCCCCTGTTTCTTCGCCTCGGGTTTTTCACACTTCTCTTACTCCACGTAGTGCCACACTTTTGATCCTCCTCTGATTTTCGCCCCTTGTGTTCTCCTCGTTTTTGTATTTTGCTTTTTTTTTCTTGCTCCTCGTATTCTTCTCCCTTGTTTCTTCGCCTCGGGTTTTTCACACTTCTCTTACTCCACGTAGTGCCACACTTTTGATCCTCCTCTGATTTTCGCCCCTTGTGTTCTCCTCGTTTTTGTATTTTGCTTTTTTTTCTTGCTCCTCGTATTCTTCTCCCCTGTTTCTTCGCCTCGGGTTTTTCACACTTCTCTTGCTCCTCGTAGTGGCATACTGTTGATCCTCCTCTGATTTTCGCCCCTTGTGTTCTCCTCGTTTTTGTATTTTGCTTTTTTTTTTCTTGCTCCTCGTATTCTTCTCCCCTGTTTCTTCACATCAGCTTTTTCACACTTCTCTTACTCCTCGTAGTGGCATACTGTTGATCCTACTCTGATTTTCGCCCCTTGTGTTCTCCTCGTTTTTGTATTTTGCTTTATTTTTCTTGCTCCTCGTATTCTTCTCCCCTGTTTCTTCGCCTCGGGTTTTTCACATCTCTTACTCCACGTAGTGCCACACTTTGGATCCTCCTCTGATTTTCGCCCCTTGTGTTCTCCTCGTTTTTGTATTTTGCTTTTTTTTTCTTGCTCCTCATATTCTTCTCCCCTGTTTCTTCGCCTCGGGTTTTTCACACTTCTCTTACTCCACGTAGTGGCATACTGTTGATCCTCCTCTGATTTTCGCCCCTTGTGTTCTCCTCGTTTTTGTATTTTGCTTTTTTTTTCTTGGTCCTCGTATTCTTCTCCCCTGTTTCTTCACATCAGCTTTTTCACACTTCTCTTATTCCTCGTAGTGGCATACTGTTGATCCTTCTCTGATTTTCGCCCCTTGTGTTCTCCTCGTTTTTGTATTTTGCTTTTTTTTTCTTGCTCCTCGTATTCTTCTCCCCTGTTACTTCGCCTCGGGTTTTTCACACTTTTCTTACTCCACCTAGTGCCACACTTTTGATCCTCCTCTGATTTTCGCCCCTTGTGTTCTCCTCGTTTTTGTATTTTGCTTTTTTTTTCTTGCTCCTCGTATTCTTCTCCCCTGTTTCTTCGCCTCGGGTTTTTCACACTTCTCTTACTCCACCTAGTGGCATACTGTTGATCCTCCTCTGATTTTCGCCCCTTGTGTTCTCCTCGTTTTTGTATTTTGCTTTTTTTTTCTTGCTCCTCGTATTCTTCTCCCCTGTTTCTTCGCCTCGTGTGTTTCCCACTTCTCTTGCTCCTCGTAGTGGCATACTGTTGATCCTCCTCTGATTTTCGCCCCTTGTGTTCTCCTCGTTTTTGTATTTTGCTTTTTTTTTCTTGCTCCTCGTATTCTTCTCCCCTGTTTCTTCGCCTCGGGTTTTTCACACTTCTCTTACTCCACCTAGTGCCACACTTTTGATCCTCCTCTGATTTTCGCCCCTTGTGTTCTCCTCGTTTTTGTATTTTGCTTTTTTTTTAATGCTCCTCGTATTCTTCTCCCCTGTTTCTTCGCCTCGGGTTTTTCACACTTCTCTTACTCCACGTAGTGGCATACTGTTGATCCTCCTCTGATTTTCGCCCCTTGTGTTCTCCTCGTTTTTGTATTTTGCTTTTTTTTTCTTGCTCCTCGTATTCTTCTCCCCTGTTTCTTCGCCTCGGGTTTTTCACACTTCTCTTACTCCTCGTAGTGGCATACGGTTGATCCTCCTCTGATTTTCGCCCCTTGTGTTCTCCTCATTTTTGTATTTTGCTTTTTTTTTCTTGCTCCTCGTATTCTTCTCCCCTGTTTCTTCGCCTCGGGTTTTTCACACTTCTCTTGCTCCTCGTAGTGGCATACTGTTGATCCTCCTCTGATTTTCGCCCCTTGTGTTCTCCTCGTTTTTGTATTTTGCTTTTTTTTTCTTGCTCCTCTTATTCTTCTCCCCTGTTTCTTCGCCTCGGGTTTTTCACACTTCTCTTACTCCACGTAGTGGCATACTGTTGATCCTCCTCTGATTTTCGCCCCTTGTGTTCTCCTCGTTTTTGTATTTTGCTTTTTTTTTCTTGCTCCTCTTATTCTTCTCCCCTGTTTCTTCGCCTCGGGTTTTTCACACTTCTCTTACTCCACGTAGTGGCATACGGTTGATCCTCCTCTGATTTTCGCCCCTTGTGTTCTCCTCGTTTTTGTATTTTGCTTTTTCTTCTTGCTCCTCGTATTCTTCTCCCTTGTTTCTTCGCCTCGGGTTTTTCACACTTCTCTTACTCCACGTAGTGCCACACTTTTGATCCTCCTCTGATTTTCGCCCCTTGTGTTCTCCTCGTTTTTGTATTTTGCTTTTCTTTCTTGCTCCTCGTATTCTTCTCCCCTGTTTCTTCGCCTCGGGTTTTTCACACTTCTCTTACTCCACGTAGTGGCATACGGTTGATCCTCCTCTGATTTTCGCCCCTTGTGTTCTCCTCGTTTTTGTATTTTGCTTTTTTTTTCTTGCTCCTCGTATTCTTCTCCCCTGTTTCTTCACATCAGCTTTTTCACACTTCTCTTACTCCTCATAGTGGAATACTGTTGATCCTCCTCTGATTTTCGCCCCTTGTGTTCTCCTCGTTTTTGTATTTTGCTTTTTTTTTTCTTGCTCCTCGTATTCTTCTCACCTGTTTCTTCGCCTCGGCTTTTTCACACTTCTCTTACTCCACGTAGTGCCACACTTTTGATCCTCCTCTGATTTTCGCCCCTTGTGTTCTCCTCGTTTTTGTATTTTGCTTTTTTTTTCTTGCTCCTCGTATTCTTCTCCCCTGTTTCTTCGCCTCGGGTTTTTCACACTTCTCTTACTCCACGTAGTGGCATACTGTTGATCCTCCTCTGATTTTCGCCCCTTGTGTTCTCCTCGTTTTTGTATTTTGCTTTTTTTTCTTGCTCCTCGTATTCTTCTCCCCTGTTTCTTCGCCTCGGGTTTTTCACACTTCTCTTGCTCCTCGTAGTGGCATACTGTTGATCCTCCTCTGATTTTCGCCCCTTGTGTTCTCCTCGTTTTTGTATTTTGCTTTTTTTTTCTTGCTCCTCTTATTCTTCTCCCCTGTTTCTTCGCCTCGGGTTTTTCACACTTCTCTTACTCCACGTAGTGGCATACGGTTGATCCTCCTCTGATTTTCGCCCCTTGTGTACTCCTCGTTTTTGTATTTTGCTTTTTTTTTCTTGCTCCTCGTATTCTTCTCCCCTGTTTCTTCGCCTCGGGTTTTTCACACTTCTCTTACTCCACGTAGTGCCACACTTTTGATCCTCCTCTGGTTTTCGCCCCTTGTGTTCTCCTCGTTTTTGTATTTTGCTTTTTTTTTCTTGCTCCTCGTATTCTTCTCCCTTGTTTCTTCGCCTCGGGTTTTTCACACTTCTCTTACTCCACGTAGTGCCACACTTTTGATCCTCCTCTGATTTTCGCCCCTTGTGTTCTCCTCGTTTTTGTATTTTGCTTTTTTTTCTTGCTCCTCGTATTCTTCTCCCCTGTTTCTTCGCCTCGGGTTTTTCACACTTCTCTTGCTCCTCGTAGTGGCATACTGTTGATCCTCCTCTGATTTTCGCCCCTTGTGTTCTCCTCGTTTTTGTATTTTGCTTTTTTTTTTCTTGCTCCTCGTATTCTTCTCCCCTGTTTCTTCACATCAGCTTTTTCACACTTCTCTTACTCCTCGTAGTGGCATACTGTTGATCCTACTCTGATTTTCGCCCCTTGTGTTCTCCTCGTTTTTGTATTTTGCTTTATTTTTCTTGCTCCTCGTATTCTTCTCCCCTGTTTCTTCGCCTCGGGTTTTTCACATCTCTTACTCCACGTAGTGCCACACTTTGGATCCTCCTCTGATTTTCGCCCCTTGTGTTCTCCTCGTTTTTGTATTTTGCTTTTTTTTTCTTGCTCCTCATATTCTTCTCCCCTGTTTCTTCGCCTCGGGTTTTTCACACTTCTCTTACTCCACGTAGTGGCATACTGTTGATCCTCCTCTGATTTTCGCCCCTTGTGTTCTCCTCGTTTTTGTATTTTGCTTTTTTTTTCTTGCTCCTCGTATTCTTCTCCCCTGTTTCTTCACATCAGCTTTTTCACACTTCTCTTACTCCTCGTAGTGGCATACTGTTGATCCTTCTCTGATTTTCGCCCCTTGTGTTCTCCTCGTTTTTGTATTTTGCTTTTTTTTTTCTTGCTCCTCGTATTCTTCTCCCCTGTTACTTCGCCTCGGGTTTTTCACACTTTTCTTACTCCACCTAGTGCCACACTTTTGATCCTCCTCTGATTTTCGCCCCTTGTGTTCTCCTCGTTTTTGTATTTTGCTTTTTTTTTCTTGCTCCTCGTATTCTTCTCCCCTGTTTCTTCGCCTCGGGTTTTTCACACTTTTCTTACTCCACCTAGTGCCACACTTTTGATCCTCCTCTGATTTTCGCCCCTTGTGTTCTCCTCGTTTTTGTATTTTGCTTTTTTTTTCTTGCTCCTCGTATTCTTCTCCCCTGTTTCTTCGCCTCGTGTGTTTCCCACTTCTCTTGCTCCTCGTAGTGGCATACTGTTGATCCTCCTCTGATTTTCGCCCCTTGTGTTCTCCTCGTTTTTGTATTTTGCTTTTTTTTTTTGCTCCTCGTATTCTTCTCCCCTGTTTCTTCGCCTCGGGTTTTTCACACTTCTCTTACTCCACCTAGTGCCACACTTTTGATCCTCCTCTGATTTTCGCCCCTTGTGTTCTCCTCGTTTTTGTATTTTGCTTTTTTTTTATTGCTCCTCGTATTCTTCTCCCCTGTTTCTTCGCCTCGGGTTTTTCACACTACTCTTACTCCACGTAGTGGCATACTGTTGATCCTCCTCTGATTTTCGCCCCTTGTGTTCTCCTCGTTTTTGTATTTTGCTTTTTTTTTCTTGCTCCTCGTATTCTTCTCCCCTGTTTCTTCGCCTCGGGTTTTTCACACTTCTCTTACTCCACGTAGTGGCATACGGTTGATCCTCCTCTGATTTTCGCCCCTTGTGTTCTCCTCATTTTTGTATTTTGCTTTTTTTTTCTTGCTCCTCGTATTCTTCTCCCCTGTTTCTTCGCCTCGGGTTTTTCACACTTCTCTTGCTCCTCGTAGTGGCATACTGTTGATCCTCCTCTGATTTTCGCCCCTTGTGTTCTCCTCGTTTTTGTATTTTGCTTTTTTTTTCTTGCTCCTCTTATTCTTCTCCCCTGTTTCTTCGCCTCGGGTTTTTCACACTTCTCTTACTCCACGTAGTGGCATACGGTTGATCCTCCTCTGATTTTCGCCCCTTGTGTTCTCCTCGTTTTTGTATTTTGCTTTTTTTTCTTGCTCCTCGTATTCTTCTCCTCTGTTTCTTCGCCTCGGGTTTTTCACACTTCTCTTGCTCCTCGTAGTGCCACACTTTTGATCCTCCTCTGATTTTCGCCCCTTGTGTTCTCCTCGTTTTTGTATTTTGCTTTTTTTTTCTTGCTCCTCGTATTCTTCTCCCCTGTTTCTTCGCCTCGGGTTTTTCACACTTCTCTTACTCCACGTAGTGCCACACTTTTGATCCTCCTCTGATTTTCGCCCCTTGTGTTCTCCTCGTTTATGTATTTTGCTTTTTTTTTCTTGCTCCTCGTATTCTTCTCCCTTGTTTCTTCGCCTCGCGTTTTTCACACTTCTCTTACTACACGTAGTGCCACACTTTTGATCCTCCTCTGATTTTCGCCCCTTGTGTTCTCCTCGTTTTTGTATTTTGCTTTTTTTTCTTGCTCCTCGTATTCTTCTCCCCTGTTTCTTCGCCTCGGGTTTTTCACACTTCTCTTACTCCACGTAGTGGCATACGGTTGATCCTCCTCTGATTTTCGCCCTTTGTGTTCTCCTCGTTTTTGTATTTTGCTTTTTTTTCTTGCTCCTCGTATTCTTCTCCTCTGTTTCTTCACATCAGCTTTTTCACACTTCTCTTCCTCCTCATAGTGGAATACTGTTGATCCTCCTCTGATTTTCGCCCCTTGTGTTCTCCTCGTTTTTGTATTTTGCTTTTTTTTTTCTTGCTCCTCGTATTCTTCTCCCCTGTTTCTTCGCCTCGGCTTTTTCACACTTCTCTTACTCCACGTAGTGCCACACTTTTGATCCTCCTCTGATTTTCGCCCCTTGTGTTCTCCTCGTTTTTGTATTTTGCTTTTTTTTTTCTTGCTCCTCGTATTCTTCTCCCCTGTTTCTTCACATCAGCTTTTTCACACTTCTCTTACTCCTCGTAGTGGCATACTGTTGATCCTACTCTGATTTTCGCCCCTTGTGTTCTCCTCGTTTTTGTATTTTGCTTTATTTTTCTTGCTCCTCGTATTCTTCTCCCCTGTTTCTTCGCCTCGGGTTTTTCACATCTCTTACTCCACGTAGTGCCACACTTTGGATCCTCCTCTGATTTTCGCCCCTTGTGTTCTCCTCGTTTTTGTATTTTGCTTTTTTTTTCTTGCTCCTCATATTCTTCTCCCCTGTTTCTTCGCCTCGGGTTTTTCACACTTCTCTTAGTCCACGTAGTGGCATACTGTTGATCCTCCTCTGATTTTCGCCCCTTGTGTTCTCCTCGTTTTTGTATTTTGCTTTTTTTTCCTTGGTCCTCGTATTCTTCTCCCCTGTTTCTTCACATCAGCTTTTTCACACTTCTCTTATTCCTCGTAGTGGCATACTGTTGATCCTTCTCTGATTTTCGCCCCTTGTGTTCTCCTCGTTTTTGTATTTTGCTTTTTTTTTCTTGCTCCTCGTATTCTTCTCCCCTGTTACTTCGCCTCGGGTTTTTCACACTTTTCTTACTCCACCTAGTGCCACACTTTTGATCCTCCTCTGATTTTCGCCCCTTGTGTTCTCCTCGTTTTTGTATTTTGCTTTTTTTTTCTTGCTCCTCGTATTCTTCTCCCCTGTTTCTTCGCCTCGGGTTTTTCACACTTCTCTTACTCCACCTAGTGGCATACTGTTGATCCTCCTCTGATTTTCGCCCCTTGTGTTCTCCTCGTTTTTGTATTTTGCTTTTTTTTTCTTGCTCCTCGTATTCTTCTCCCCTGTTTCTTCGCCTCGTGTGTTTCCCACTTCTCTTGCTCCTCGTAGTGGCATACTGTTGATCCTCCTCTGATTTTCGCCCCTTGTGTTCTCCTCGTTTTTGTATTTTGCTTTTTTTTTCTTGCTCCTCGTATTCTTCTCCCCTGTTTCTTCGCCTCGGGTTTTTCACACTTCTCTTACTCCACCTAGTGCCACACTTTTGATCCTCCTCTGATTTTCGCCCCTTGTGTTCTCCTCGTTTTTGTATTTTGCTTTTTTTTTATTGCTCCTCGTATTCTTCTCCCCTGTTTCTTCGCCTCGGGTTTTTCACACTTCTCTTACTCCACGTAGTGGCATACTGTTGATCCTCCTCTGATTTTCGCCCCTTGTGTTCTCCTCGTTTTTGTATTTTGCTTTTTTTTCATGCTCCTCGTATTCTTCTCCCCTGTTTCTTCGCCTCGGGTTTTTCACACTTCTCTTGCTCCTCGTAGTGGCATACTGTTGATCCTCCTCTGATTTTCGCCCCTTGTGTTCTCCTCGTTTTTGTATTTTGCTTTTTTTTTCTTCCTCCTCTTATTCTTCTCCCCTGTTTCTTCGCCTCGGGTTTTTCACACTTCTCTTACTCCACGTAGTGGCATACGGTTGATCCTCCTCTGATTTTCGCCCCTTGTGTTCTCCTCGTTTTTGTATTTTGCTTCTTTTTCTTGCTGCTCGTATTCTTCTCCTCTGTTTCTTCGCCTCGGGTTTTTCACACTTCTCTTGCTCCTCGTAGTGGCATACTGTTGATCCTCCTCTGATTTTCGCCCCTTGTGTTCTCCTCGTTTTTGTATTTTGCTTTTTTTTTCTTGCTCCTTGTATTCTTCTCCCCTGTTTCTTCGCCTTGGGTTTTTCACACTTCTCTTACTCCACGTAGTGCCACACTTTTGATCCTCCTCTGATTTTCGCCCCTTGTGTTCTCCTCGTTTTTGTATTTTGCTTTTTTTTTCTTGCTCCATGTATTCTTCTCCCATGTTTCTTTGCCTCGGGTTTTTCACACTTCTCTTACTCCACGTAGTGCCACACTTTTGATCCTCCTCTGATTTTCGGCCCTTGTGTTCTCCTCGTTTTTGTATTTTGCTTTTTTTTTCTTGCTCCTCGTATTCTTCTCCCCTGTTTCTTCGCCTCGGGTTTTTCACACTTCTCTTACTCCACGTAGTGCCACACTTTTGATCCTCCTCTGATTTTCGCCCCTTGTGTTCTCCTCGTTTTTGTATTTTGCTTTTTTTTTCTTGCTCCTCGTATTCTTCTCCCCTGTTTCTTCGCCTCGCGTTTTTCACACTTCTCTTACTCCACGTAGTGGCATACTGTTGATCCTCCTCTGATTTTCGCCCCTTGTGTTCTCCTCGTTTTTGTATTTTGCTTTTTTTTCTTGCTCCTCGTATTCTTCTCCCCTGTTTCTTCGCCTCGGGTTTTTCACACTTCTCTTGCTCCTCGTAGTGGCATACTGTTGATCCTCCTCTGATTTTCGCCCCTTGTGTTCTCCTCGTTTTTGTATTTTGCTTTTTTTTTCTTGCTCCTCTTATTCTTCTCCCCTGTTTCTTCGCCTCGGGTTTTTCACACTTCTCTTACTTCACGTAGTGGCATACGGTTGATCCTCCTCTGATTTTCGCCCCTTGTGTTCTCCTCGTTTTTGTATTTTGCTTCTTTTTCTTGCTCCGCGTATTCTTCTCCTGTGTTTCTTCACCTCGGGTTTTTCACACTTCTCTTCCTCCACGTAGTGGCATACGGTTGATCCTCCTCTGATTTTCGCCCCTTGCGTTCTCCTCGTTTTTGTATTTTGCTTTTTTTTTCTTGCTCCTCGTATTCTTCTCCCCTGTTTCTTCACATCAGCTTTTTCACACTTCTCTTACTCCTCATAGTGGAATACTGTTGATCCTCCTCTGATTTTCGCCCCTTGTGTTCTCCTCGTTTTTGTATTTTGCTTTTTTTTTTCTTGCTCCTCGTATTCTTCTCCCCTGTTTCTTCGCCTCGGCTTTTTCACACTTCTCTTACTCCACGTAGTGCCACACTTTTGATCCTCCTCTGATTTTCGCCCCTTGTGTTCTCCTCGTTTTTGTATTTTGCTTTTTTTTTCTTGCTCCTCGTATTCTTCTCCCCTGTTTCTTCGCCTCGGGTTTTTCACAATTCTCTTACTCCACGTAGTGGCATACGGTTGATCCTCCTCTGATTTTCGCCCCTTGTGTTCTCCTCGTTTTTATATTTTGCTTTTTTTTCTTGCTCCTCGTATTCTTCTCCCCTGTTTCTTCGCCTCGGGTTTTTCACACTTCTCTTGCTCCTCGTAGTGGCATACTGTTGATCCTCCTCTGATTTTCGCCCCTTGTGTTCTCCTCGTTTTTGTATTTTGCTTTTTTTTTCTTGCTCCTCTTATTCTTCTCCCCTGTTTCTTCGCCTCGGGTTTTTCACACTTCTCTTACTCCACGTAGTGGCATACGGTTGATCCTCCTCTGATTTTCGCCCCTTGTGTTCTCCTCGTTTTTGTATTTTGCTTTTTTTTCTTGCTCCTCGTATTCTTCTCCTCTGTTTCTTCGCCTCGGGTTTTTCACACTTCTCTTGCTCCTCGTATTGCCACACTTTTGATCCTCCTCTGATTTTCGCCCCTTGTGTTCTCCTCGTTTTTGTATTTTGCTTTTTTTTTCTTGCTCCTCGTATTCTTCTCCCCTGTTTCTTCGCCTCGGGTTTTTCACACTTCTCTTACTCCACGTAGTGCCACACTTTTGATCCTCCTCTGATTTTCGCCCCTTGTGTTCTCCTCGTTTATGTATTTTGCTTTTTTTTTCTTGCTCCTCGTATTCTTCTCCCTTGTTTCTTCGCCTCGCGTTTTTCACACTTCTCTTACTCCACGTAGTGCCACACTTTTGATCCTCCTCTGATTTTCGCCCCTTGTGTTCTCCTCGTTTTTGTATTTTGCTTTTTTTTCTTGCTCCTCGTATTCTTCTCCCCTGTTTCTTCGCCTCGGGTTTTTCACACTTCTCTTACTCCACGTAGTGGCATACGGTTCATCCTCCTCTGATTTTCGCCCCTTGTGTTCTCCTCGTTTTTGTATTTTGCTTTTTTTTCTTGCTCCGCGTATTCTTCTCCTGTGTTTCTTCGCCTCGGGTTTTTCACACTTCTCTTGCTCCACGTAGTGGCATACGGTTGATCCTCCTCTGATTTTCGCCCCTTGTGTTCTCCTCGTTTTTGTATTTTGCTTTTTTTTTCTTGCTCCTCGTATTCTTCTCCCCTGTTTCTTCACATCAGCTTTTTCACACTTCTCTTACTCCTCGTAGTGGCATACTGTTGATCCTCCTCTGATTTTCGCCCCTTGTGTTCTCCTCGTTTGTGTATTTTGCTTTTTTTTTTCTTGCTCCTCATATTCTTCTCCCCTGTTTCTTCGCCTCGGCTTTTTCACACTTCTCTTACTCCACGTAGTGCCACACTTTTGATCCTCCTCTGATTTTCGCCCCTTGTGTTCTCCTCGTTTTTGTATTTTGCTTTTTTTTTCTTGCTCCTCGTATTCTTCTCCCCTGTTTCTTCACCTCGGGTTTTTCTCACTTCTCTTACTGCACCTAGTGCCACACTTTTGATCCTCCTCTGATTTTCTCCCCTTGTGTTCTCCTCGTTTTTGTATTTTGCTTTTTTTTTCTTGCTCCTCGTATTCTTCTCCCCTGTTTCTTCACCTCAGGTTTTTCACACTTCTCTTACTCCACGTAGTGGCATACGGTTGATCCTCCTCTGATTTTCGCCCCTTGTGTTCTCCTCGTTTTTGTATTTTGCTTTTTTTTCTTGCTCCTCGTATTCTTCTCCCCTGTTTCTTCGCCTCGGGTTTTTCACACTTCTCTTACTCCACGTAGTGGCATACGGTTGATCCTCCTCTGATTTTCGCCCCTTGTGTTCTCCTCGTTTTTGTATTTTGCTTTTTTTTCTTGCTCCTCGTATTCTTCTCCTCTGTTTCTTCACCTCGGGTTTTTCACACTTCTCTTGCTCCTCGTAGTGGCATACTGTTGATCCTCCTCTGATTTTCGCCCCTTGTGTTCTCCTCGTTTTTGTATTTTGCTTTTTTTTTCTTGCTCCTTGTATTCTTCTCCCCTGTTTCTTCGCCTTGGGTTTTTCACACTTCTCTTACTCCACGTAGTGCCACACTTTTGATCCTCCTCTGATTTTCGCCCCTTGTGTTCTCCTCGTTTTTGTATTTTGCTTTTTTTTCTTGCTCCGCGTATTCTTCTCCTCTGTTTCTTCACCTCGGGTTTTTCACACTTCTCTTGCTCCTCGTAGTGGCATACTGTTGATCCTCCTCTGATTTTCGCCCCTTGTGTTCTCCTCGTTTTTGTATTTTGCTTCTTTTTTCTTGCTCCTCGTATTCTTCTCCCCTGTTTCTTCGCCTCGGGTTTTTCACACTTCTCTTACTCCACCTAGTGCCACACTTTTGATCCTCCTCTGATTTTCGCCCCTTGTGTTCTCCTCGTTTTTGTGTTTTGCTTTTTTTTTTCTTGCTCCTCGTATTCTTCTCCCCTGTTTCTTCGTCTCGGGTTTTTCACACTTCTCTTACTCCACGTAGTGGCATACTGTTGATCCTCCTCTGATTTTCGCCCCTTGTGTTCTCCTCGTTTTTGTATTTTGCTTTTTTTTTCTTGCTCCTCTTATTCTTCTCCCCTGTTTCTTCGCCTCGGGTTTTTCACACTTCTCTTACTCCACGTAGTGGCATACGGTTGATCCTCCTCTGATTTTCGCCCCTTGTGTTCTCCTCGTTTTTGTATTTTGCTTTTTTTTCTTGCTCCTCGTATTCTTCTCCTCTGTTTCTTCGCCTCGGGTTTTTCACACTTCTCTTGCTCCTCGTAGTGGCATACTGTTGATCCTCCTCTGATTTTCGCCCCTTGTGTTCTCCTCGTTTTTGTATTTTGCTTTTCTTTTCTTGCTCCTTGTATTCTTCTCCCCTGTTTCTTCGCCTTGGGTTTTTCACACTTCTCTTACTCCACGTAGTGCCACACTTTTGATCCTCCTCTGATTTTCGCCCCTTGTGTTCTCCTCGTTTTTGTATTTTGCTTTTTTTTCTTGCTCCGCGTATTCTTCTCCTCTGTTTCTTCACCTCGGGTTTTTCACACTTCTCTTGCTCCTCGTAGTGGCATACTGTTGATCCTCCTCTGATTTTCGCCCCTTGTGTTCTCCTCGTTTTTGTATTTTGCTTTTTTTTTCTTGCTCCTCTTATTCTTCTCCCCTGTTTCTTCGCCTCGGGTTTTTCACACTTCTCTTACTCCACGTAGTGCCACACTTTTGATCCTCCTCTGATTTTCGCCCCTTGTGTTCTCCTCGTTTTTGTATTTTGCTTTTTTTTTCTTGCTCCTCGTATTCTTCTCCCCTGTTTCTTCGCCTGGGGTTTTTCACACTTCTCTTACTCCACGTAGTGCCACACTTTTGATCCTCCTCTGATTTTCGCCCCTTGTGTTTTCCTCGTTTTTGTATTTTGCTTTTTTTTCTTGCTCCTCGTATTCTTCTCCCCTGTTTCTTCGCCTCGGGTTTTTCACACTTCTCTTACTCCACGTAGTGGCATACGGTTGATCCTCCTCTGATTTTCGCCCCTTGTGTTCTCCTCGTTTTTGTATTTTGCTTTTTTTTTCTTGCTCCTCGTATTCTTCTCCCCTGTTTCTTCACATCAGCTTTTTCACACTTCTCTTACTCCTCGTAGTGGCATACTGTTGATCCTCCTCTGATTTTCGCCCCTTGTGTTCTCCTCGTTTTTGTATTTTGCTTTTTTTTTTCTTGCTCCTCATATTCTTCTCCCCTGTTTCTTCGCCTCGGCTTTTTCACACTTCTCTTACTCCACGTAATGCCACACTTTTGATCCTCCTCTGATTTTCGCCCCTTGTGTTCTCCTCGTTTTTGTATTTTGCTTTTTTTTTCTTGCTCCTCGTATTCTTCTCCCCTGTTTCTTCACCTCGGGTTTTTCTCACTTCTCTTACTGCACCTAGTGCCACACTTTTGATCCTCCTCTGATTTTCTCCCCTTGTGTTCTCCTCGTTTTTGTATTTTGCTTTTTTTTTCTTGCTCCTCGTATTCTTCTCCCCTGTTTCTTCACCTCAGGTTTTTCACAATTCTCTTACTGCACGTAGTGGCATACGGTTGATCCTCCTCTGATTTTCGCCCCTTGTGTTCTCCTCGTTTTTGTATTTTGCTTTTTTTTCTTGCTCCTCGTATTCTTCTCCCCTGTTTCTTCGCCTCGGGTTTTTCACACTTCTCTTACTCCACGTAGTGGCATACGGTTGATCCTCCTCTGATTTTCGCCCCTTGTGTTCTCCTCGTTTTTGTATTTTGCTTTTTTTTCTTGCTCCTCGTATTCTTCTCCTCTGTTTCTTCGCCTCGGGTTTTTCACACTTCTCTTGCTCCTCGTAGTGGCATACTGTTGATCCTCCTCTGATTTTCGCCCCTTGTGTTCTCCTCGTTTTTGTATTTTGCTTTTTTTTTCTTGCTCCTCGTATTCTTCTCCCCTGTTTCTTCGCCTTGGGTTTTTCACACTTCTCTTACTCCACGTAGTGCCACACTTTTGATCCTCCTCTGATTTTCGCCCCTTGTGTTCTCCTCGTTTTTGTATTTTGCTTTTTTTTCTTGCTCCGCGTATTCTTCTCCTCTGTTTCTTCACCTCGGGTTTTTCACACTTCTCTTGCTCCTCGTAGTGGCATACTGTTGATCCTCCTCTGATTTTCGCCCCTTGTGTTCTCCTCGTTTTTGTATTTTGCTTTTTTTTTCTTGCTCCTCTTATTCTTCTCCCCTGTTTCTTCGCCTCGGGTTTTTCACACTTCTCCTACTCCACGTAGTGCCACACTTTTGATCCTCCTCTGATTTTCGCCCCTTGTGTTCTCCTCGTTTTTGTATTTTGCTTTTTTTTTTCTTGCTCCTCGTATTCTTCTCCCCTGTTTCTTCACCTCGGGTTTTTCACACTTCTCTTACTCCACGTAGTGCCACACTTTTGATCCTCCTCTGATTTTCGCCCCTTGTGTTTTCCTCGTTTTTGTATTTTGCATTTTTTTCTTGCTCCTCGTATTCTTCTCCCCTGTTTCTTCGCCTCGGGTTTTTCACACTTCTCTTACTCCACGTAGTGGCATACGGTTGATCCTCCTCTGATTTTCGCCCTTTGTGTTCTCCTCGTTTTTGTATTTTGCTTTTTTTTCTTGCTCCGCGTATTCTTCTCCTCTGTTTCTTCGCCTCGGGTTTTTCACACTTCTCTTGCTCCTCGTAGTGGCATACTGTTGATCCTCCTCTGATTTTCGCCCCTTGTGTTCTCCTCGTTTTTGTATTTTGCTTTTTTTTTCTTGCTCCTCGTATTCTTCTCCCCTGTTTCTTCACATCAGCTTTTTCACACTTCTCTTACTCCTCTTAGTGGCATACTGTTGATCCTCCTCTGATTTTCGCCCCTTGTGTTCTCCTCGTTTTTGTATTTTGCTTTTTTTTCTTGCTCCTCGTATTCTTCTCCCCTGTTTCTTCGCCTCGGGTTTTTCACACTTCTCTTACTCCACGTAGTGCCACACTTTTGATCCTCCTCTGATTTTCGCCCCTTGTGTTCTCCTCGTTTTTGTTTTTTGCTTTTTTTTTTTGCTCCTCGTATTCTTCTCCCCTGTTTCTTCACCTCGGGTTTTTCACACTTCTCTTACTCCACGTAGTGCCACAATTTTGATCCTCCTCTGATTTTCGCCCCTTGTGTTCTCCTCGTTTTTGTATTTTGCTTTTTTTTTCTTGCTCCTCTTATTCTTCTCCCCTGTTTCTTCGGCTCGGGTTTTTCACACTTCTCTTACTCCACGTAGTGGCATACGGATGATCCTCCTCTGATTTTCGCCCCTTGTGTTCTCCTCGATTTTGTATTTTGCTTTTTTTTCTTGCTCCTCGTATTCTTCTCCTCTGTTTCTTCACCTCGGGTTTTTCACACTTCTCTTGCTCCTCGTAGTGGCATACTGTTGATCCTCCTCTGATTTTCGCCCCTTGTGTTCTCCTCGTTTTTGTATTTTGCTTTTTTTTTCTTGCTCCTCGTATTCTTCTCCCCTGTTTCTTCACATCAGCTTTTTCACACTTCTCTTACTCCTCGTAGTGGCATACTGTTGATCCTCCTCTGATTTTCGCCCCTTGTGTTCTCCTCGTTTTTGTATTTTGCTTCTTTTTTCTTGCTCCTCGTATTCTTCTCCCCTGTTTCTTCGCCTCGGGTTTTTCACACTTCTCTTACTCCACCTAGTGGCATACTGTTGATCCTCCTCTGATTTTCGCCCCTTGTGTTCTCCTCGTTTTTGTATTTTGCTTTTTTTTTTCTTGCTCCTCGTATTCTTCTCCCCTGTTTCTTCGCCTCGTGTGTTTCACACTTCTCTTGCTCCTCGTAGTGTCATACTGTTGATCCTCCTCTGATTTTCGCCCCTTGTGTTCTCCTCGTTTTTGTATTTTGCTTGTTTTTTCTTGCTCCTCGTATTCTTCTCCCCTGTTTCTTCGCCTCGGGTTTTTCACACTTCTCTTACTCCACCTAGTGCCACACTTTTGATCCTCCTCTGATTTTCGCCCCTTGTGTTCTCCTCGTTTTTTTTTTTTGCTTTTTTTTTTCTTGCTCCTCGTATTCTTCTCCCCTGTTTCTTCGTCTCGGGTTTTTCACACTTCTCTTACTCCACGTAGTGGCATACTGTTGATCCTCCTCTGATTTTCGCCCCTTGTGTTCTCCTCGTTTTTGTATTTTGCTTTTTTTTTCTTGCTCCTCTTATTCTTCTCCCCTGTTTCTTCGCCTCGGGTTTTTCACACTTCTCTTACTCCACGTAGTGGCATACGGTTGATCCTCCTCTGATTTTCGCCCCTTGTGTTCTCCTCGTTTTTGTATTTTGCTTTTTTTTCTTGCTCCTCGTATTCTTCTCCTCTGTTTCTTCGCCTCGGGTTTTTCACACTTCTCTTGCTCCTCGTAGTGGCATACTGTTGATCCTCCTCTGATTTTCGCCCCTTGTGTTCTCCTCGTTTTTGTATTTTGCTTTTTTTTTCTTGCTCCTTGTATTCTTCTCCCCTGTTTCTTCGCCTTGGGTTTTTCACACTTCTCTTACTCCACGTAGTGCCACACTTTTGATCCTCCTCTTATTTTCGCCCCTTGTGTTCTCCTCGTTTTTGTATTTTGCTTTTTTTTCTTGCTCCGCGTATTCTTCTCCTCTGTTTCTTCACCTCGGGTTTTTCACACTTCTCTTGCTCCTCGTAGTGGCATACTGTTGATCCTCCTCTGATTTTCGCCCCTTGTGTTCTCCTCGTTTTTGTATTTTGCTTTTTTTTTCTTGCTCCTCTTATTCTTCTCCCCTGTTTCTTCGCCTCGGGTTTTTCACACTTCTCTTACTCCACGTAGTGCCACACTTTTGATCCTCCTCTGATTTTCGCCCCTTGTGTTCTCCTCGTTTTTGTATTTTGCTTTTTTTTTCTTGCTCCTCGTATTCTTCTCCCCTGTTTCTTCGCCTGGGGTTTTTCACACTTCTCTTACTCCACGTAGTGCCACACTTTTGATCCTCCTCTGATTTTCGCCCCTTGTGTTTTCCTCGTTTTTGTATTTTGCTTTTTTTTCTTGCTCCTCGTATTCTTCTCCCCTGTTTCTTCGCCTCGGGTTTTTCACACTTCTCTTACTCCACGTAGTGGCATACGGTTGATCCTCCTCTGATTTTCGCCCCTTGTGTTCTCCTCGTTTTTGTATTTTGCTTTTTTTTCTTGCTCCGCGTATTTTTCTCCTCTGTTTTTTCGCCTCGGGTTTTTCACACTTCTCTTGCTCCTCGTAGTGGCATACTGTTGATCCTCCTCTGATTTTCGCCCCTTGTGTTCTCCTCGTTTTTGTATTTTGCTTTTTTTTTCTTGCTCCTCGTATTCTTCTCCCCTGTTTCTTCACATCAGCTTTTTCACACTTCTCTTACTCCTCTTAGTGGCATACTGTTGATCCTCCTCTGATTTTCGCCCCTTGTGTTCTCCTCGTTTTTGTATTTTGCTTTTTTTTCTTGCTCCTCGTATTCTTCTCCCCTGTTTCTTCGCCTCGGGTTTTTCACACTTCTCTTACTCCACGTAGTGCCACACTTTTGATCCTCCTCTGATTTTCGCCCCTTGTGTTCTCCTCGTTTTTGTATTTTGCTTTTTTTTCTTGCTCCTCGTATTCTTCTCCCCTGTTTCTTCACCTCGGGTTTTTCACACTTCTCTTACTCCACGTAGTGCCACAATTTTGATCCTCCTCTGATTTTCGCCCCTTGTGTTCTCCTCGTTTTTGTATTTTGCTTTTTTTTTCTTGCTCCTCTTATTCTTCTCCCCTGTTTCTTCGGCTCGGGTTTTTCACACTTCTCTTACTCCACGTAGTGGCATACGGATGATCCTCCTCTGATTTTCGCCCCTTGTGTTCTCCTCGATTTTGTATTTTGCTTTTTTTTCTTGCTCCTCGTATTCTTCTCCTCTGTTTCTTCACCTCGGGTTTTTCACACTTCTCTTTCTCCTCGTAGTGGCATACTGTTGATCCTCCTGTGATTTTCGCCCCTTGTGTTCTCCTCGTTTTTGTATTTTGCTTTTTTTTTCTTGCTCCTCGTATTCTTCTCCCCTGTTTCTTCACATCAGCTTTTTCACACTTCTCTTACTCCTCGTAGTGGCATACTGTTGATCCTCCTCTGATTTTCGCCCCTTGTGTTCTCCTCGTTTTTGTATTTTGCTTTTTTTTTCTTGCTCCTCATATTCTTCTCCCCTGTTTCTTCGCCTCGGGTTTTTCACACTTCTCTTACTCCACCTAGTGCCACACTTCTGATCCTCCTCTGATTTTCGCCCCTTGTGTTCTCCTCGTTTTTGTATTTTGCTTTTTTTTTCTTGCTACTCGTATTCTTCTCCCCTGTTTCTTCGCCTCGGGTTTTTCACACTTCTCTTACTCCACCTAGTGGCATACTGTTGATCCTCCTCTGATTTTCGCCCCTTGTGTTCTCCTCGTTTTTGTATTTTGCTTTTTTTTTTCTTGCTCCTCGTATTCTTCTCCCCTGTTTCTTCGCCTCGTGTGTTTCACACTTCTCTTGCTCCTCGTAGTGGCATACTGTTGATCCTCCTCTGATTTTCGCCCCTTGTGTTCTCCTCGTTTTTGTATTTTGCTTCTTTTTTCTTGCTCCTCGTATTCTTCTCCCCTGTTTCTTCGCCTCGGGTTTTTCACACTTCTCTTACTCCACCTAGTGCCACACTTTTGATCCTCCTCTGATTTTCGCCCCTTGTGTTCTCCTCGTTTTTGTATTTTGCTTTTTTTTTTCTTGCTCCTCGTATTCTTCTCCCCTGTTTCTTCGTCTCGGGTTTTTCACACTTCTCTTACTCCACGTAGTGGCATACTGTTGATCCTCCTCTGATTTTCGCCCCTTGTGTTCTCCTCGTTTATGTATTTTGCTTTTTTTTCTTGCTCCTCGTATTCTTCTCCCCTGTTTCTTCACCTCGGGTTTTTCACACTTCTCTTGCTCCTCGTAGTGGCATACTGTTGATCCTCCTCCTATTTTCGCCCCTTGTGTTCTCCTCGTTTTTGTATTTTGCTTTTTTTTTCTTGCTCCTCTTATTCTTCTCCCCTGTTTCTTCGCCTCGGGTTTTTCACACTTCTCTTACTCC
The DNA here is from genome assembly GCF_910594005.1 of Cervus elaphus. Taxonomy (NCBI): domain Eukaryota; kingdom Metazoa; phylum Chordata; class Mammalia; order Artiodactyla; family Cervidae; genus Cervus; species Cervus elaphus. Next base: position 633,904 of record NW_025316697.1, on the reverse strand, counting down.
ACGTAGTGGCATACGGTTGATCCTCCTCTGATTTTCGCCCCTTGTGTTCTCCTCGTTTTTGTATTTTGCTTTTTTTTCTTGCTCCTCGTATTCTTCTCCTCTGTTTCTTCGCCTCGGGTTTTTCACACTTCTCTTGCTCCTCGTAGTGGCATACTGTTGATCCTCCTCTGATTTTCGCCCCTTGTGGTCTCCTCGTTTTTGTATTTTGCTTTTTTTTTCTTGCTCCTTGTATTCTTCTCCCCTGTTTCTTCGCCTTGGGTTTTTCACACTTCTCTTACTCCACGTAGTGCCACACTTTTGATCCTCCTCTGATTTTCGCCCCTTGTGTTCTCCTCGTTTTTGTATTTTGCTTTTTTTTCTTGCTCCGCGTATTCTTCTCCTCTGTTTCTTCACCTCGGGTTTTTCACACTTCTCTTGCTCCTCGTAGTGGCATACTGTTGATCCTCCTCTGATTTTCGCCCCTTGTGTTCTCCTCGTTTTTGTATTTTGCTTTTTTTTTCTTGCTCCTCTTATTCTTCTCCCCTGTTTCTTCGCCTCGGGTTTTTCACACTTCTCTTACTCCACGAAGTGCCACACTTTTGATCCTCCTCTGATTTTCGCCCCTTGTGTTCTCCTCGTTTTTGTATTTTGCTTTTTTTTTCTTGCTCCTCGTATTCTTCTCCCCTGTTTCTTCTCCTCGGGTTTTTCACACTTCTCTTACTCCACGTAGTGCCACACTTTTGATCCTCCTCTGATTTTCGCCCCTTGTGTTTTCCTCGTTTTTGTATTTTGCTTTTTTTTCTTGCTCCTCGTATTCTTCTCCCCTGTTTCTTCGCCTCGGGTTTTTTCACACTTCTCTTACTCCACGTAGTGGCATACGGTTGATCCTCCTCTGATTTTCGCCCTTTGTGTTCTCCTCGTTTTTGTATTTTGCTTTTTTTTCTTGCTCCGCGTATTCTTCTCCTCTGTTTCTTCACCTCGGGTTTTTCACACTTCTCTTGCTCCTCGTAGTGGCATACTGTTGATCCTCCTCTGATTTTCGCCCCTTGTGTTCTCCTCGTTTTTGTATTTTGCTTTTTTTTTCTTGCTCCTCGTATTCTTCTCCCCTGTTTCTTCACATCAGCTTTTTCACACTTCTCTTACTCCTCTTAGTGGCATACTGTTGATCCTCCTCTGATTTTCGCCCCTTGTGTTCTCCTCGTTTTTGTATTTTGCTTTTTTTTCTTGCTCCTCGTATTCTTCTCCCCTGTTTCTTCGCCTCGGGTTTTTCACACTTCTCTTACTCCACGTAGTGCCACACTTTTGATCCTCCTCTGATTTTCGCCCCTTGTGTTCTCCTCGTTTTTGTATTTTGCTTTTTTTCCTTGATCCTCGTATTCTTCTCCCCTGTTTCTTCACCTCGGGTTTTTCACACTTCTCTTACTCCACGTAGTGCCACAATTTTGATCCTCCTCTGATTTTCGCCCCTTGTGTTCTCCTCGTTTTTGTATTTTGCTTTTTTTTTCTTGCTCCTCTTATTCTTCTCCCCTGTTTCTTCGCCTCGGGTTTTTCACACTTCTCTTACTCCACCTAGTGGCATACTGTTGATCCTCCTCTGATTTTCGCCCCTTGTGTTCTCCTCGTTTTTGTATTTTGCTTTTTTTTTTCCTTGCTCCTCGTATTCTTCTCCCCTGTTTCTTCGCCTCGTGTGTTTCACACTTCTCTTGCTCCTCGTAGTGGCATACTGTTGATCCTCCTCTGATTTTCGCCCCTTGTGTTCTCCTCGTTTTTGTATTTTGCTTTTTTTTTCCTTGCTCCTCGTATTCTTCTCCCCTGTTTCTTCGCCTCGGGTTTTTCACACTTCTCTTACTCCACCTAGTGCCACACTTTTGATCCTCCTCTGATTTTCGCCCCTTGTGTTCTCCTCGTTTTTGTGTTTTGCTTTTTTTTTTCTTGCTCCTCGTATTCTTCTCCCCTGTTTCTTCGTCTCGGGTTTTTCACACTTCTCTTACTCCACCTAGTGGCATACTGTTGATCCTCCTCTGATTTTCGCCCCTTGTGTTCTCCTCGTTTATGTATTTTGCTTTTTTTTTCTTGCTCCTCGTATTCTTCTCCCCTGTTTCTTCACCTCGGGTTTTTCACACTTCTCTTGCTCCTCGTAGTGGCATACTGTTGATCCTCCTCTGATTTTCGCCCCTTGTGTTCTCCTCGTTTTTGTATTTTGCTTTTTTTTTTCTTGCTCCTCTTATTCTTCTCCCCTGTTTCTTCGCCTCGGGTTTTTCACACTTCTCTTACTCCACGTAGTGGCATACGGTTGATCCTCCTCTGATTTTCGCCCCTTGTGTTCTCCTCGTTTTTGTATTTTGCTTTTTTTTCTTACTCCTCGTATTCTTCTCCTCTGTTTCTTCGCCTCGGGTTTTTCACACTTCTCTTGCTCCTCGTAGTGGCATACTGTTGATCCTCCTCTGATTTTCGCCCCTTGTGTTCTCCTCGTTTTTGTATTTTGCTTTTTTTTTCTTGCTCCTTGTATTCTTCTCCCCTGTTTCTTCGCCTTGGGTTTTTCACACTTCTCTTACTCCACGTAATGCCACACTTTTGATCCTCCTCTGATTTTCGCCCCTTGTGTTCTCCTCGTTTTTGTATTTTGCTTTTTTTTCTTGCTCCTCGTATTCTTCTCCCCTGTTTCTTCGCCTCGGGTTTTTCACACTTCTCTTACTCCACGTAGTGCCACAATTTTGATCCTCCTCTGATTTTCGCCCCTTGTGTTCTCCTCGTTTTTGTATTTTGCTTTTTTCCCCTTGCTCCTCTTATTCTTCTCCCCTGCTTCTTCGCCTCGGGTTTTTCACACTTCTCTTACTCCACGTAGTGCCACACTTTGGATCCTCCTCTGATTTTCGCCCCTTGTGTTCTCCTCGTTTTTGTATTTTGCTTTTTTTTTCTTGCTCCTCGTATTCTTCTCCCCTGTTTCTTCGCCTCGGGTTTTTCACACTTCTCTTACTCCACGTAGTGCCACACTTTTGATCTTCCTCTGATTTTCGCCCCTTGTGTTCTCCTCGTTTTTGTATTTTGCTTTTTTTTCTTGCTCCTCGTATTCTTCTCCCCTGTTTCTTCGCCTCGGGTTTTTCACACTTCTCTTGCTCCTCGTAGTGGCATACTGTTGATCCTCCTCTGATTGTCGCCACTTGTGTTCTCCTCGTTTTTGTATTTTGCTTTTTTTTTCTTGCTCCTCGTATTCTTCTCCCCTGTTTCTTCGCCTCGGGTTTTTCACATCTCTTACTCCACGTAGTGCCACACTTTGGATCCTCCTCTGATTTTCGCCCCTTGTGTTCTCCTCGTTTTTGTATTTTGCTTTTTTTTTCTTGCTCCTCGTATTCTTCTCCCCTGTTTCTTCGCCTCGGGTTTTTCACACTTCTCTTACTCCACGTAGTGGCATACTGTTGATCCTCCTCTGATTTTCGCCCCTTGTGTTCTCCTCGTTTTTGTATTTTGCTTTTTTTTTCTTGCTCCTCGTATTCTTCTCCCCTGTTTCTTCGCCTCGGGTTTTTCACATCTCTTACTCCACGTAGTGCCACACTTTGGATCCTCCTCTGATTTTCGCCCCTTGTGTTCTCCTCGTTTTTGTATTTTGCTTTTTTTTTCTTGCTCCTCTTATTCTTCTCCCCTGTTTCTTCGCCTCGGGTTTTTCACACTTCTCTTACTCCACGTAGTGGCATACTGTTGATCCTCCTCTGATTTTCGCCCCTTGTGTTCTCCTCGTTTTTGTATTTTGCTTTTTTTTCATGCTCCTCGTATTCTTCTCCCCTGTTTCTTCGCCTCGGGTTTTTCACACTTCTCTTGCTCCTCGTAGTGGCATACTGTTGATCCTCCTCTGATTTTCGCCCCTTGTGTTCTCCTCGTTTTTGTATTTTGCTTTTTTTTTCTTGCTCCTCTTATTCTTCTCCCCTGTTTCTTCGCCTCGGGTTTTTCACACTTCTCTTACTCCACGTAGTGGCATACGGTTGATCCTCCTCTGATTTTCGCCCCTTGTGTTCTCCTCCTTTTTGTATTTTGCTTTTTCTTCTTGCTCCTCGTATTCTTCTCCCTTGTTTCTTCGCCTCGGGTTTTTCACACTTCTCTTACTCCACGTAGTGCCACACTTTTGATCCTCCTCTGATTTTCGCCCCTTGTGTTCTCCTCGTTTTTGTATTTTGCTTTTCTTTCTTGCTCCTCGTATTCTTCTCCCCTGTTTCTTCGCCTCGGGTTTTTCACACTTCTCTTACTCCACGTAGTGGCATACGGTTGATCCTCCTCTGATTTTCGCCCCTTGTGTTCTCCTCGTTTTTGTATTTTGCTTTTTTTTTCTTGCTCCTCGTATTCTTCTCCCCTGTTTCTTCACATCAGCTTTTTCACACTTCTCTTACTCCTCATAGTGGAATACTGTTGATCCTCCTCTGATTTTCGCCCCTTGTGTTCTCCTCGTTTTTGTATTTTGCTTTTTTTTTTTCTTGCTCCTCGTATTCTTCTCCCCTGTTTCTTCGCCTCGGCTTTTTCACACTTCTCTTACTCCACGTAGTGCCACACTTTTGATCCTCCTCTGATTTTCGCCCCTTGTGTTCTCCTCGTTTTTGTATTTTGCTTTTTTTTTTCTTGCTCCTCGTATTCTTCTCCCCTGTTTCTTCGCCTCGGGTTTTTCACACTTTTCTTACTCCACGTAGTGGCATACGGTTGATCCTCCTCTGATTTTCGCCCCTTGTGTTCTCCTCGTTTTTGTATTTTGCTTTTTTTTCTTGCTCCTCGTATTCTTCTCCCCTGTTTCTTCGCCTCGGGTTTTTCACACTTCTCTTGCTCCTCGTAGTGGCATACTGTTGATCCTCCTCTGATTTTCGCCCCTTGTGTTCTCCTCGTTTTTGTATTTTGCTTTTTTTTTCTTGCTCCTCTTATTCTTCTCCCCTGTTTCTTCGCCTCGGGTTTTTCACACTTCTCTTACTCCACGTAGTGGCATACGGTTGATCCTCCTCTGATTTTCGCCCCTTGTGTACTCCTCGTTTTTGTATTTTGCTTTTTTTTCTTGCTCCTCGTATTCTTCTCCTCTGTTTCTTCGCCTCGGGTTTTTCACACTTCTCTTGCTCCTCGTAGTGCCACACTTTTGATCCTCCTCTGAATTCGCCCCTTGTGTTCTCCTCGTTTTTGTATTTTGCTTTTTTTTTCTTGCTCCTCGTATTCTTCTCCCCTGTTTCTTCGCCTCGGGTTTTTCACACTTCTCTTACTCCACGTAGTGCCACACTTTTGATCCTCCTCTGATTTTCGCCCCTTGTGTTCTCCTCGTTTATGTATTTTGCTTTTTTTTTCTTGCTCCTCGTATTCTTCTCCCTTGTTTCTTCGCCTCGGGTTTTTCACACTTCTCTTGCTCCTCGTAGTGGCATACTGTTGATCCTCCTCTGATTTTCGCCCCTTGTGTTCTCCTCGTTTTTGTATTTTGCTTTTTTTTTTCTTGCTCCTCGTATTCTTCTCCCCTGTTTCTTCACATCAGCTTTTTCACACTTCTCTTACTCCTCGTAGTGGCATACTGTTGATCCTACTCTGATTTTCGCCCCTTGTGTTCTCCTCGTTTTTGTATTTTGCTTTATTTTTCTTGCTCCTCGTATTCTTCTCCCCTGTTTCTTCGCCTCGGGTTTTTCACATCTCTTACTCCACGTAGTGCCACACTTTGGATCCTCCTCTGATTTTCGCCCCTTGTGTTCTCCTCGTTTTTGTATTTTGCTTTTTTTTTCTTGCTCCTCATATTCTTCTCCCCTGTTTCTTCGCCTCGGGTTTTTCACACTTCTCTTACTCCACGTAGTGGCATACTGTTGATCCTCCTCTGATTTTCGCCCCTTGTGTTCTCCTCGTTTTTGTATTTTGCTTTTTTTTTCTTGGTCCTCGTATTGTTCTCCCCTGTTTCTTCACATCAGCTTTTTCACACTTCTCTTATTCCTCGTAGTGGCATACTGTTGATCCTTCTCTGATTTTCACCCCTTGTGTTCTCCTCGTTTTTGTATTTTGCTTTTTTTTTCTTGCTCCTCGTATTCTTCTCCCCTGTTTCTTCGCCTCGGGTTTTTCACACTTTTCTTACTCCACCTAGTGCCACACTTTTGATCCTCCTGTGATTTTCGCCCCTTGTGTTCTCCTCGTTTTTGTATTTTGCTTTTTTTTTCTTGCTCCTCGTATTCTTCTCCCCTGTTTCTTCGCCTCGGGTTTTTCACACTTCTCTTACTCCACCTAGTGGCATACTGTTGATCCTCCTCTGATTTTCGCCCCTTGTGTTCTCCTCGTTTTTGTATTTTGCTTTTTTTTTCTTGCTCCTCGTATTCTTCTCCCCTGTTTCTTCGCCTCGTGTGTTTCCCACTTCTCTTGCTCCTCGTAGTGGCATACTGTTGATCCTCCTCTGATTTTCGCCCCTTGTGTTCTCCTCGTTTTTGTATTTTGCTTTTTTTTCTTGCTCCTCGTATTCTTCTCCCCTGTTTCTTCGCCTCGGGTTTTTCACACTTCTCTTACTCCACCTAGTGCCACAATTTTGATCCTCCTCTGATTTTCGCCCCTTGTGTTCTCCTCGTTTTTGTATTTTGCTTTTTTTTTATTGCTCCTCGTATTCTTCTCCCCTGTTTCTTCGCCTCGGTTTTTTCACACTTCTCTTACTCCACGTAGTGGCATACTGTTGATCCTCCTCTGATTTTCGCCCCTTGTGTTCTCCTCGTTTTTGTATTTTGCTTTTTTTTCATGCTCCTCGTATTCTTCTCCCCTGTTTCTTCGCCTCGGGTTTTTCACACTTCTCTTGCTCCTCGTAGTGGCATACTGTTGATCCTCCTCTGATTTTCGCCCCTTGTGTTCTCCTCGTTTTTGTATTTTGCTTTTTTTTTTTTCCTCCTCTTATTCTTCTCCCCTGTTTCTTCGCCTCGGGTTTTTCACACTTCTCTTACTCCACGTAGTGGCATACGGTTGATCCTCCTCTGATTTTCGCCCCTTGTGTTCTCCTCGTTTTTGTATTTTGCTTTTTCTTCTTGCTGCTCGTATTCTTCTCCTCTGTTTCTTCGCCTCGGGTTTTTCACACTTCTCTTGCTCCTCGTAGTGGCATACTGTTGATCCTCCTCTGATTTTCGCCCCTTGTGTTCTCCTCGTTTTTGTATTTTGCTTTTTTTTTCTTGCTCCTTGTATTCTTCTCCCCTGTTTCTTCGCCTTGGGTTTTTCACACTTCTCTTACTCCACGTAGTGCCACACTTTTGATCCTCCTCTGATTTTCGCCCCTTGTGTTCTCCTCGTTTTTGTATTTTGCTTTTTTTTTTCTTGCTCCTTGTATTCTTCTCCCATGTTTCTTCGCCTCGGGTTTTTCACACTTCTCTTACTCCACGTAGTGCCACACTTTTGATCCTCCTCTGATTTTCGGCCCTTGTGTTCTCCTCGTTTTTGTATTTTGCTTTTTTTTTTCTTGCTCCTCGTATTCTTCTCCCCTGTTTCTTCGCCTCGGGTTTTTCACACTTCTCTTACTCCACGTAGTGCCACACTTTTGATCCTCCTCTGATTTTCGCCCCTTGTGTTCTCCTCGTTTTTTTTTTTGCTTTTTTTTTCTTGCTCCTCGTATTCTTCTCCCCTGTTTCTTCGCCTCGCGTTTTTCACACTTCTCTTACTCCACGTAGTGGCATACTGTTGATCCTCCTCTGATTTTCGCCCCTTGTGTTCTCCTCGTTTTTGTATTTTGCTTTTTTTTCTTGCTCCTCGTATTCTTCTCCCCTGTTTCTTCGCCTCGGGTTTTTCACACTTCTCTTGCTCCTCGTAGTGGCATACTGTTGATCCTCCTCTGATTTTCGCCCCTTGTGTTCTCCTCGTTTTTGTATTTTGCTTTTTTTTTTCTTGCTCCTCTTATTCTTCTCCCCTGTTTCTTCGCCTCGGGTTTTTCACACTTCTCTTACTTCACGTAGTGGCATACGGTTGATCCTCCTCTGATTTTCGCCCCTTGTGTTCTCCTCGTTTTTGTATTTTGCTTCTTTTTCTTGCTCCGCGTATTCTTCTCCTGTGTTTCTTCACCTCGGGTTTTTCACACTTCTCTTCCTCCACGTAGTGGCATACGGTTGATCCTCCTCTGATTTTCGCCCCTTGCGTTCTCCTCGTTTTTGTATTTTGCTTTTTTTTTCTTGCTCCTCGTACTCTTCTCCCCTGTTTCTTCACATCAGCTTTTTCACACTTCTCTTACTCCTCATAGTGGAATACTGTTGATCCTCCTCTGATTTTCGCCCCTTGTGTTCTCCTCGTTTTTGTATTTTGCTTTTTTTTTTCTTGCTCCTCGTATTCTTCTCCCCTGTTTCTTCGCCTCGGCTTTTTCACACTTCTCTTACTCCACGTAGTGCCACACTTTTGATCCTCCTCTGATTTTCGCCCCTTGTGTTCTCCTCGTTTTTGTATTTTGCTTTTTTTTTTCTTGCTCCTCGTATTCTTCTCCCCTGTTTCTTCGCCTCGGGTTTTTCACACTTCTCTTACTCCACGTAGTGGCATACGGTTGATCCTCCTCTGATTTTCGCCCCTTGTGTTCTCCTCGTTTTTGTATTTTGCTTTTTTTTCTTGCTCCTCGTATTCTTCTCCCCTGTTTCTTCGCCTCGGGTTTTTCACACTTCTCTTGCTCCTCGTAGTGGCATACTGTTGATCCTCCTCTGATTTTCGCCCTTTGTGTTCTCCTCGTTTTTGTATTTTGCTTTTTTTTCTTGCTCCGCGTATTCTTCTCTTCTGTTTCTTCGCCTCGGGTTTTTCACACTTCTCTTGCTCCTCGTAGTGGCATACTGTTGATCCTCCTCTGATTTTCGCCCCTTGTGTTCTCCTCGTTTTTGTATTTTGCTTTTTTTTTTCTTGCTCCTCGTATTCTTCTCCCCTGTTTCTTCGCCTCGGGTTTTTCACACTTCTCTTACTCCACGTAGTGGCATACGGTTGATCCTCCTCTGATTTTCGCCCCTTGTGTTCTCCTCGTTTTTGTATTTTGCTTTTTTTCCCTTGCTCCTCTTATTCTTCTCCCCTGCTTCTTCGCCTCGGGTTTTTTCACACTTCTCTTACTCCACGTAGTGCCACACTTTTGATCCTCCTCTGATTTTCGCCCCTTGTGTTCTCCTCGTTTTTGTATGTTACTTTTTTTTTCTTGCTCCTCGTATTCTTCTCCCCTGTTTCGTCGCCTCGGGTTTTTCACACTTCTCTTGCTCCTCGTAGTGGCATACTGTTGATCCTCCTCTGATTTTCGCCCCTTGTGTTCTCCTCCTTTTTGTATTTTGCTATCTTTTTCTTGCTCCTCGTATTCTTCTCCCCTGTTTCTTCGCCTCGGGTTTTTCACACTTCTCTTACTGCACGTAATGCCACACTTTTGATCCTCCTCTGATTTTCGCCCCTTGTGTTCTCCTCGTTTTTGTATTTTGCTTTTTTTTCTTGCTCCTCGTATTCTTCTCCCCTGTTTCTTCGCCTCGGGTTTTTCACACTTCTCTTGCTCCTCGTAGTGGCATACTGTTGATCCTCCTCTGATTTTCGCCCCTTGTGTTCTCCTCGTTTTTGTATTTTGCTTTTTTTCCCATGCTCCTCTTATTCTTCTCCCCTGCTTCTTCGCCTCGGGTTTTTCACACTTCTCTTACTCCACGTAGTGCCACACTTTGGATCCTCCTCTGATTTTCGCCCCTTGTGTTCTCCTCGTTTTTGTATTTTGCTTTTTTTTTTCTTGCTCCTCGTATTCTTCTCCCCTGTTTCTTCGCCTCAGGTTTTTCACACTTCTCTTGCTCCTCGTAGTGGCATACTGTTGATCCTCCTCTGATTTTCGCCCCTTGTGTTCTCCTCGTTTTTGTATTTTGCTTTTTTTTTCTTGCTCCTCGTATTCTTCTCCCCTGTTTCTTCACATCAGCTTTTTCACACTTCTCTTACTCCTCGTAGTGGCATACTGTTGATCCTACTCTGATTTTCGCCCCTTGTGTTCTCCTCGTTTTTGTATTTTGCTTTTTTTTTCTTGCTCCTCGTATTCTTCTCCCCTGTTTCTTCGCCTCGGGTTTTTCACATCTCTTACTCCACGTAGTGCCACACTTTGGATCCTCCTCTGATTTTCGCCCCTTGTGTTCTCCTCGTTTTTGTATTTTGCTTTTTTTTTCTTGCTCCTCGTATTCTTCTCCCCTGTTTCTTCGCCTCGGGTTTTTCACACTTCTCTTACTCCACGTAGTGGCATACTGTTGATCCTCCTCTGATTTTCGCCCCTTGTGTTCTCCTCGTTTTTGTATTTTGCTTTTTTTTTCTTGCTCCTCGTATTCTTCTCCCCTGTTTCTTCGCCTCGGGTTTTTCACACTTCTCTTGCTCCTCGTAGTGGCATACTGTTGATCCTCCTCTGATTTTCACCCCTTGTGTTCTCCTCGTTTTTGTATTTTGCTTTTTTTTTCTTGCTCCTCTTATTCTTCTCCCCTGTTTCTTCGCCTCGGGTTTTTCACACTTCTCTTACTCCACGTAGTGGCATACGGTTGATCCTCCTCTGATTTTCGCCCCTTGTGTTCTCCTCGTTTTTGTATTTTGCTTTTTCTTCTTGCTCCTCGTATTCTTCTCCCTTGTTTCTTCGCCTCGGGTTTTTCACACTTCTCTTACTCCACGTAGTGCCACACTTTTGATCCTCCTCTGATTTTCGCCCCTTGTGTTCTCCTCGTTTTTGTATTTTGCTTTTCTTTCTTGCTCCTCGTATTCTTCTCCCCTGTTTCTTCGCCTCGGGTTTTTCACACTTCTCTTACTCCACGTAGTGGCATACGGTTGATCCTCCTCTGATTTTCGCCCCTTGTGTTCTCCTCGTTTTTGTATTTTGCTTTTTTTTTCTTGCTCCTCGTATTCTTCTCCCCTGTTTCTTCACATCAGCTTTTTCACACTTCTCTTACTCCTCATAGTGGAATACTGTTGATCCTCCTCTGATTTTCGCCCCTTGTGTTCTCCTCGTTTTTGTATTTTGCTTTTTTTTTTCTTGCTCCTCGTTTTTTTCTCCCCTGTTTCTTCGCCTCGGCTTTTTCACACTTCTCTTACTCCACGTAGTGCCACACTTTTGATCCTCCTCTGATTTTCGCCCCTTGTGTTCTCCTCGTTTTTGTATTTTGCTTTTTTTTTCTTGCTCCTCGTATTCTTCTCCCCTGTTTCTTCGCCTCGGGTTTTTCACACTTCTCTTACTCCACGTAGTGGCATACGGTTGATCCTCCTCTGATTTTCGCCCCTTGTGTTCTCCTCGTTTTTGTATTTTGCTTTTTTTTCTTGCTCCTCGTATTCTTCTCCCCTGTTTCTTCGCCTCGGGTTTTTCACACTTCTCTTACTCCACGTAGTGCCACAATTTTGATCCTCCTCTGATTTTCGCCCCTTGTGTTCTCCTCGTTTTTGTATTTTGCTTTTTTTCCCATGCTCCTCTTATTCTTCTCCCCTGCTTCTTCGCCTCGGGTTTTTCACACTTCTCTTACTCCACATAGTGCCACACTTTGGATCCTCCTCTGATTTTCGCCCCTTGTGTTCTCCTCGTTTTTGTATTTTGCTTTTTTTTTCTTGCTCCTCGTATTCTTCTCCCCTGTTTCTTCGCCTCAGGTTTTTCACACTTCTCTTACTCCACGTAGTGCCACACTTTTGATCTTCCTCTGATTTTCGCCCCTTGTGTTCTCCTCGTTTTTGTATTTTGCTTTTTTTTCTTGCTCCTCGTATTCTTCTCCCCTGTTTCTTCGCCTCGGGTTTTTCACACTTCTCTTGCTCCTCGTAGTGGCATACTGTTGATCCTCCTCTGATTGTCGCCACTTGTGTTCTCCTCGTTTTTGTATTTTGCTTTTTTTTTTCTTGCTCCTCGTATTCTTCTCCCCTGTTTCTTCACATCAGCTTTTTCACACTTCTCTTACTCCTCGTAGTGGCATACTGTTTATCCTACTCTGTTTTTCGCCCCTTGTGTTCTCCTCGTTTTTGTATTTTGCTTTTTTTTTCTTGCTCCTCGTATTCTTCTCCCCTGTTTCTTCGCCTCGTGTTTTTCACATCTCTTACTCCACGTAGTGCCACACTTTGGATCCTCCTCTTATTTTCGCCCCTTGTGTTCTCCTCGTTTTTGTATTTTGCTTTTTTTTTCTTGCTCCTCGTATTCTTCTCCCCTGTTTCTTCGCCTCGGGTTTTTCACACTTCTCTTACTCCACGTAGTGGCATACTGTTGATCCTCCTCTGATTTTCGCCCCTTGTGTTCTCCTCGTTTTTGTATTTTGCTTTTTTTTCATGCTCCTCGTATTCTTCTCCCCTGTTTCTTCGCCTCGGGTTTTTCACACTTCTCTTACTCCTCGTAGTGGCATACTGTTGATCCTCCTCTGATTTTCGCCCCTTGTGTTCTCCTCGTTTTTGTATTTTGCTTTTTTTTTCTTGCTCCTCTTATTCTTCTCCCCTGTTTCTTCGCCTCGGGTTTTTCACACTTCTCTTACTCCACGTAGTGGCATACGGTTGATCCTCCTCTGATTTTCGCCCCTTGTGTTCTCCTCGTTTTTGTATTTTGCTTTTTCTTCTTGCTCCTCGTATTCTTCTCCCTTGTTTCTTCGCCTCGGGTTTTTCACACTTCTCTTACTCCACGTAGTGCCACACTTTTGATCCTCCTCTGATTTTCGCCCCTTGTGTTCTCCTCGTTTTTGTATTTTGCTTTTCTTTCTTGCTCCTCGTATTCTTCTCCCCTGTTTCTTCGCCTCGGGTTTTTCACACTTCTCTTACTCCACGTAGTGGCATACGGTTGATCCTCCTCTGATTTTCGCCCCTTGTGTTCTCCTCGTTTTTGTATTTTGCTTTTTTTTTCTTGCTCCTCGTATTCTTCTCCCCTGTTTCTTCACATCAGCTTTTTCACACTTCTCTTACTCCTCATAGTGGAATACTGTTGATCCTCCTCTGATTTTCGCCCCTTGTGTTCTCCTCGTTTTTGTATTTTGCTTTTTTTTTTCTTGCTCCTCGTATTCTTCTCACCTGTTTCTTCGCCTCGGCTTTTTCACACTTCTCTTACTCCACGTAGTGCCACACTTTTGATCCTCCTCTGATTTTCGCCCCTTGTGTTCTCCTCGTTTTTGTATTTTGCTTTTTTTTTCTTGCTCCTCGTATTCTTCTCCCCTGTTTCTTCGCCTCGGGTTTTTCACACTTCTCTTACTCCACGTAGTGGCATACGGTTGATCCTCCTCTGATTTTCGCCCCTTGTGTTCTCCTCGTTTTTGTATTTTGCTTTTTTTTCTTGCTCCTCGTATTCTTCTCCCCTGTTTCTTCGCCTCGGGTTTTTCACACTTCTCTTTCTCCTCGTAGTGGCATACTGTTGATCCTCCTCTGATTTTCGCCCCTTGTGTTCTCCTCGTTTTTGTATTTTGCTTTTTTTTTCTTGCTCCTCTTATTCTTCTCCCCTGTTTCTTCGCCTCGGGTTTTTCACACTTCTCTTACTCCACGTAGTGGCATACGGTTGATCCTCCTCTGATTTTCGCCCCTTGTGTACTCCTCGTTTTTGTATTTTGCTTTTTTTTCTTGCTCCTCGTATTCTTCTCCTCTGTTTCTTCGCCTCGGGTTTTTCACACTTCTCTTGCTCCTCGTAGTGCCACACTTTTGATCCTCCTCTGATTTTCGCCCCTTGTGTTCTCCTCGTTTTTGTATTTTGCTTTTTTTTTCTTGCTCCTCGTATTCTTCTCCCCTGTTTCTTCGCCTCGGGTTTTTCACACTTCTCTTACTCCACGTAGTGCCACACTTTTGATCCTCCTCTGATTTTCGCCCCTTGTGTTCTCCTCGTTTTTGTATTTTGCTTTTTTTTTCTTGCTCCTCGTATTCTTCTCCCTTGTTTCTTCGCCTCGGGTTTTTCACACTTCTCTTACTCCACGTAGTGCCACACTTTTGATCCTCCTCTGATTTTCGCCCCTTGTGTTCTCCTCGTTTTTGTATTTTGCTTTTTTTTCTTGCTCCTCGTATTCTTCTCCCCTGTTTCTTCGCCTCGGGTTTTTCACACTTCTCTTGCTCCTCGTAGTGGCATACTGTTGATCCTCCTCTGATTTTCGCCCCTTGTGTTCTCCTCGTTTTTGTATTTTGCTTTTTTTTTTCTTGCTCCTCGTATTCTTCTCCCCTGTTTCTTCACATCAGCTTTTTCACACTTCTCTTACTCCTCGTAGTGGCATACTGTTGATCCTACTCTGATTTTCGCCCCTTGTGTTCTCCTCGTTTTTGTATTTTGCTTTATTTTTCTTGCTCCTCGTATTCTTCTCCCCTGTTTCTTCGCCTCGGGTTTTTCACATCTCTTACTCCACGTAGTGCCACACTTTGGATCCTCCTCTGATTTTCGCCCCTTGTGTTCTCCTCGTTTTTGTATTTTGCTTTTTTTTTCTTGCTCCTCATATTCTTCTCCCCTGTTTCTTCGCCTCGGGTTTTTCACACTTCTCTTACTCCACGTAGTGGCATACTGTTGATCCTCCTCTGATTTTCGCCCCTTGTGTTCTCCTCGTTTTTGTATTTTGCTTTTTTTTTCTTGGTCCTCGTATTCTTCTCCCCTGTTTCTTCACATCAGCTTTTTCACACTTCTCTTACTCCTCGTAGTGGCATACTGTTGATCCTTCTCTGATTTTCGCCCCTTGTGTTCTCCTCGTTTTTGTATTTTGCTTTTTTTTTCTTGCTCCTCGTATTCTTCTCCCCTGTTACTTCGCCTCGGGTTTTTCACACTTTTCTTACTCCACCTAGTGCCACACTTTTGATCCTCCTCTGATTTTCGCCCCTTGTGTTCTCCTCGTTTTTGTATTTTGCTTTTTTTTTCTTGCTCCTCGTATTCTTCTCCCCTGTTTCTTCGCCTCGGGTTTTTCACACTTCTCTTACTCCACCTAGTGGCATACTGTTGATCCTCCTCTGATTTTCGCCCCTTGTGTTCTCCTCGTTTTTGTATTTTGCTTTTTTTTTCTTGCTCCTCGTATTCTTCTCCCCTGTTTCTTCGCCTCGTGTGTTTCCCACTTCTCTTGCTCCTCGTAGTGGCATACTGTTGATCCTCCTCTGATTTTCGCCCCTTGTGTTCTCCTCGTTTTTGTATTTTGCTTTTTTTTTCTTGCTCCTCGTATTCTTCTCCCCTGTTTCTTCGCCTCGGGTTTTTCACACTTCTCTTACTCCACCTAGTGCCACACTTTTGATCCTCCTCTGATTTTCGCCCCTTGTGTTCTCCTCGTTTTTGTATTTTGCTTTTTTTTCATGCTCCTCGTATTCTTCTCCCCTGTTTCTTCGCCTCGGGTTTTTCACACTTCTCTTACTCCACGTAGTGGCATACTGTTGATCCTCCTCTGATTTTCGCCCCTTGTGTTCTCCTCGTTTTTGTATTTTGCTTTTTTTTTCTTGCTCCTCGTATTCTTCTCCCCTGTTTCTTCGCCTCGGGTTTTTCACACTTCTCTTACTCCACGTAGTGGCATACGGTTGATCCTCCTCTGATTTTCGCCCCTTGTGTTCTCCTCGTTTTTGTATTTTGCTTTTTTTTTCTTGCTCCTCGTATTCTTCTCCCCTGTTTCTTCGCCTCGGGTTTTTCACACTTCTCTTGCTCCTCGTAGTGGCATACTGTTGATCCTCCTCTGATTTTCGCCCCTTGTGTTCTCCTCGTTTTTGTATTTTGCTTTTTTTTTCTTGCTCCTCTTATTCTTCTCCCCTGTTTCTTCGCCTCGGGTTTTTCACACTTCTCTTACTCCACGTAGTGGCATACTGTTGATCCTCCTCTGATTTTCGCCCCTTGTGTTCTCCTCGTTTTTGTATTTTGCTTTTTTTTTCTTGCTCCTCTTATTCTTCTCCCCTGTTTCTTCGCCTCGGGTTTTTCACACTTCTCTTACTCCACGTAGTGGCATACGGTTGATCCTCCTCTGATTTTCGCCCCTTGTGTTCTCCTCGTTTTTGTATTTTGCTTTTTCTTCTTGCTCCTCGTATTCTTCTCCCTTGTTTCTTCGCCTCGGGTTTTTCACACTTCTCTTACTCCACGTAGTGCCACACTTTTGATCCTCCTCTGATTTTCGCCCCTTGTGTTCTCCTCGTTTTTGTATTTTGCTTTTCTTTCTTGCTCCTCGTATTCTTCTCCCCTGTTTCTTCGCCTCGGGTTTTTCACACTTCTCTTACTCCACGTAGTGGCATACGGTTGATCCTCCTCTGATTTTCGCCCCTTGTGTTCTCCTCGTTTTTGTATTTTGCTTTTTTTTTCTTGCTTCTCGTATTCTTCTCCCCTGTTTCTTCACATCAGCTTTTTCACACTTCTCTTACTCCTCATAGTGGAATACTGTTGATCCTCCTCTGATTTTCGCCCCTTGTGTTCTCCTCGTTTTTGTATTTTGCTTTTTTTTTTCTTGCTCCTCGTATTCTTCTCACCTGTTTCTTCGCCTCGGCTTTTTCACACTTCTCTTACTCCACGTAGTGCCACACTTTTGATCCTCCTCTGATTTTCGCCCCTTGTGTTCTCCTCGTTTTTGTATTTTGCTTTTTTTTTCTTGCTCCTCGTATTCTTCTCCCCTGTTTCTTCGCCTCGGGTTTTTCACACTTCTCTTACTCCACGTAGTGGCATACGGTTGATCCTCCTCTGATTTTCGCCCCTTGTGTTCTCCTCGTTTTTGTATTTTGCTTTTTTTTCTTGCTCCTCGTATTCTTCTCCCCTGTTTCTTCGCCTCGGGTTTTTCACACTTCTCTTGCTCCTCGTAGTGGCATACTGTTGATCCTCCTCTGATTTTCGCCCCTTGTGTTCTCCTCGTTTTTGTATTTTGCTTTTTTTTTCTTGCTCCTCTTATTCTTCTCCCCTGTTTCTTCGCCTCGGGTTTTTCACACTTCTCTTACTCCACGTAGTGGCATACGGTTGATCCTCCTCTGATTTTCGCCCCTTGTGTACTCCTCGTTTTTGTATTTTGCTTTTTTTTTCTTGCTCCTCGTATTCTTCTCCCCTGTTTCTTCGCCTCGGGTTTTTCACACTTCTCTTACTCCACGTAGTGCCACACTTTTGATCCTCCTCTGGTTTTCGCCCCTTGTGTTCTCCTCGTTTTTGTATTTTGCTTTTTTTTTCTTGCTCCTCGTATTCTTCTCCCTTGTTTCTTCGCCTCGGGTTTTTCACACTTCTCTTACTCCACGTAGTGCCACACTTTTGATCCTCCTCTGATTTTCGCCCCTTGTGTTCTCCTCGTTTTTGTATTTTGCTTTTTTTTCTTGCTCCTCGTATTCTTCTCCCCTGTTTCTTCGCCTCGGGTTTTTCACACTTCTCTTGCTCCTCGTAGTGGCATACTGTTGATCCTCCTCTGATTTTCGCCCCTTGTGTTCTCCTCGTTTTTGTATTTTGCTTTTTTTTTTCTTGCTCCTCGTATTCTTCTCCCCTGTTTCTTCACATCAGCTTTTTCACACTTCTCTTACTCCTCGTAGTGGCATACTGTTGATCCTACTCTGATTTTCGCCCCTTGTGTTCTCCTCGTTTTTGTATTTTGCTTTATTTTTCTTGCTCCTCGTATTCTTCTCCCCTGTTTCTTCGCCTCGGGTTTTTCACATCTCTTACTCCACGTAGTGCCACACTTTGGATCCTCCTCTGATTTTCGCCCCTTGTGTTCTCCTCGTTTTTGTATTTTGCTTTTTTTTTCTTGCTCCTCATATTCTTCTCCCCTGTTTCTTCGCCTCGGGTTTTTCACACTTCTCTTACTCCACGTAGTGGCATACTGTTGATCCTCCTCTGATTTTCGCCCCTTGTGTTCTCCTCGTTTTTGTATTTTGCTTTTTTTTTCTTGCTCCTCGTATTCTTCTCCCCTGTTTCTTCACATCAGCTTTTTCACACTTCTCTTATTCCTCGTAGTGGCATACTGTTGATCCTTCTCTGATTTTCGCCCCTTGTGTTCTCCTCGTTTTTGTATTTTGCTTTTTTTTTTCTTGCTCCTCGTATTCTTCTCCCCTGTTACTTCGCCTCGGGTTTTTCACACTTTTCTTACTCCACCTAGTGCCACACTTTTGATCCTCCTCTGATTTTCGCCCCTTGTGTTCTCCTCGTTTTTGTATTTTGCTTTTTTTTTCTTGCTCCTCGTATTCTTCTCCCCTGTTTCTTCGCCTCGGGTTTTTCACACTTTTCTTACTCCACCTAGTGCCACACTTTTGATCCTCCTCTGATTTTCGCCCCTTGTGTTCTCCTCGTTTTTGTATTTTGCTTTTTTTTTCTTGCTCCTCGTATTCTTCTCCCCTGTTTCTTCGCCTCGTGTGTTTCCCACTTCTCTTGCTCCTCGTAGTGGCATACTGTTGATCCTCCTCTGATTTTCGCCCCTTGTGTTCTCCTCGTTTTTGTATTTTGCTTTTTTTTTTTGCTCCTCGTATTCTTCTCCCCTGTTTCTTCGCCTCGGGTTTTTCACACTTCTCTTACTCCACCTAGTGCCACACTTTTGATCCTCCTCTGATTTTCGCCCCTTGTGTTCTCCTCGTTTTTGTATTTTGCTTTTTTTTTATTGCTCCTCGTATTCTTCTCCCCTGTTTCTTCGCCTCGGGTTTTTCACACTACTCTTACTCCACGTAGTGGCATACTGTTGATCCTCCTCTGATTTTCGCCCCTTGTGTTCTCCTCGTTTTTGTATTTTGCTTTTTTTTTCTTGCTCCTCGTATTCTTCTCCCCTGTTTCTTCGCCTCGGGTTTTTCACACTTCTCTTACTCCACGTAGTGGCATACGGTTGATCCTCCTCTGATTTTCGCCCCTTGTGTTCTCCTCATTTTTGTATTTTGCTTTTTTTTTCTTGCTCCTCGTATTCTTCTCCCCTGTTTCTTCGCCTCGGGTTTTTCACACTTCTCTTGCTCCTCGTAGTGGCATACTGTTGATCCTCCTCTGATTTTCGCCCCTTGTGTTCTCCTCGTTTTTGTATTTTGCTTTTTTTTTCTTGCTCCTCTTATTCTTCTCCCCTGTTTCTTCGCCTCGGGTTTTTCACACTTCTCTTACTCCACGTAGTGGCATACGGTTGATCCTCCTCTGATTTTCGCCCCTTGTGTTCTCCTCGTTTTTGTATTTTGCTTTTTTTTCTTGCTCCTCGTATTCTTCTCCTCTGTTTCTTCGCCTCGGGTTTTTCACACTTCTCTTGCTCCTCGTAGTGCCACACTTTTGATCCTCCTCTGATTTTCGCCCCTTGTGTTCTCCTCGTTTTTGTATTTTGCTTTTTTTTTCTTGCTCCTCGTCTTCTTCTCCCCTGTTTCTTCGCCTCGGGTTTTTCACACTTCTCTTACTCCACGTAGTGCCACACTTTTGATCCTCCTCTGATTTTCGCCCCTTGTGTTCTCCTCGTTTATGTATTTTGCTTTTTTTTTCTTGCTCCTCGTATTCTTCTCCCTTGTTTCTTCGCCTCGCGTTTTTCACACTTCTCTTACTACACGTAGTGCCACACTTTTGATCCTCCTCTGATTTTCGCCCCTTGTGTTCTCCTCGTTTTTGTATTTTGCTTTTTTTTCTTGCTCCTCGTATTCTTCTCCCCTGTTTCTTCGCCTCGGGTTTTTCACACTTCTCTTACTCCACGTAGTGGCATACGGTTGATCCTCCTCTGATTTTCGCCCTTTGTGTTCTCCTCGTTTTTGTATTTTGCTTTTTTTTCTTGCTCCTCGTATTCTTCTCCTCTGTTTCTTCACATCAGCTTTTTCACACTTCTCTTCCTCCTCATAGTGGCATACTGTTGATCCTCCTCTGATTTTCGCCCCTTGTGTTCTCCTCGTTTTTGTATTTTGCTTTTTTTTTTCTTGCTCCTCGTATTCTTCTCCCCTGTTTCTTCGCCTCGGCTTTTTCACACTTCTCTTACTCCACGTAGTGCCACACTTTTGATCCTCCTCTGATTTTCGCCCCTTGTGTTCTCCTCGTTTTTGTATTTTGCTTTTTTTTTTCTTGCTCCTCGTATTCTTCTCCCCTGTTTCTTCACATCAGCTTTTTCACACTTCTCTTACTCCTCGTAGTGGCATACTGTTGATCCTACTCTGATTTTCGCCCCTTGTGTTCTCCTCGTTTTTGTATTTTGCTTTTTTTTTCTTGCTCCTCGTATTCTTCTCCCCTGTTTCTTCGCCTCGGGTTTTTCACATCTCTTACTCCACGTAGTGCCACACTTTGGATCCTCCTCTGATTTTCGCCCCTTGTGTTCTCCTCGTTTTTGTATTTTGCTTTTTTTTTCTTGCTCCTCATATTCTTCTCCCCTGTTTCTTCGCCTCGGGTTTTTCACACTTCTCTTAGTCCACGTAGTGGCATACTGTTGATCCTCCTCTGATTTTCGCCCCTTGTGTTCTCCTCGTTTTTGTATTTTGCTTTTTTTTCCTTGGTCCTCGTATTCTTCTCCCCTGTTTCTTCACATCAGCTTTTTCACACTTCTCTTATTCCTCGTAGTGGCATACTGTTGATCCTTCTCTGATTTTCGCCCCTTGTGTTCTCCTCGTTTTTGTATTTTGCTTTTTTTTTCTTGCTCCTCGTATTCTTCTCCCCTGTTTCTTCGCCTCGGGTTTTTCACACTTTTCTTACTCCACCTAGTGCCACACTTTTGATCCTCCTCTGATTTTCGCCCCTTGTGTTCTCCTCGTTTTTGTATTTTGCTTTTTTTTTCTTGCTCCTCGTATTCTTCTCCCCTGTTTCTTCGCCTCGGGTTTTTCACACTTCTCTTACTCCACCTAGTGGCATACTGTTGATCCTCCTCTGATTTTCGCCCCTTGTGTTCTCCTCGTTTTTGTATTTTGCTTTTTTTTTCTTGCTCCTCGTATTCTTCTCCCCTGTTTCTTCGCCTCGTGTGTTTCCCACTTCTCTTGCTCCTCGTAGTGGCATACTGTTGATCCTCCTCTGATTTTCGCCCCTTGTGTTCTCCTCGTTTTTGTATTTTGCTTTTTTTTTCTTGCTCCTCGTATTCTTCTCCCCTGTTTCTTCGCCTCGGGTTTTTCACACTTCTCTTACTCCACCTAGTGCCACACTTTTGATCCTCCTCTGATTTTCGCCCCTTGTGTTCTCCTCGTTTTTGTATTTTGCTTTTTTTTTATTGCTCCTCGTATTCTTCTCCCCTGTTTCTTCGCCTCGGGTTTTTCACACTTCTCTTACTCCACGTAGTGGCATACTGTTGATCCTCCTCTGATTTTCGCCCCTTGTGTTCTCCTCGTTTTTGTATTTTGCTTTTTTTTCATGCTCCTCGTATTCTTCTCCCCTGTTTCTTCGCCTCGGGTTTTTCACACTTCTCTTGCTCCTCGTAGTGGCATACTGTTGATCCTCCTCTGATTTTCGCCCCTTGTGTTCTCCTCGTTTTTGTATTTTGCTTTTTTTTTCTTCCTCCTCTTATTCTTCTCCCCTGTTTCTTCGCCTCGGGTTTTTCACACTTCTCTTACTCCACGTAGTGGCATACGGTTGATCCTCCTCTGATTTTCGCCCCTTGTGTTCTCCTCGTTTTTGTATTTTGCTTCTTTTTCTTGCTGCTCGTATTCTTCTCCTCTGTTTCTTCGCCTCGGGTTTTTCACACTTCTCTTGCTCCTCGTAGTGGCATACTGTTGATCCTCCTCTGATTTTCGCCCCTTGTGTTCTCCTCGTTTTTGTATTTTGCTTTTTTTTTCTTGCTCCTCGTATTCTTCTCCCCTGTTTCTTCGCCTCGGGTTTTTCACACTTCTCTTACTCCACGTAGTGCCACACTTTTGATCCTCCTCTGATTTTCGCCCCTTGTGTTCTCCTCGTTTTTGTATTTTGCTTTTTTTTTCTTGCTCCATGTATTCTTCTCCCATGTTTCTTTGCCTCGGGTTTTTCACACTTCTCTTACTCCACGTAGTGCCACACTTTTGATCCTCCTCTGATTTTCGGCCCTTGTGTTCTCCTCGTTTTTGTATTTTGCTTTTTTTTTCTTGCTCCTCGTATTCTTCTCCCCTGTTTCTTCGCCTCGGGTTTTTCACACTTCTCTTACTCCACGTAGTGCCACACTTTTGATCCTCCTCTGATTTTCGCCCCTTGTGTTCTCCTCGTTTTTGTATTTTGCTTTTTTTTTCTTGCTCCTCGTATTCTTCTCCCCTGTTTCTTCGCCTCGCGTTTTTCACACTTCTCTTACTCCACGTAGTGGCATACTGTTGATCCTCCTCTGATTTTCGCCCCTTGTGTTCTCCTCGTTTTTGTATTTTGCTTTTTTTTCTTGCTCCTCGTATTCTTCTCCCCTGTTTCTTCGCCTCGGGTTTTTCACACTTCTCTTGCTCCTCGTAGTGGCATACTGTTGATCCTCCTCTGATTTTCGCCCCTTGTGTTCTCCTCGTTTTTGTATTTTGCTTTTTTTTTCTTGCTCCTCTTATTCTTCTCCCCTGTTTCTTCGCCTCGGGTTTTTCACACTTCTCTTACTCCACGTAGTGGCATACGGTTGATCCTCCTCTGATTTTCGCCCCTTGTGTTCTCCTCGTTTTTGTATTTTGCTTCTTTTTCTTGCTCCGCGTATTCTTCTCCTGTGTTTCTTCACCTCGGGTTTTTCACACTTCTCTTCCTCCACGTAGTGGCATACGGTTGATCCTCCTCTGATTTTCGCCCCTTGCGTTCTCCTCGTTTTTGTATTTTGCTTTTTTTTTCTTGCTCCTCGTATTCTTCTCCCCTGTTTCTTCACATCAGCTTTTTCACACTTCTCTTACTCCTCATAGTGGAATACTGTTGATCCTCCTCTGATTTTCGCCCCTTGTGTTCTCCTCGTTTTTGTATTTTGCTTTTTTTTTTCTTGCTCCTCGTATTCTTCTCCCCTGTTTCTTCGCCTCGGCTTTTTCACACTTCTCTTACTCCACGTAGTGCCACACTTTTGATCCTCCTCTGATTTTCGCCCCTTGTGTTCTCCTCGTTTTTGTATTTTGCTTTTTTTTTCTTGCTCCTCGTATTCTTCTCCCCTGTTTCTTCGCCTCGGGTTTTTCACAATTCTCTTACTCCACGTAGTGGCATACGGTTGATCCTCCTCTGATTTTCGCCCCTTGTGTTCTCCTCGTTTTTGTATTTTGCTTTTTTTTCTTGCTCCTCGTATTCTTCTCCCCTGTTTCTTCGCCTCGGGTTTTTCACACTTCTCTTGCTCCTCGTAGTGGCATACTGTTGATCCTCCTCTGATTTTCGCCCCTTGTGTTCTCC
Source organism: Cervus elaphus (assembly GCF_910594005.1). Lineage (NCBI taxonomy): Eukaryota > Metazoa > Chordata > Mammalia > Artiodactyla > Cervidae > Cervus > Cervus elaphus. Next base: position 610,905 of record NW_025316697.1, on the reverse strand, counting down.
TCGTTTTTGTATTTTGCTTTTTTTTTCTTGCTCCTCTTATTCTTCTCCCCTGTTTCTTCGCCTCGGGTTTTTCACACTTCTCTTACTCCACGTAGTGGCATACGGTTGATCCTCCTCTGATTTTCGCCCCTTGTGTTCTCCTCGTTTTTGTATTTTGCTTTTTTTTCTTGCTCCTCGTATTCTTCTCCTCTGTTTCTTCGCCTCGGGTTTTTCACACTTCTCTTGCTCCTCGTAGTGCCACACTTTTGATCCTCCTCTGATTTTCGCCCCTTGTGTTCTCCTCGTTTTTGTATTTTGCTTTTTTTTTCTTGCTCCTCGTATTCTTCTCCCCTGTTTCTTCGCCTCGGGTTTTTCACACTTCTCTTACTCCACGTAGTGCCACACTTTTGATCCTCCTCTGATTTTCGCCCCTTGTGTTCTCCTCGTTTATGTATTTTGCTTTTTTTTTCTTGCTCCTCGTATTCTTCTCCCTTGTTTCTTCGCCTCGGGTTTTTCACACTTCTCTTACTCCACGTAGTGCCACACTTTTGATCCTCCTCTGATTTTCGCCCCTTGTGTTCTCCTCGTTTTTGTATTTTGCTTTTTTTTCTTGCTCCTCGTATTCTTCTCCCCTGTTTCTTCGCCTCGGGTTTTTCACACTTCTCTTACTCCACGTAGTGGCATACGGTTCATCCTCCTCTGATTTTCGCCCCTTGTGTTCTCCTCGTTTTTGTATTTTGCTTTTTTTTCTTGCTCCGCGTATTCTTCTCCTGTGTTTCTTCGCCTCGGGTTTTTCACACTTCTCTTGCTCCACGTAGTGGCATACGGTTGATCCTCCTCTGATTTTCGCCCCTTGTGTTCTCCTCGTTTTTGTATTTTGCTTTTTTTTTCTTGCTCCTCGTATTCTTCTCCCCTGTTTCTTCACATCAGCTTTTTCACACTTCTCTTACTCCTCGTAGTGGCATACTGTTGATCCTCCTCTGATTTTCGCCCCTTGTGTTCTCCTCGTTTTTGTATTTTGCTTTTTTTTTTCTTGCTCCTCATATTCTTCTCCCCTGTTTCTTCGCCTCGGCTTTTTCACACTTCTCTTACTCCACGTAGTGCCACACTTTTGATCCTCCTCTGATTTTCGCCCCTTGTGTTCTCCTCGTTTTTGTATTTTGCTTTTTTTTTCTTGCTCCTCGTATTCTTCTCCCCTGTTTCTTCACCTCGGGTTTTTCTCACTTCTCTTACTGCACCTAGTGCCACACTTTTGATCCTCCTCTGATTTTCTCCCCTTGTGTTCTCCTCGTTTTTGTATTTTGCTTTTTTTTTCTTGCTCCTCGTATTCTTCTCCCCTGTTTCTTCACCTCAGGTTTTTCACACTTCTCTTACTGCACGTAGTGGCATACGGTTGATCCTCCTCTGATTTTCGCCCCTTGTGTTCTCCTCGTTTTTGTATTTTGCTTTTTTTTCTTGCTCCTCGTATTCTTCTCCCCTGTTTCTTCGCCTCGGGTTTTTCACACTTCTCTTACTCCACGTAGTGGCATACGGTTGATCCTCCTCTGATTTTCGCCCCTTGTGTTCTCCTCGTTTTTGTATTTTGCTTTTTTTTCTTGCTCCTCGTATTCTTCTCCTCTGTTTCTTCACCTCGGGTTTTTCACACTTCTCTTGCTCCTCGTAGTGGCATACTGTTGATCCTCCTCTGATTTTCGCCCCTTGTGTTCTCCTCGTTTTTGTATTTTGCTTTTTTTTTCTTGCTCCTTGTATTCTTCTCCCCTGTTTCTTCGCCTTGGGTTTTTCACACTTCTCTTACTCCACGTAGTGCCACACTTTTGATCCTCCTCTGATTTTCGCCCCTTGTGTTCTCCTCGTTTTTGTATTTTGCTTTTTTTTCTTGCTCCGCGTATTCTTCTCCTCTGTTTCTTCACCTCGGGTTTTTCACACTTCTCTTGCTCCTCGTAGTGGCATACTGTTGATCCTCCTCTGATTTTCGCCCCTTGTGTTCTCCTCGTTTTTGTATTTTGCTTCTTTTTTCTTGCTCCTCGTATTCTTCTCCCCTGTTTCTTCGCCTCGGGTTTTTCACACTTCTCTTACTCCACCTAGTGCCACACTTTTGATCCTCCTCTGATTTTCGCCCCTTGTGTTCTCCTCGTTTTTGTGTTTTGCTTTTTTTTTTCTTGCTCCTCGTATTCTTCTCCCCTGTTTCTTCGTCTCGGGTTTTTCACACTTCTCTTACTCCACGTAGTGGCATACTGTTGATCCTCCTCTGATTTTCGCCCCTTGTGTTCTCCTCGTTTTTGTATTTTGCTTTTTTTTTCTTGCTCCTCTTATTCTTCTCCCCTGTTTCTTCGCCTCGGGTTTTTCACACTTCTCTTACTCCACGTAGTGGCATACGGTTGATCCTCCTCTGATTTTCGCCCCTTGTGTTCTCCTCGTTTTTGTATTTTGCTTTTTTTTCTTGCTCCTCGTATTCTTCTCCTCTGTTTCTTCGCCTCGGGTTTTTCACACTTCTCTTGCTCCTCGTAGTGGCATACTGTTGATCCTCCTCTGATTTTCGCCCCTTGTGTTCTCCTCGTTTTTGTATTTTGCTTTTCTTTTCTTGCTCCTTGTATTCTTCTCCCCTGTTTCTTCGCCTTGGGTTTTTCACACTTCTCTTACTCCACGTAGTGCCACACTTTTGATCCTCCTCTGATTTTCGCCCCTTGTGTTCTCCTCGTTTTTGTATTTTGCTTTTTTTTCTTGCTCCGCGTATTCTTCTCCTCTGTTTCTTCACCTCGGGTTTTTCACACTTCTCTTGCTCCTCGTAGTGGCATACTGTTGATCCTCCTCTGATTTTCGCCCCTTGTGTTCTCCTCGTTTTTGTATTTTGCTTTTTTTTTCTTGCTCCTCTTATTCTTCTCCCCTGTTTCTTCGCCTCGGGTTTTTCACACTTCTCTTACTCCACGTAGTGCCACACTTTTGATCCTCCTCTGATTTTCGCCCCTTGTGTTCTCCTCGTTTTTGTATTTTGCTTTTTTTTTCTTGCTCCTCGTATTCTTCTCCCCTGTTTCTTCGCCTGGGGTTTTTCACACTTCTCTTACTCCACGTAGTGCCACACTTTTGATCCTCCTCTGATTTTCGCCCCTTGTGTTCTCCTCGTTTTTGTATTTTGCTTTTTTTTCTTGCTCCTCGTATTCTTCTCCCCTGTTTCTTCGCCTCGGGTTTTTCACACTTCTCTTACTCCACGTAGTGGCATACGGTTGATCCTCCTCTGATTTTCGCCCCTTGTGTTCTCCTCGTTTTTGTATTTTGCTTTTTTTTTCTTGCTCCTCGTATTCTTCTCCCCTGTTTCTTCACATCAGCTTTTTCACACTTCTCTTACTCCTCGTAGTGGCATACTGTTGATCCTCCTCTGATTTTCGCCCCTTGTGTTCTCCTCGTTTTTGTATTTTGCTTTTTTTTTTCTTGCTCCTCATATTCTTCTCCCCTGTTTCTTCGCCTCGGCTTTTTCACACTTCTCTTACTCCACGTAATGCCACACTTTTGATCCTCCTCTGATTTTCGCCCCTTGTGTTCTCCTCGTTTTTGTATTTTGCTTTTTTTTTCTTGCTCCTCGTATTCTTCTCCCCTGTTTCTTCACCTCGGGTTTTTCTCACTTCTCTTACTGCACCTAGTGCCACACTTTTGATCCTCCTCTGATTTTCTCCCCTTGTGTTCTCCTCGTTTTTGTATTTTGCTTTTTTTTTCTTGCTCCTCGTATTCTTCTCCCCTGTTTCTTCACCTCAGGTTTTTCACAATTCTCTTACTGCACGTAGTGGCATACGGTTGATCCTCCTCTGATTTTCGCCCCTTGTGTTCTCCTCGTTTTTGTATTTTGCTTTTTTTTCTTGCTCCTCGTATTCTTCTCCCCTGTTTCTTCGCCTCGGGTTTTTCACACTTCTCTTACTCCACGTAGTGGCATACGGTTGATCCTCCTCTGATTTTCGCCCCTTGTGTTCTCCTCGTTTTTGTATTTTGCTTTTTTTTCTTGCTCCTCGTATTCTTCTCCTCTGTTTCTTCGCCTCGGGTTTTTCACACTTCTCTTGCTCCTCGTAGTGGCATACTGTTGATCCTCCTCTGATTTTCGCCCCTTGTGTTCTCCTCGTTTTTGTATTTTGCTTTTTTTTTCTTGCTCCTTGTATTCTTCTCCCCTGTTTCTTCGCCTTGGGTTTTTCACACTTCTCTTACTCCACGTAGTGCCACACTTTTGATCCTCCTCTGATTTTCGCCCCTTGTGTTCTCCTCGTTTTTGTATTTTGCTTTTTTTTCTTGCTCCGCGTATTCTTCTCCTCTGTTTCTTCACCTCGGGTTTTTCACACTTCTCTTGCTCCTCGTAGTGGCATACTGTTGATCCTCCTCTGATTTTCGCCCCTTGTGTTCTCCTCGTTTTTGTATTTTGCTTTTTTTTTCTTGCTCCTCTTATTCTTCTCCCCTGTTTCTTCGCCTCGGGTTTTTCACACTTCTCCTACTCCACGTAGTGCCACACTTTTGATCCTCCTCTGATTTTCGCCCCTTGTGTTCTCCTCGTTTTTGTATTTTGCTTTTTTTTTCTTGCTCCTCGTATTCTTCTCCCCTGTTTCTTCGCCTCGGGTTTTTCACACTTCTCTTACTCCACGTAGTGCCACACTTTTGATCCTCCTCTGATTTTCGCCCCTTGTGTTTTCCTCGTTTTTGTATTTTGCATTTTTTTCTTGCTCCTCGTATTCTTCTCCCCTGTTTCTTCGCCTCGGGTTTTTCACACTTCTCTTACTCCACGTAGTGGCATACGGTTGATCCTCCTCTGATTTTCGCCCTTTGTGTTCTCCTCGTTTTTGTATTTTGCTTTTTTTTCTTGCTCCGCGTATTCTTCTCCTCTGTTTCTTCGCCTCGGGTTTTTCACACTTCTCTTGCTCCTCGTAGTGGCATACTGTTGATCCTCCTCTGATTTTCGCCCCTTGTGTTCTCCTCGTTTTTGTATTTTGCTTTTTTTTTCTTGCTCCTCGTATTCTTCTCCCCTGTTTCTTCACATCAGCTTTTTCACACTTCTCTTACTCCTCTTAGTGGCATACTGTTGATCCTCCTCTGATTTTCGCCCCTTGTGTTCTCCTCGTTTTTGTATTTTGCTTTTTTTTCTTGCTCCTCGTATTCTTCTCCCCTGTTTCTTCGCCTCGGGTTTTTCACACTTCTCTTACTCCACGTAGTGCCACACTTTTGATCCTCCTCTGATTTTCGCCCCTTGTGTTCTCCTCGTTTTTGTATTTTGCTTTTTTTTCTTGCTCCTCGTATTCTTCTCCCCTGTTTCTTCACCTCGGGTTTTTCACACTTCTCTTACTCCACGTAGTGCCACAATTTTGATCCTCCTCTGATTTTCGCCCCTTGTGTTCTCCTCGTTTTTGTATTTTGCTTTTTTTTTCTTGCTCCTCTTATTCTTCTCCCCTGTTTCTTCGGCTCGGGTTTTTCACACTTCTCTTACTCCACGTAGTGGCATACGGATGATCCTCCTCTGATTTTCGCCCCTTGTGTTCTCCTCGATTTTGTATTTTGCTTTTTTTTCTTGCTCCTCGTATTCTTCTCCTCTGTTTCTTCACCTCGGGTTTTTCACACTTCTCTTGCTCCTCGTAGTGGCATACTGTTGATCCTCCTCTGATTTTCGCCCCTTGTGTTCTCCTCGTTTTTGTATTTTGCTTTTTTTTTCTTGCTCCTCGTATTCTTCTCCCCTGTTTCTTCACATCAGCTTTTTCACACTTCTCTTACTCCTCGTAGTGGCATACTGTTGATCCTCCTCTGATTTTCGCCCCTTGTGTTCTCCTCGTTTTTGTATTTTGCTTCTTTTTTCTTGCTCCTCGTATTCTTCTCCCCTGTTTCTTCGCCTCGGGTTTTTCACACTTCTCTTACTCCACCTAGTGGCATACTGTTGATCCTCCTCTGATTTTCGCCCCTTGTGTTCTCCTCGTTTTTGTATTTTGCTTTTTTTTTTCTTGCTCCTCGTATTCTTCTCCCCTGTTTCTTCGCCTCGTGTGTTTCACACTTCTCTTGCTCCTCGTAGTGTCATACTGTTGATCCTCCTCTGATTTTCGCCCCTTGTGTTCTCCTCGTTTTTGTATTTTGCTTGTTTTTTCTTGCTCCTCGTATTCTTCTCCCCTGTTTCTTCGCCTCGGGTTTTTCACACTTCTCTTACTCCACCTAGTGCCACACTTTTGATCCTCCTCTGATTTTCGCCCCTTGTGTTCTCCTCGTTTTTGTGTTTTGCTTTTTTTTTTCTTGCTCCTCGTATTCTTCTCCCCTGTTTCTTCGTCTCGGGTTTTTCACACTTCTCTTACTCCACGTAGTGGCATACTGTTGATCCTCCTCTGATTTTCGCCCCTTGTGTTCTCCTCGTTTTTGTATTTTGCTTTTTTTTTCTTGCTCCTCTTATTCTTCTCCCCTGTTTCTTCGCCTCGGGTTTTTCACACTTCTCTTACTCCACGTAGTGGCATACGGTTGATCCTCCTCTGATTTTCGCCCCTTGTGTTCTCCTCGTTTTTGTATTTTGCTTTTTTTTCTTGCTCCTCGTATTCTTCTCCTCTGTTTCTTCGCCTCGGGTTTTTCACACTTCTCTTGCTCCTCGTAGTGGCATACTGTTGATCCTCCTCTGATTTTCGCCCCTTGTGTTCTCCTCGTTTTTGTATTTTGCTTTTCTTTTCTTGCTCCTTGTATTCTTCTCCCCTGTTTCTTCGCCTTGGGTTTTTCACACTTCTCTTACTCCACGTAGTGCCACACTTTTGATCCTCCTCTTATTTTCGCCCCTTGTGTTCTCCTCGTTTTTGTATTTTGCTTTTTTTTCTTGCTCCGCGTATTCTTCTCCTCTGTTTCTTCACCTCGGGTTTTTCACACTTCTCTTACTCCTCGTAGTGGCATACTGTTGATCCTCCTCTGATTTTCGCCCCTTGTGTTCTCCTCGTTTTTGTATTTTGCTTTTTTTTTCTTGCTCCTCTTATTCTTCTCCCCTGTTTCTTCGCCTCGGGTTTTTCACACTTCTCTTACTCCACGTAGTGCCACACTTTTGATCCTCCTCTGATTTTCGCCCCTTGTGTTCTCCTCGTTTTTGTATTTTGCTTTTTTTTTCTTGCTCCTCGTATTCTTCTCCCCTGTTTCTTCGCCTGGGGTTTTTCACACTTCTCTTACTCCACGTAGTGCCACACTTTTGATCCTCCTCTGATTTTCGCCCCTTGTGTTTTCCTCGTTTTTGTATTTTGCTTTTTTTTCTTGCTCCTCGTATTCTTCTCCCCTGTTTCTTCGCCTCGGGTTTTTCACACTTCTCTTACTCCACGTAGTGGCATACGGTTGATCCTCCTCTGATTTTCGCCCTTTGTGTTCTCCTCGTTTTTGTATTTTGCTTTTTTTTCTTGCTCCTCGTATTCTTCTCCTCTGTTTTTTTGCCTCGGGTTTTTCACACTTCTCTTGCTCCTCGTAGTGGCATACTGTTGATCCTCCTCTGATTTTCGCCCCTTGTGTTCTCCTCGTTTTTGTATTTTGCTTTTTTTTTCTTGCTCCTCGTATTCTTCTCCCCTGTTTCTTCACATCAGCTTTTTCACACTTCTCTTACTCCTCTTAGTGGCATACTGTTGATCCTCCTCTGATTTTCGCCCCTTGTGTTCTCCTCGTTTTTGTATTTTGCTTTTTTTTCTTGCTCCTCGTATTCTTCTCCCCTGTTTCTTCGCCTCGGGTTTTTCACACTTCTCTTACTCCACGTAGTGCCACACTTTTGATCCTCCTCTGATTTTCGCCCCTTGTGTTCTCCTCGTTTTTGTATTTTGCTTTTTTTTCTTGCTCCTCTTATTCTTCTCCCCTGTTTCTTCACCTCGGGTTTTTCACACTTCTCTTACTCCACGTAGTGCCACAATTTTGATCCTCCTCTGATTTTCGCCCCTTGTGTTCTCCTCGTTTTTGTATTTTGCTTTTTTTTTCTTGCTCCTCTTATTCTTCTCCCCTGTTTCTTCGGCTCGGGTTTTTCACACTTCTCTTACTCCACGTAGTGGCATACGGATGATCCTCCTCTGATTTTCGCCCCTTGTGTTCTCCTCGATTTTGTATTTTGCTTTTTTTTCTTGCTCCTCGTATTCTTCTCCTCTGTTTCTTCACCTCGGGTTTTTCACACTTCTCTTGCTCCTCGTAGTGGCATACTGTTGATCCTCCTGTGATTTTCGCCCCTTGTGTTCTCCTCGTTTTTGTATTTTGCTTTTTTTTTCTTGCTCCTCGTATTCTTCTCCCCTGTTTCTTCACATCAGCTTTTTCACACTTCTCTTACTCCTCGTAGTGGCATACTGTTGATCCTCCTCTGATTTTCGCCCCTTGTGTTCTCCTCGTTTTTGTATTTTGCTTTTTTTTTCTTGCTCCTCATATTCTTCTCCCCTGTTTCTTCGCCTCGGGTTTTTCACACTTCTCTTACTCCACCTAGTGCCACACTTCTGATCCTCCTCTGATTTTCGCCCCTTGTGTTCTCCTCGTTTTTGTATTTTGCTTTTTTTTTCTTGCTACTCGTATTCTTCTCCCCTGTTTCTTCGCCTCGGGTTTTTCACACTTCTCTTACTCCACCTAGTGGCATACTGTTGATCCTCCTCTGATTTTCGCCCCTTGTGTTCTCCTCGTTTTTGTATTTTGCTTTTTTTTTTCTTGCTCCTCGTATTCTTCTCCCCTGTTTCTTCGCCTCGTGTGTTTCACACTTCTCTTGCTCCTCGTAGTGGCATACTGTTGATCCTCCTCTGATTTTCGCCCCTTGTGTTCTCCTCGTTTTTGTATTTTGCTTCTTTTTTCTTGCTCCTCGTATTCTTCTCCCCTGTTTCTTCGCCTCGGGTTTTTCACACTTCTCTTACTCCACCTAGTGCCACACTTTTGATCCTCCTCTGATTTTCGCCCCTTGTGTTCTCCTCGTTTTTGTATTTTGCTTTTTTTTTTCTTGCTCCTCGTATTCTTCTCCCCTGTTTCTTCGTCTCGGGTTTTTCACACTTCTCTTACTCCACGTAGTGGCATACTGTTGATCCTCCTCTGATTTTCGCCCCTTGTGTTCTCCTCGTTTATGTATTTTGCTTTTTTTTCTTGCTCCTCGTATTCTTCTCCCCTGTTTCTTCACCTCGGGTTTTTCACACTTCTCTTGCTCCTCGTAGTGGCATACTGTTGATCCTCCTCCTATTTTCGCCCCTTGTGTTCTCCTCGTTTTTGTATTTTGCTTTTTTTTTCTTGCTCCTCTTATTCTTCTCCCCTGTTTCTTCGCCTCGGGTTTTTCACACTTCTCTTACTCCACGTAGTGGCATACGGTTGATCCTCCTCTGATTTTCGCCCCTTGTGTTCTCCTCGTTTTTGTATTTTGCTTTTTTTTCTTGCTCCTCGTATTCTTCTCCTCTGTTTCTTCGCCTCGGGTTTTTCACACTTCTCTTGCTCCTCGTAGTGGCATACTGTTGATCCTCCTCTGATTTTCGCCCCTTGTGGTCTCCTCGTTTTTGTATTTTGCTTTTTTTTTCTTGCTCCTTTTATTCTTCTCCCCTGTTTCTTCGCCTTGGGTTTTTCACACTTCTCTTACTCCACGTAGTGCCACACTTTTGATCCTCCTCTGATTTTCGCCCCTTGTGTTCTCCTCGTTTTTGTATTTTGCTTTTTTTTCTTGCTCCGCGTATTCTTCTCCTCTGTTTCTTCACCTCGGGTTTTTCACACTTCTCTTGCTCCTCGTAGTGGCATACTGTTGATCCTCCTCTGATTTTCGCCCCTTGTGTTCTCCTCGTTTTTGTATTTTGCTTTTTTTTTCTTGCTCCTCTTATTCTTCTCCCCTGTTTCTTCGCCTCGGGTTTTTCACACTTCTCTTACTCCACGAAGTGCCACACTTTTGATCCTCCTCTGATTTTCGCCCCTTGTGTTCTCCTCGTTTTTGTATTTTGCTTTTTTTTTCTTGCTCCTCGTATTCTTCTCCCCTGTTTCTTCTCCTCGGGTTTTTCACACTTCTCTTACTCCACGTAGTGCCACACTTTTGATCCTCCTCTGATTTTCGCCCCTTGTGTTTTCCTCGTTTTTGTATTTTGCTTTTTTTTCTTGCTCCTCGTATTCTTCTCCCCTGTTTCTTCGCCTCGGGTTTTTCACACTTCTCTTACTCCACGTAGTGGCATACGGTTGATCCTCCTCTGATTTTCGCCCTTTGTGTTCTCCTCGTTTTTGTATTTTGCTTTTTTTTCTTGCTCCGCGTATTCTTCTCCTCTGTTTCTTCACCTCGGGTTTTTCACACTTCTCTTGCTCCTCGTAGTGGCATACTGTTGATCCTCCTCTGATTTTCGCCCCTTGTGTTCTCCTCGTTTTTGTATTTTGCTTTTTTTTTCTTCCTCCTCGTATTCTTCTCCCCTTTTTCTTCACATCAGCTTTTTCACACTTCTCTTACTCCTCTTAGTGGCATACTGTTGATCCTCCTCTGATTTTCGCCCCTTGTGTTCTCCTCGTTTTTGTATTTTGCTTTTTTTTCTTGCTCCTCGTATTCTTCTCCCCTGTTTCTTCGCCTCGGGTTTTTCACACTTCTCTTACTCCACGTAGTGCCACACTTTTGATCCTCCTCTGATTTTCGCCCCTTGTGTTCTCCTCGTTTTTGTATTTTGCTTTTTTTCCTTGCTCCTCGTATTCTTCTCCCCTGTTTCTTCACCTCGGGTTTTTCACACTTCTCTTACTCCACGTAGTGCCACAATTTTGATCCTCCTCTGATTTTCGCCCCTTGTGTTCTCCTCGTTTTTGTATTTTGCTTTTTTTTTCTTGCTCCTCTTATTCTTCTCCCCTGTTTCTTCGCCTCGGGTTTTTCACACTTCTCTTACTCCACCTAGTGGCATACTGTTGATCCTCCTCTGATTTTCGCCCCTTGTGTTCTCCTCGTTTTTGTATTTTGCTTTTTTTTTCCTTGCTCCTCGTATTCTTCTCCCCTGTTTCTTCGCCTCGTGTGTT